>NC_143511.1:47845189-48155712 GCF_031878675.1 Megascapheus bottae | reverse complement strand
TGTCTTAACAAGGTATGTTAAAGATCCTACCAGCTGTTTAACATGTATCTGGGGTGGTAAATAAGCATCAGTGGAATCTAGACTACTTCAGAAACATACCTTCTGCCTTTCATTGTCAAAGACCATCATGCAGAGAAAGTAACGGTGGACTTGAGATTACACATCTGTGCATGAAATACAGTTTTCCAAGAACTCTCTTTTAAGATACATATTACTGCTTGCATTCAGCAATCCTTGGTATGAGCTATAGCTCTGTCATTCACTAACTGGGACAAGTCACTTAACCCCATTGGGCTATTTCTTCTTCTATAAAATGGGCTCCTTTCCAAGATCTCTTTTCTTCTGGGTACTGTAATTATAGGAACTGATAGTGATAGTTTACTAGTCTCTCTTCACCCTCTCCTCTGTAATGTTCATTCTTGAAATTCAAGAAGACTTGGATTATTTACTGAGAACAAAAAGAGGCTATGTTCCATTTGCAAAGCAAGCTATTTATTCTTCTAGGGCCAGGAGTTACTCCTTCCCCGTGTCCTATAGCGTCTTCAGGATTTCTCACTTTGGTTCTCCAGGGGGAATGACTGGCTCTGACGTTACTCCTAAAACTCTACCAGTGTCCAGCTGACATAGACTTGTAGTTAACACTTAACGGATATTTATCCAATGACTCTGTGGAGAAATGTGTGTTTCATTGCACTTCAAGCCTTCATGCTACTACTCGCTGAATTAGCGTGAAGTTTAGCTTTATGCAAAGAATCCTCTCTTATTACATATGCCATTTTTTTTACTATTTTTACATATTTTCTTCTATGTTTATAAAGTTACCTATAAAAATAAATCATCTTTGAGAAATCAAACCTTTTCTTTTTTGCCAGTACCCCGATTGGAACACATGAACTTTTGCTTGCTCTCTTTGTTGGTCTACCACTTGGGCCATGTCTCCAGACTTATTTTTTTGCTGGTTATTTTGGAGATGGAGCCTTGTCTGGCTTTTCTGAATTAGCATCAAACTTTTATCCTCTGGATCTTAGTTGCAGGAACAGTTAGAATTACAGGTGTGCACCATTAGCATCCAATTAAGAAACCAAGATTTCTGATCAAGAAAAGTGTGAAAGTTGAGCCTTAAGTTTTCCCCCATCATATTTGATTAAAATGGGGAAGACTTCATGCTCTTTGAATATTGTGTTCACAGTCACAGTGTATTAGAGTTGGAATGAAATTAGAACTGGTTCACAGAACACATACACACACACACACACACACACACACACACACACACACACACACACACACACACACACACACACACTCACTGGCAACGCTGCCACAGTAGCAGTCACCATGTTTAGGTTTTCATCTCTATTAGTAGAGGCAACAAGAAAGTGTAATTTGGGAGAATGAAGCCATCAGTGGGCACTGTAACTCAGTGTGGGGCAACAGTCCTCAGGCTCTAGGCTCCAGACTAACAGCCCAGCCACATGAAACCCAGTGTAAAACAAATGACATCCTTCTTTCTCTGAGCCAGTTTTCTGTGGCTTCATATGATGGTTGGAGGTTTATGTATCCATGGGGTTTCATCCAAGCTGGGCCTCTAAACTGAGTGGGCAGGGGTGAGAGAACCTGGGTTTTGGTAGCATATCAACTTTGGGTGTGAAAATAGAAGTGTAAAGCTTAATTACTTTCCTCTGAGGAAGTCAGTAATGTATGTTTATGAATGTGTGTGGGACATGTAATTATTATTTCTCACATTTTCCTTCCCTCCTCCTTCTAGAATGGCAGCTTTCTCTGAGTGAAAAAGCTAGCATGAGTGCTCTAGTAATTGCTTTGTTTAAACAAGCAGGAACACTCCCAAAATAAAGCTTATTAAAGAACTCTATCTGACCAACTGGTAGACTCAGTGGGAAGGAAAGCAGAAAGGGTTAGAAGGTTTGCAACCTGCAAAATTGGCTGAACCACCCTGAACAGCAGCTGGTAAAGAGTTGTCTGGCAATTATTTCTGCATATCTACTTTATGCCAGAAAGTATGGTAGATTCTTTAATCAACAATTGGTATGCTTGGGACCTGCATGTGGAGACTTTATGTGTACTATAACCTTCCTGGATTTGTAGGAACAATTTGACTGATTTCTCTGAAGAAGGTAATCTACAAGTTTAATTTGTTCCTCAAAGAAATCCTTAGTGTGGAAGAGTGAAGAATAGCTGCTTCAGCTGGGTGCAGTGATGCACTGTTGTAATCCCAGCTATGCAGGAAGGGAAGGGAAGAGGATTGTACTTAAGGGATGAAAGTGTGAGAGTGTATTTTTTAAAAAATGAAAAAGCACAAAGGCTTAAGCACATGGCTTAAATTGTTAGAACACGCTAGTAAGCACGAGACCCTTGAGTTCAAAGCTTGGTATGAAAAAAACCCCACCAAAACAAAAATAACAAAATCAAGCAGATAAAACGGTCAGAAAAAGGAGAGGAAAAGGAGGAAGAGGAGGAGAAGGAGGAGGAAGAGGAAATGGAGGAGGAGGAAGAGGAGGAGGAGGAGAAAGAGGAAGGAAAAGAATTGCTTTCTTTTAGTTTGCTTTCTTTTAGTTACTGTGAATTAACTTGCCAAGGTCATATAGTTAGAAGTGGTTCAAATTCATGTTTACCTGGCCCAAAAAGTCTATATTTTCTGCTGGAAGGCCTGAAGATGAGGAGAAGAGATACCAAGTTTACCTTTTTGTAATATCCTAATTCAATCCGAGGAAACAGCTTGAGGTATTTACCTAGGATTAAGAGCTGTGTGTTCTCCGTCAGCTGGCCATGAAGATTGGCTGCTCTGCAGGAATACAGGCCCTGATCCAAGATGGACACATTTGTGAGCAGCAAGGAGCCCTCATACAGATGGTGAGAGGAGCCCAGTTTGCTTCTATTCTTGAACCATGTTACTTCAGCTTCAGGCACACCTGGGGGAAAAAACAAAACAAAGCAAAACTCATCAGCTAAACATATTTAGGCAAACCCAGGGCACTTGCGACTGCTTGGCTAGCGCTCTGTGGGGCTGCTCTGCAGGAAGCATCTGCCTTAGGTATCTTCTACCATGCTTGGGGAAACTAAATAATGGCTCAGTCCTCTCTCAGTTGTCTCTAGATCTTTTGCCATGTAAGAAGACTTCCATAGAGGGCCAGGGAGAAGGAAGCCAGTTAAAAGCATAAGAAACAGAGGCAGCACGTCGAGGGTATTTGCCAGGGGTAGAAGATAACTTAAATTCTTTGGAGAACACATTATAAAAACCAAATGCATGCATCTCTGAAGGTGAAAAAAATGAAAATACACGAGACAAATATGACCCTGGGCGGGGGGAAGCCAAATGTAAGAATACATTGGATGATTTTATTTCTATAAGTGAACAAAACACAAGTAATGTCAATCTTGCCATTCTATGTAGAAAACATGTATGTTTCCAAAGGCCCTGTGTTAAAGGCTTGGTCCCCAGGAGGTCATTGGGTGTGTTCGTGGACTCTTTAAGAAGTGGGGCATAGCCAGAGGTCTTTAGTCACTGGGAATATGCCTTTAAAGGGGATTACAGGACACTGACACCTTCATTTTCTTGATTTCTGACTATGAGATGAGTAGGTTTTCTTGATCACATGCTCTTGCCATGATCTGCTGATTGCCATAAGCCCAAACCTCTGAACGGATGTGTCTTTCCCTCTCCCTCTCCCCAGCTTCTCTTCCTCCCTCTCCCCCACTTCTCTCTCTCTCTCCCTCTCCTGGCATGTGCTAGGCCACTTGAGTCATACCCCCGCCCCCAAGTTCCTTTTGCTTCACTTGTTTTCTGGATAGGGTCTCACATTTTGGCCCCAGCTGGCCTTGGACTGCGATCCTCCTATGTATGCATTCCATGTAGCTGGGATCACAGAAGTGTTTGCTTTACCCAGCTTGTTGTAAGATGAGGGTCTCACTAACTTTCTCCCTGGGCTACCCTTGAACAGTGGTCCTTTTGGTCTCTGCTTCCCAAGTGACTTTGAATACAGGATTGAACTACCATGCCTGGTTAGCCTTTTCTTCTTATGAGTCGGTTTTCTCAGGAATTCTGTTATAATGACAGAAAACTGACTACTTCAGTAGCCTATGTATCTTCACAAAACAAACATACCTAGATGGTGGCATTTACAACATAAAATATGGGCCAGAGGGGATTCTGCCTTCTCTACAATCTATGTATTACCTGTGAAAGAGCTGGGAAGATTACATGCTGATGTGGGATGAAAGCCTTGTGGGATGGAGCAACTTGGAAAGTGTCCTTGTGGTTGTTAGGCAAGCAATCAACAGTGGTCTATGGAAAGCCTTCCTAGATGATCTCCCAGTGCAATCTGCACTGGGAGACTAAAAGTCTGGGGCATTGATTCACACATCTCCAGGGAGCAGCATCTACGTGGGGTACATTCAGAATGTCAAATCCTGGAAAATGGAGTCAATGCCAAGAACAGCCAAACAGCCAGACCTTTGGCTTAGCACTTTTCTGAGCCGTGAGTTTGCAATTAGGACAGAGGCAGAGGTACTGTTCATGGCCTGTCCATGTTTGGGGATAATGAAATAGTCATGGAGTTACTTATGTCTGTTATTTGTCCCTGTGACTGTCTAGAGGCTGGGTGAATGAAAGGGGGTGGAGATTTGTGTAACACAGCCTTGTCACCCCTGCAGGGAAGTACACTAATTCAGCTCGAACAGTATGATATGACGCATGATGTTAAGGGCACCAGAGCCTGGCTGGCATCTTGCCTGGGTGCAGCTAGAGAAAAGATGCAGGTGCAGGGGAGAGAAGCTGGTTTTTCATTGTAGCACCACTAGGGAGAGCAAGAGCATCGTGATGCCTGCCCATGCCAGCGTGCACGTTGGATCTTGAACTTAGATTTTACAAGCATCTTTTCTGACAAAAGCATACTGGAAAATGAGATTCTAGAAACCATTCTGATAAGTATTTGCTCCCTTTGTCTTGAATTGCTACTGTTCAGCATTTACTGGGGGCACCTTTCTTTACAAGAGCTGTGAGGCAGCAAATGCAGAAAGCCTTAATGGGATTCAAAACCTGCTCTACAGCAAGACAGGTAAAAAAAGAGAACTGGACTGAATGGACCTTTAGTTCTCCTGACAAAAGACTGCTACTTAGGTGAGCCAGGGAGTGAACCTTCCTGTGCTGATGGTACCACAGTGTGTGTTCCCAGAGGCAGTAACTGTGACTCTGGGTGTCACTGTAGCAGCGAGCTGCCCTGTTGCTCATTATAGTGTCTCCCGGTGAAGGCCTGGAGCCCTGCAGGGCAATGAGGGGCAGAGATAGGTACAGAGAAAAAAAAATCACAGCCAGAGTGATGGAGGTAGAGAAGCCAGGGGTGGAAAGAGATCTGGGAGCTATTTCTGGGCTTCCTCAGAAATTAGTTGTGAGTTTCTTAACTCTTTTTGTCCCATTCATGCACCCACACAATTAGGCTTGTTGGAAAGCCCAAGACGTGGTGTGTCTCAAAAGAGCCAAATGATAGAAATAGGGGGTTCATGGGAGAAACAGAAATATTCAGGATAACAAAAGGTGGGAGATGGGCAGGGAGTTTGGCCTAGTGGTAGAGTGCATACACAAAGACCCAGGTTTGATTTCTTGGTACCAGCTACATAGAAAAAGCCAGAAGTGGTGTTGTAGCTCAAGTGATAGAGCTCTAGCCTTGAGAAAGTCCAAGGACAGTGCTCAGGCCCTGAGTTCAAGCCCCAGACTGGCAAAAAAAAGGTAGAAGGTAGTCACAGTGTGTAAACTGGAATTAAGCTGGGTGCTGGTGGCTCAGGCTTGTAATACTAGCTTTCCAGGAAGCTAGGATCTGATCATTATGGTTCAAAGGCAGCCCAGGCAGGAAATCTATAAGACTCTTATGTCCAATAAACTACTAAAAAGTCAGAAGTGGAGCTGTGGCTCAGCTGGCAGAGTACAAAAAAACCCCTTAGGGACATTATCCAGTCTCTGAGTTCAAGTCCAAGGATCAACACAAAAAAATCCAAACCAACCAACCCCAAATCCTGAAACTAGAGGAGTGATAGTATTCCCTGGGGAAGATAAGTTATGTGAGAGTCATTCTCTGGTGTATGTATTATCAAACCTTGCTCCGTCTTCCTTGACACAAGTCTGCACCGTGTGTTAGCTGATGGTTTACTGCAAGTGCTGTATTTTGGGGATTTCCTGCCTGGGACTGTGGACCAGAAGCAGAGAAGGATACTTAAAAGGTGTTTGGAATGACAAGCAGTCCTTGTAGGAATGCCTCTGAAATTATAAACAGAACAGAGAAAGAAGGAAACAACAGCAGCACCCGAGCTCACTTTCCTTCCCTTAAGGTATGACAGTAACCTGAGAGAAAACTTCATCAGCTCTTGGCTGGGCCAAGAAGAAGTCACTTGGAAATGTATCAGATACGCTTGTCTAATCCTGGTGTTCAGAATCCCTTGACATCAGGAGTGTACCGAGCTATGCAAAAATATGCCTAGCATTTGCTGTAAGCCAAGCATTTTTGAGATGGAATCACTTTTTACAATGACCCCAGAACTCAGTTACTATTAGCAATGCTGTCATACAAATGAAAAAAATAGGGCTCAAAGAGATGAACAAATCTGCCAAAATCACATTAGTTTGGATCCCTGAATGAGGACATAGTAAGGGTTTTCTCCTATTTATTTCCTGCCCCTTGGCGAATCCTAACCTGCATCAGTCATAGTGGGGGGATGTAATGGAGATCGTGTTGTCTAAGATACCCTATCTTTACAAGTATACCCCACAGTTTGCCACATTCACCCCACTGCCTCTTCAGAGAAAGTCTAAACTACCATATTTTTATTTCTTGAATTGTCAAATCTTTCAGCACTTTCTACTTTCAGAATTTCTATTGTCACGATAACACCATGATCGCTGGGAAGAGGGAGATTTCTAGAACCCCTAAGTTCTGGATTTGTTAGGTCTCTTGTTGGAAACTATGGTCCAATTGTCAACATAACTTTTCCCCCTTCACCTATTGTAACATAGCAGCACATTCAATTTTTTTCTCTCATGAATTTAATAATTGTCATTTTAAAGGGGATATATGGAGGGGTCATAGTATATAAGTCAGACAAAAAGTACAATGTCACCCCTTCCCTCAGTCTCTCCTGGTTTTCCCCTCCCATCCCCTTCCACAAGTTGTATAGTTTATTTCCAAGATAGTAGTGTCTGGTATATACCATGGCTACATTAATTTACCCTTTGTGCCTCCATTTCTGTGGCCCCACTTAACTTCCCAAAGACAGATAAATGAACAAAAAAGACAAAAGGAAAAGAAACCCCAAAAATGGCAACAAAGGAAAAAAATACTGCAAAGATCTCTAGAAAATGGGAGCAAACCCACTCTACCACAGAGCCAAGTCTGAAGCTATGATGCTGTTGATCAGCAACTTGGCTAGGCCCCACATTCTGGATTCCCTGTATTATTTGTGTCTAAAAAGGGGGAAGAAAAAGAACCGTGTCTGCTTTTCCCCTTGTGGCATATCTTACCAACAACACAATGTTCTCCCTGTTGCTTAGAAGGATCAATAAATGGGTCTAGTCAGAATGGTTTGTAATGGGATACGATTCTAAGGATTAGTGCCTTTAATCTCCACTGAGCTGCCTGGAAGCGTGATGCTATAATATTCCCTCCTTTCTTCCCCTTTAATATCCCAGACAGGATATTCTTGTTAACTGGACCATTTGTTGTGTTTGGAAGGCCACTTCCACGATGGCAGCTTGTCAGCAGCTTGAGGTAGGGCGTCCAAAGGTGTACATTTACACAGTAAGTAAGTCCTTGAAGTTTTTAGGTAGAAGGAGGGTGGCTTGGTGCAAGAAAAGAGAAAGGATATGGTAATTCAAATGTCAGCATCGACAATTATTCTAAAGAACCATGACAGTCTAAGCTGCTTTTCCACATTTGTCCATATTGCCCATGGCACACACTCATGGCCACTCACAAAATCTGTTTTCTTCTTTTTTTCCCCAAGTACCTAGTGAGGACATGTTTCCCAGCATCCTTTGTAGTTGTTTCCTCGGTCATTGACCAAGAAAGTAAGAAATCGTGATATGTACTACTGCTCAGTGGACCCTCAAGAAACTTTCTAACTTCTCTCAGTCTTAAGGTAACAGATGCGATAGGGGAGATGCTATCCAACTGTCCAGCAACAAGTTTTGGACTCTAAGGAAAGCAACGAATAAGTATTCTTGGTATTTAAACCATTACCTTGGTGTCTACTTGATAACTGAATATTCCATTAGTGGATAATCCCTGAACCTTTATTTTTACACTTGATCTTGCTAATATTACCTCCTAAGTAAGTGCTTTGCTTTTAGAGTAAGAGCCTAAAATGTACAGTACCGTATTCTGTGAAAGTGTTTAAGATATTGTACCTGCCTATCCCCACTTCCCAGCTTTCATGGCTCCTTCCTCTCTGTCTTCTGTTCTACCAGCCACATCCACTTCTTTTTTTTTCCAACATGGAAACAATATTTATTGTTTATTACTCCAAAGAAGTTAATAGATAGCTATATGGACAAAATTGTAAAATATTTGCTTCTAAAGAGATAGACAATTGGAGACCAAAACAGTGGTCCCACATCCACTTCTTTCAATTAAACATTTTATTTCTGCTTCAGGCCCATTACACACTCCTTCCTTCCCTTCTCTTTTATCTTCTTTCTTAGGTTTTTGAGAATAAATATGAGAACATACAAGGGAAGTCAGTCCCTGTTCAAGAGAAAGCCTCTTTATATTCATTGCTTAATACATTTTATAACTTGTGAGGGTACATTGTACAAGTTAGCACATGTGTGTGAAAGGTTTTTTTTTAATGAAAATCTGTTAACAATTTACAATGACAAGAACAGCCTAGGTAAATTATGTAATATTCTTACACTAATATATAGTTACATATTAAAGTTCAGCTCATAGCACAGGCAACTGTTTATTATTGGGTGAAAAAAATGTAATTGTCAAGGGTTATGTTTAGATGTCCATTGTGGTTGAGTTTGGAAAGTGGACTTTGAGTAAGTTGCTTTCTTCTCTTTTTTGGACTTTTCTTAGTTTAAAACATTTCTGTAAATACTCCAATATTTTATTATGACAAGAAGCTACAAGCCACATTGTATATTGTAGTTCCATTTTCATTGACCCACTCTGAGCTTCCTGAAATTTCATCTTATTCATGCATGTATTTTTGGATTAACAAACATCTGACCTAACCTGAACTAGACTGTCAATTAAAAAACTGTCGCTGAATAAGTAAAAATCAATTTCACGCAAAATCTTGTTCAAGTAGACCCTCTGGAGTCACTTTTCTGTCCATTATTAGATCTGGTAGTTAATTCTCAAGCTTACGGATTACCTGCCATTGTGATGTAATTTAGAGACTGTTATCCAACTAGTCAGTAGGCCACTAGGCCCCCGGCTAGAGATGTAGTAGAAATGACCAAGAATAGGATAGGACCACAAGAGGAACTTACAGCAGAAAAACAAGAGCAATTCTTTGTTCCATTTAGCATTTAGTAATATTGTCAATATGTGGGCTGGAAATTTAACTCAGTGATGAATTTTCTCCAGAAAATTCATTGTGTGCTTGCTCCATGTCAGGCCCTTTCCCACCTACTTTGAATGCATGCCTTGTTTAACAATAGGCATAATGACAGAGGCACAAAGACTTATTTTTAGATAATTAGGACTAAGACAAATGGTTTGCATCAGTAAAAACCAATATAAACACTATAATGTCATAGGTAGGCAAAAAATGGATATAATAACCTAAGATCTTGCTCTGAGATGACCTAGTGAGTGCCTGGATGGAGTTGAAGGATTGTGACTCAGGTGGTATGGGGAATGGGCCACACTTGTTCCTAGGTTTTGGTTCTCCATTGTAACACTTTTCTCTCTGGTTCTCTACATTTCCTTCCACGATGGAATTCTTTGTTTTATTGCCTCTTCCTCCATGATTCTCTGACTCCCAGCAATCCCAACCCTTAAGAAAAGACACATGAAGTCTGTCCTATATCCGGACAGCATTTCCTGGCTGAGCCTTGTGCTCACATTGACTTCTCTCAGCATCTGTACAGAATGGGGGAAGCTCGTTCGTGGTGAGCCCTACCACAGGTGTCTTTCTACCTACCTAGCACTGAAGGGTCTGAGCAATTTGGTTCTAGAAGGCTTCATTGATGAGGCTGGCTACAACAGCTAAGGGAAGCTTTTCAAATAAGTTATTATGCAGCTGCAGAGGTAGATTTCCAGTTATAGGTATCCTGAAACTATTAGAACATTTCAGAAAAAGCAGACCTGACTTGTTCTTTGGAAACAACATGTCCTAGAACAAGATCATTCTCCTATGGGTTTTCTGACATTGTGATATCAGGTGATGGAGCTAAAATCTAAGATGAAATATTCCAGAGCTGGCACATCACTGCTTGTCTGCTTTGTAGACATGATGTAACTAAGCAAACTGTGTTTGGGAGTGAACATGCCATGAGAGGGAAAATGTGTGGTTCTGGCAATCAGGAGATGGCAGCTGCCCTGCCCCTGGCACAAGAGCCTCTCATTTATTCATTCCCTAGTGTGATAATTGCAATTTCCATCCCTAGAGTCCCTTACTTTTCACTTTGATTTCTCGCTCCCTGCTAGCCACCTGCAACCTCCCAAAAAACACAGTTATTAAGAGCAGTGGCCATCTTTTTTTTTCATTTTATTTTTTATTATCAAGGTAATATATAGAGGGGTTACAGTTACATTTGCCAGATAGTGAGTGCATTACTTCTCACACATTGATACCCCGTCTTAAGTTTTTGTCCCCGGTTCCCTTCCCCCATCCTCTGGCCTTCTTCTTCTTCTTCTTCTTCTTCTTCTTCTTCTTCTTCTTCTTCTTCTTCTTCTTCTTCTTCTTCTTCTTCTTCTTCTTCTTCTTCTTCTTCTTTTTCCCAGTCCTGGGCTTGGGCTCAGGGCCTGAGCACTGTCGTTGGACTTTCTCAAGGCTAACATTCTACCACTTGAGCCTCAGCACCACTTCCGGCTTTTTGTATGTATGTGATACCGAGGAATCCAACCTGGATCTTTGTTCATGCTAGGCAAGCACTCTACCACTAGGCCAAACTCCTGGCCCCCTGGCTATTTTCTTTAATGATTCCTATCAGTAGATTCTATTCTTATCTGCTCGCTCAAAGCATTACTTGAATGATTTGAGTAAGATGCAGGTTTATTCCTGGGTTTACCTCTACCATCTTTCTCATACTCATTCACTTACTATATTTTTCCACTCACTGTCTGGAGTTTAGGTCCAGGCTCTCTCCTCTGGACCATTATGATGGCTTCCTGACTAGCTCCTTTGATCAGTATCTATTTCCTATGCACCATGGGTGCCTAAGCATGATTCTTTAACATCATTCTCTCTCTGTCTAAAGTCCTTGGCCAACCTTAAAAGTTCCTGATGGTTATACAGGTGACCTTCCTAAGATTTAAGCCTTCTTTACCATTTCCTTCCTTCTGAGCTCTGCCCAGACTAAAGCTCACATGGTTCCCTTTTCAACCTTGAAGCTTCCCAGGTTCCATGAACTTTTCTATTCCCTTTTTTGTCTACTTGGAACACCATCGCCCTATCCTAACATGTCCAGATTCTATTAGTATGGAAAAAATAACACTACAAAACAAAACAAAATTGCCTCAAATGATAGGTGAATGCAGCAATGGTTATGTTAATTGGCTTTTAATCATTCCACATGCTACACATCCCATTATATTCCATAAATGTATACAACTAGAGCTTTTCCAACAAAAAGACAGGTTGCCTGGTTTCCCTCATTTGCAATACTTAGAATGAGCCTATAAATCTATAAGTAAACCCAATGGAGAGTAAAAGAAAAAAAATTACACTTGGATATGATAAATTAAACAGGACTCTAAATAATTCACACAGACATAAGGATGATATTCTTAGGAGAGGATCACAAGGGCTTCATAGCTATGTGCATATGATCATATAAATGATTCTTATCAAAATGAACTCCAAGAAGTAGAAACAGAGGTTTTTTTATTTTACTTTTTGTGGGTCTTTTTATATTCTTTCTGTCCACTGCCCCCTTTTCCACTGTTCTTGATTTCTGTACCTTTTGTCCTATATGCAAATTTATCTGATTTGGAAAAGGAAAGGGGAAGCAAAGACAGTAAGACAAAGGATGAATGAATTCAGCACTGATACTCACTAGACATTGTTGGAAATGAACTATACAACTTATGGGGGAGGGTGATTGGGAGAAGATGAGGGAGGGGTGACACTGTTCAAAAAGAAATGTACTTTTAGTGGATTAGCTACCTCTGTTATTATTGTTAAACAACCACCTTTTATTATGTTACCTGTGAATATGTCTGGACCCTGGTATGAAGATTCTGGTATCTTGGTTTTACAACAATTGAAAGACCTAATGCGCCCTAGGAGGTTTATTGGATTAATACCAGCAGGCGCCATCTCTTGATACGAAGCCAAAGAGTTGTTTGAACAGTCTCAGCACTATGTTCCCTCCTTGAGTAACCTAAAAGGCTTGCTGATGACCTTTGTTGGTCCAGGAATGTTGCTTATAATAATTATTATTTGCCTGCCTTGTGCAGTAAAGATCTTGCAAAATTCATTGTTAAACCCTGCAGGACAACTCCACAGATCTAAGCCCCAGATGGATGAGGTCTCCCCTCCCCCCCCCCCCCCCCCCCCCCCCGGACCGGACAGGAATCGCAGTCAAAGATGGGTAAGAGGGGATGCGCTCTGACCAACCTAAGACAGGGCCTTCAGCTTGATCTGAAGAAGTTCCCCATGACTGGTAAGGCAGAGTTAGCAATCCACCCAACCTAAGACAGGCGGGTTTGTATCTTTTAAAATAAAGACGGGGGAGATGTTGGGGACCGACTAGGGGGTCAGTAACCTTGGACCCACACAATTGTTTACACAAACAAGTACTTCTTATCATGATGACTTTAAGCAATGTCAATCAGTTCTTATCATGATGACTTTAAGCAATGTCAATCACATCTTATCAAGATGACTTTGGGCAACATTAATCGCTTCTCATTTAGCCTATTTGTGACTTGATTACTATTTTGTATGAATGTAGCCTCTGGCAGTTCCCTAGTTTTAAGAAGAGTATTTAAGGTCGGAACTTGAAATAAACTGGGCTACAGTCTTAGGCGGCAGTCATGCGCTCACAGCCTTCTTGGGCTACTGACTTGGGCTGTAGTCCTCCCGAACCCCCCCGCCCCCCAAAGAACCAAAAAACCGAAACCAAAAACAAAAAGAAATGTACTAAATACCTGATTAATATAACTGTAACCCTTCTGTACATCACCTTTATGATAAAAATAATAATAAAAGAATGCTAATTTAGTCAGGCACCAGAGGCTTCTGCCTGCAATCCTACCTACTTAGGAGGCTAAGATTTGAGGATCCCTATCTGAAGCCAGCCCAGGAAGGAAACTCTGAGAAACTGTTGTTTCCAATTATCCACCAAAAATCCAGAAGTAGAACTGTGGCTCAAATGATAGAGTGCTGGCTTTGAGCAAAAAACAATCAGGGAGTGTCCAGTCCCTGAATAAAAGCCCCAGGACTGGTACACACATATACAGAAATAATACTGATTTAAACCTCCATCACCTTTTAAAAATATCTCATTTGCTCTAACCAGAATTCATCCTTGTTCCTATAAATTTCCCTTTTCAAAGTGACTGAAGCTCATGCTTTAGCTCATTTACTAACAGTGCATTGCTGAGAGCAGAATTTCTTTCTAATTTGTCTTTAAATTCTCCAGCCGAATATAGGCTTCTGTCACTATTGGACTAAATGCACACAGGAATGAATTTCTTACCTGCAACTTGGCAGTTAATCGTCACGTTCACTCCCTGCACTGTTTTGACCGTGCTTCCTATGTCCACGGTGACAGTGGGCTTCTCTGTGTTGACCATTGTCATCCGTGATGCTTTCACCAGTGGCTTTCCTGAGGATGACAGAATGTGAGACGTTAGGAGATGGTGGCTCTGTACTTGGGGCATTCTTTTGAGACATACGATAACCAACAATGAATGGTCTCCCTAGGCTTTGCCCACAAACCATGTTTTTCTTTTGAAAATCACAACAACAACAACAACAAACAAACCAACCTCAACTGCAAGATATAAACTATCAACCCATTTAGCCATACTTCTTATTTCCTTGTACTTTGATCATTCCCCTGGGCAGATATTCTGGTACTATCTTGAATAAGGATGGTGAAAGTGGGTTTTGGAATGGTGAGTGATGTTTCATTTGAATCTTGGTTATTTTTCCGATTCTGTTAAAAGATTCTAGATCCTATTTAAGTCTTCTGTTCCAGCTATTCCTCCTCTAGTACCATGCAGCTATGGGAACAGGGAAGACTTTCCTTGTTAACAATGTATAGGGATAGATGTTCTGCATCCTACTTTCCTAAGTTTCTCCTGAAAGTTTCCCTCTTGCTGCTGGATAGGAGTGGGAGTTCCTGTACCTCCCTGGAGGAGCTTTATTACCTCCTCCTCCTCCTCCTCCTCCTCCTCCTCCTCCTCCTCCTCCTCCTCCTCCTCCTCCTCCTCCTTCTCCTCATTTCTACCGTCTGTAGCCAACCTGCTTTCCTCTCCTGCAGTCTTAGGTACATTGTACATACCATGTTCAGAGTGTTTAGTTGTACTTAGCAGGAAGGACAGGGAACTCTACAACTATTTCATCTATGCTATCTTTCCCGGAAGCGGAAGTCCATTGCACAATATGTTTTAATAGGCTTTTATCAGCTGGGGAAAAATATAGCACTACATGCACATGACCATAAAATTCAACAAAAAGATTCATTTATTGAGCACCTTGGGGAAATAAGGGTCCACATGAGATCATTTCATATACCTAAAGCTTAATCTTCTATAAGTCGAATGGACTTAATTTTGGTTTAACCATTTAGAGGCAGGGTAATCTCTGATACCATTCACCATATGAATGAAGAACCTTATTTCAGAAAGGCTGCTTTTAAGGTTTTTTTTTCTCCCTTTCCCATTATCTTTTCATTCCTTATTTCTTTTGCATAGTCACCCAACCTCATGTTAGAAGCTGTCCTTCCCTTCCTTCTTGTTTTATTAGCCTCCTAGGAATAGGCAATTAAGCTAATTGGAGCTATATTTAAGAGTGGAAACGTGAATCAGTCATGAGGAGCTCATGTGAGAGCACAGGCTTTTAATATTCATTATGACTACTTAGGTATTTTCGCCCTTATTTTCTCTAGCTTCCACATTTGAAATTATGAGTGTATGACCTGATGTGAAGACAAGTAATTCCATACTGCATTGTTTGTTTGCATAATAAGTACAGGACTATGATGAGTGAGAGCAGCAGATATAACACTGAATCAATACTTCATATAACCCTCAACCCTTTAAAATATTCTTATTAGTAAAATATTAATTGTACAGTGGATCTAAGAAGAATTTTTATGCTATAATCTAATGATACCATTAACTCTGGTTAGACAATTGCACAGCAAAACTGGTTTCCTTGCTTCTATTCTTTTTCTTTTTCCATTAAAAAACCTTTTCTCCCATCTTCTCTCCTTCCTTCCCTCTACCCCACTTTCTCTCTTCTTCTCCCTCTCTATTCCCTTGTCTTTTTTTTTTGTGCCAGTCCTGGGGCTTGAACTCAGGGCCTGGGCACTGTCCTTGGGTTTTCTTCAAGGCTAATGCTCTACCACTTGAGCCACAGTACCACTTCCGGCTTTTTTCTATATATGTGGTACTGAGGAATCGAACCCAGGTCTTCATTAATGCTAGGCAAGCACTCTACCACTCTTTCCCTCTCTCTCTCTCTCTCTTCTTTCCTTCCTTCCTCCCCTCACCCCCGCACCCTCTCGAGTCCTGGGGCTTGAACTCAGGGCCTGAACACTGCCCTTGGGCTTTCTCAAGGTGCTCTACCACTTGAGCCACAGCACCACTTCCGGCTTTTTTTTCCCTATGTATGTGGTACTGAGGAATCAAACCCGGGTTGTTGTGCGTGCTAAGCAAACACTGTACACTAGGCTAAACCCGGTCCTCTTTCTTTTTTCTTTCATCTCTTTCTTTCCATAGGTTGTTACTAATTAGCCCAGGATAACCTCAAACTCATAATCCTCCTGCCTCAACATCTGAATTTGCTAAAATTACAGGTATGTTCTGCCATGCCTGGTTTCTTGCTATTAGTCTTGCCTTGCTAGTTTCTTCCTGTGACAACCAGAGTGATATTTCTAAAATATGAGTCAATTTATAAGCTTTTCTGCTTAAAATTTCCAGTGATTTCTCATGATCAAGTACTTTCTTTTTTTCCATATATTTTTTATTGTAATTAATAGAAGGATTACATAACATTCGCCAGATGGAAGGTGCATTACTTCACAAAGTTTTCCTCTCCTGCTCAATGAGTCCCACACATACTTTCATTCACTGAGCTCCAGCATGTTGGCTTTCTACTTTTCCTCCAGCCCAGAAGCTGGCTGTCCCTTGTCCCTGACATCTTCTATTTACAGGTATCAATATGCTATGTTCTGCTCATTCAGGTTTCTGTGTGCAAAGCGCATCACCTAATGAGGCCTTCTCCAAATACCTCATTTATTTTATTTTATTTTTTATTATCAAGGTAATGTATAGAGGGCTTACAGTTACATTCGTCAGATAAACATCTAATTTCAAACATATATCCTTTCACTTCCTTGTCTAGTATTATGGATCTCACCAATATCTGTATAGTTTTCCCAAGGCATCTGTATAATTATTTTATCTTATTTATCTATACATTCTCTGCATCCTTTTCTCCCACTTCACATCACCATCTGATCTCCATACTAGCAGGAATGATGTCTCCCTTGTTCTTTTACTTATTCTTCCTACCCAGACTTCACACATAGTAGATCCTCAGCAAATACTTCAGTAAAATATATGACTAAAATATATGTATGCCAGGACATGCAAATTATCTGAAAAATTTCTCCATAGAAACCTTGAGATATAGGCAAGTAAACTATGACTGTCTTTTATACAGAAGGAATTGAGCTTCAGAAAAGATTCATGGTTTGTTCAGCCACATAGCTGGCAAGCCGTCAGATCAAACTGGACAGCAGATCTTTAACCTCAAATCCGGTGCTTGTGACAGGGGGTAGCAGATCCTTGTCTGCAGACTGGCTGCCTCAGAATCCCAGGGCCCTTGTTAAAAACATAACCTGTCCTGCTCTAGCACAAGAGTTGCCTCACTGTATCATAAAAACAACTGTGCCAATGGGGAAATGAGGCGAAGGACCAGTGTTTTAGACTCACAATTACCAAGTTATTTTTCCTACAGGAATTTTAATAATAAAGGTGGGTTTTATAGCTGCAAGTGTATAGCTATAAAATTCGAATGTCACTGAATTAAATCCAGCCCTTAATTAATTATGCTGAGCTTTTGCTGAAAAGTAATGGCCCCTTTTCCTGTCAGCAGAGGTGCTGTTATTAACACAGACTACTTCTTACACATTCCTGTTGGCTGCAGGAACCATTTTAAAAACAAAGTTACCTAAGTATTCGTCATCAATGGAAGTCTGCAACAAAATCAATGTTCCTTAACCAATCAGTCCTCTTACCGGTATGAAATAAATGCCTAAATGTATTTAGTCTCACTGTTCATGTACTGTTCCTGAGTGGGCGTGGAAGTGGGTTGGCATGGGTGGTGGAAACATTAGTACTTTTTTTTTTTAGCATAATTCAGGATGATTGCAAAATACAACCAGGGTTAATATGCGGTGCATGCTCTATGACAGTTTCATTTTGTAGGGTTTTTTTTGTCCTTGGTGAGAATAATGATTCTCGATTGGAATCATTCAAGTTGAAGTTTTTACTTTAATGGGAAGCTAAAAACAATAAAGAGAGGCTGATCTTAGATCACAGGATGATCACGTGTTCACCTGGTTTTGTCATGTAAGTAAGGGCTACCAGGAGTCACCAGGGCATATGATTGTTGGGTGATTCAAACCACACTGATATTAACTAGTCTAGTTTCATTATCGGTTAACTAGGAAGAACAATGGGGGGTGTGGTGGTGCCTGCCCGTAATCTCAACTCCTCATCAACTGGAGGGAAGAAGAGAGTGATTTGAAGTCAGACTAGAGGAAGTTGGCATGAGACTGTTTGAGGAAAAACAACAACTAAAAGCAAAAAGATCAGAAGCATGGCTTAAGTGGTAGAGTGCTTATCTAGAAAGTACTGGGATTGAACTCAGTATTGTTTTTGTAATACTAAATTCAATCACCAGTACCGGTACCGCAAATCAAAAGAAAGAGAATTAACTAGGAAGAAAAAAAGTTGCAGAGAAGAGTGAAATGATAAACACTGTATTTTTTTCATAAGACACTGTCAAAAGTGATCATGGAAAAAAACAGAGCAGGTGAAGCAAAAGAAGTGTCATGAGAGCAAAATCACTGTCAAAGAATCCTGCGTGGTCTGATTTGCACACTGTGCGTGTGAGCAGCCATATAGGTTTAGCACACTATTCTTAGGCTTTGGATGACACTAATAAGCAAACTCGAAATCCAATCAGAGATTGATTGGGTTTACAGATAATTGACATAAAAATAATTGAGTCACTTCATTGAGTAAGTCTTCCTTTCAGTTCTTCACTATCGGG
The DNA here is from genome assembly GCF_031878675.1 of Megascapheus bottae. Classification (NCBI taxonomy): domain Eukaryota; kingdom Metazoa; phylum Chordata; class Mammalia; order Rodentia; family Geomyidae; genus Megascapheus; species Megascapheus bottae. The sequence continues at coordinate 48,137,016 of NC_143511.1, read as the reverse complement.
AATCACAAATGTCATCTACTCTTAGCCATCAAAAAGTGAACTATAGCTCAAAGACTTTCGATTTTCTCTGTTGTTCCAGAGGTGACTTAGTTCAGGATATGTGCGTGTGCACTCATTCTCATGAACGCACTAGCTGCTGATGACTGGGGAAATGAGCAATGATGGAAACAAAGACTAACAAGGAGGCAGGTTTGGCTGTTGCCTAAGTGTTCTAGAAAGGAAATATCAATGGTTAAGTAGGTTTAAATTTCTGATGCAAAATCCAGTGATTGACGGTCTTTCTAGAGTACTGGTATGATACAAAATTTAGGGTTACATTCATCAAGGTTAAGTAGCCAGGGGCCGGAAGCCTGGCCTAGTGGTAGAGTGCTTGCCTAGCATGCATGAAGCTCTGGGTTCAATTCCTTCGTACTACATAATAGAAAAAGCCAGAAGTGGTGCTGTGGCTCAAGTGGTAGAGCTCTAGCCTTGAGAAAGTCCAAGGACAGTGCTCAGGGTCTGAGCACTGGGTTTAAGCCCCAGCACTGTTTTTTTTTTTTTTTTTTTTTTTTTTTTTTTTTAAAGTTTGATTAGCAAAACCGCACAGTAACCCATTGGTAGCTTGAAGTGGCAATAGAATGGAAAGTGGAAAGTGGAAAGTGCCAGTCTACATGTCAGGTGTCTGGATTCCATCATAGTGTGGCTCTAGAGGCTTAGGTAAGTTACTCTACCTCTCCATGCCTTGGTTTTCTATATCGATCATTGTTGAGTAAAATAAGTGAATTGTGCACAGGACTCTATCAGAACAATACTTTTAGCACAACATAGATTTTAATACACGGTAGTTTCATTGGCATGATCTCTGCTACAATCTGATGAGGAAACATTATAAAGAGCAGTTATAGGAACTACTGGTAAAATTAAGAAACAATAACAAAAAGGTCAATGAAAGGAAAGAGGAAGTAGACAGGTAGGAGGAGAGAAAATGAATGTGTCACTGAGTAGGAACTAACGTGCTTTCCTTATGAACTCTGAAGATTTCAATATAATTAAGAGAGGAAATAATTTAGATGTGATGTATTCTCTTTAAATAGGTATCAGCATCTAGACAGATTAGACAACTTAGAAGGCACATAAAGCTGATATTGTTGATGATCCAGAAGAGTCACCATTTGCTAAGAAGCTATATATATGCCAGTTGATGGATAACTTCCATGAGACCATTTAGAAAGGCAGCTTTGATATCCATTGCACACACAAGTCTCAATTCAAGGGAACAACAAAGAAGAAAGTGAAAAGAGAACATAGATAGCTAAGAACATGTTGCTTTAAATTACTTAATTTATGCTTTTTAATTTAATGAAGTGTGTGGGGGGAAACAGTACCAGTCCTGACTTTTCTACATTTCCAATATAAATAAAATAGTCTGTTTTAATTAAAAACACAGTGATGAGTACTAATAAAAATATTTTTTAATAAAAATCTTTGAATATAAAAGAATTTAATTTAAGAGCCAGGTATTGATGGTGTAAGCCTGAAATTCTAGTTACTCAGGAGGTTGGGATTTAAGGATTGTGGTTTGAAGCCAGTCTGGGTAGGAATATCCATTAGACTCTTATCTCCAACAAACTACTCAGAAAAAGTAATGCTGGAGCTTCAGTGGTATAGCACTAGCCTTGAGCAAAAAGAAGCCCAGGGACAACACCCAGACCCTAAGTTCAAGGCCCAGGAATAGTGTGTGTGTTTGCACACACACACACACACACAAATCAATAAGATTTTATACGTTTGACTTTAGTAATAATGGATATTGCCCATGGATGTTACTAGTAATAGTGAATATTGTTTAGAGACTATTTCTTGCTAGCTGGCATAATTTAGAATCTTAATAGTGGGCAACTCCAATATGAGTTCCTTTATCACTGATAATTGTCAGATTAACATGTGAAATGTTTTTTCTTTGATTTTCCTTCCACATATTGTAACTCAGAAATTAACTCTTTGCTATCTGGTTATCTTTCTTTGATGAGCTATTTGGCTTCCATTTCCTAGCTCCTGAGTCAGTATTTGAGTTCACCTATGGCTTTGGAGAAGACTTCCTCTCAGCTGTTATTTTATCCACGATTTCACTGAGAAGTTTATTCATCTTTGCCATCCAGTTTCTATCCCCATACCCGATGTGGAGTCAGAGTTTGATGTTAGTGCAGGTAAGTGGAGTTCTTAGCTGGTAATTGTGGGTGGGCACTGCCCTTACCAGAACTCTGAGGTCTAGAAGAGACTTTTATAAACAGAAGACGGCATCTGTTTAAATCTCTCTTTACAATAAAGAGACACATAGTTCTGAATTAGCTTTTAAGTTAGAAAACAAGGTAAATATTTCCCCCAGAATCATCTAGTTTTATTTTAAGCTCCTTTTTTTTTTCTTCAGTGGGGCTTGAACTCTGGGCCTGGGCATTGTCCCTGAGCTCTTCAGCTCAAGGCTATCGCCCTACCCCTTGAGTCACAGCGCCATGTTTGGTTTTCTAGTGGTTGATTGGGCACTCATGAACTTGAGTGCCTAGGCTGGCTTTGAACCGACATCCTCAACTCTCAGCCTCCTGAGTAGTTAGGATTGAATCACCTTGCCCGGCCTTTAAGATCTTTTTTTGAGTCATATTAAAAATTAAGTATTTCTCTCCCATCTAAAACTATTGTATCTAATCAGATAAATTTTAGTTACACTGTGGTAAATCCTTTGGCTATCTCTGGGAAATAATGCATGATATACAAGCAGAGATAGAGAATATGGAATATTTAATCAGAAGGTACAGATTGCCTCCAGGTTTAGCACACAAATACATTAATTCCAAAAAAGAATTTTTAAAAAGTTGAATTGGGCAAGTTTAGTCAGAAACAAAATAAAAAATATAAGTTGTTTAGAAATTATTTTTGGTTTGACTTCTCTAGAAGAAATGGAGGGTCTACAACACCATTGATTCATTCACCCCACCTTTTTTTTATGACCTTGTAAAGATGCTGTGTTCTAATTTCTGGACCTGTGGCATGGCAAAAGGGAATTAAGGAATTAAAGACTTTAATCAGCTGAATTTAGAGAGAGGATCCTCAGTTATCTAGTTGGACCCAATCGAATCACACAAGCTGGTACAGTAAGAAGAGGTGGGTGAAGATGGTACATAAGGAAACATAAAAAGGGCTCAGCTCACCCCTTGGAAAATGGAGGATGAGAGCCAGTGAATGCACTAACTTCTAGAAGCTGAGAATGGCACTTAGTTTATGACCAAAAAGAAAACAGGGCCTATAATCCTATGTCATGTGGAACTAAATTTTTCCATTAACTTGAATGAGCAAAAAACATTCTTTCCTAGAATTTTCAAAAAGGAAGACTGATCCAAAGAACTATGGGATATTTGCATTGTTTTAATGTCAGTTTGCTATGTCAGAAAAGGAAAATGAAGACACAGACTGTATACACTATCTACATCATAATATGTAGGTACTACAAACAAGCCAGGTACATGGCTAATAAATATTGAAAAATTTCATTATGCAAATATAAGGTAAAATCATAGTAAAATACTCTTTCTTCCCATGAAAATTGTTATGATAAAGCTTAAAGAAAAAAACGAGTGCTGTTAAGGATTCAGAAAAGCCAGAGGCCTTATACATTACTGATAGGAGTATAAAATAGCACAGTTTCTTAAAAAGGTAAATATGATTGGGTATAGTGGCTTACTCAACTCATGTAATCTGATTTATTTGGAAAGTAAAGAGTAGGAGTATGAAGGTTCAAGGCTAGTTATGGCAAAAAAGTTAGTGAGATTCAATTTCAATCAATAAGCTAAATATGGTAGCCTGATGTTATCATCTTAATTATGTGGGAGTTATAAACAGAAGGAACTCAGTCCAGTCTAATCTATACCCAGTAACTCCTCAAAGGTAAATGCAAATGTACCACACAACTGAACAAGTGAACTCTTAGATACAAAGAAAAATAAAATACATGTTTACACAGAAACTTGTACATGTATGTGTTCTGTTTTACTTTATCCTTATTCTTTACAACCTAAAAGCAGATAAAATTCACACATCCAGCACCCAATTAATAAATGAGTAAAAAGTGGTATATATATGCAACGGATTATTATTTTACTATGAAGAGGAAGGAAAATATTCCATAAAGTGAATTAGTTTATAAAAGGGAATGTAACATACACGGATATATCTTAAAAACTGGTACCTGAAAGGTGAAGGGTAGGGCCTATGGGAGGGAGGTAAATTAATGAAGAGAGGAGTGGGAGAAAAGTAGTCATAATAGTTGATGTATATGCCATGAAATTAAGAAAGGAGAAGGGATAGGGTGGATTGTGAGGGATGGAGGAAATGAGGAAAGGGATGATAATAATCAAGACTCATTGTATACATAAACTGCTTTGTTGAATAATAACTCTTTCCCCCAAATAATAACTCTTGTAAAATACTTTAAGATAGTAAAACTATAGCTTAAAGAAAAAAATGTGTTCTCAGTATGGTAGTAGATATACAACTGTAAATATCGTAGAAACCTATTGAATTGTGTACTTCAAGTTAGATGAGTTGAATGGTTTATGAATTATATCTTGATGAAGTTGCTGAAGAATAGAGGAACCTATTTTGTCATGATATTTACAAAACTATATCAATTTGTTAAATACATCTATGAACTGTGCACTCAAAATGAAGGTTTTGATATGAAAATCACATCTCTAGAAAACTGAAAAGCTTGGTTTGACCTGATTCACAGGTTTTCTTAAGGGCCATTCACTATTAACAGTTTGGCTACTAATTGATTATTTTGCATGAAAAATGAGGGTGAACTGGAATTTCTCTGCTTGTGACATTCTGTTTAGCTAGGATGTCTTCAGTATAAATATTGTGGCATTCTTAGACATAAGGAAATAAGTCTCAGGCATCTCTCTTCTCAGCATTCCCAGGTGTCATGGTTTCTTCTCTCAAGTCCATGACTTATCCTTTGTTTTTTTTTTTTTTTGACATTTTTTGCCAGTATTTATGTGTCAGGCTATCATGTCAGTATTTCCTCTTTTAATTCTTTTTAATTCTTCTCGGGAACTTGAGGATCCCTCAGGAGAACAAGGTGGTAAGTGATTATCCTATCTTAACTTCTTTTTCATGTTCCACTGCAGAATGCGGAAGAAGGCATACCATATTTAACATGACCCTATCACACGTAGCTTCTTCTAAAGACTGTCAAACAGGACATGGCACATCCTAACTCCCGTACCACCCATCCTTCCTGCATCCCACTGAAATTGTTTTTGTAGATGTGAGACAGGCTTGCTTGGATCATCTGTACTCCCTTATTTGTTTCCTCCAGTCTACAGGGAGCTGTGCAAGTTGGATTTCCTTGCTGTACTGTCATCTGTTTTGATGCGAGTCCTGTAGGAGTCTTTGATGTGCTTTCTTTCTTTCTTTTTTTTTTTTTTGGCCGGTCCTGGGCTTGAACTCAGGACCTGGGCACCGTCCTTGGGTTTTCTCAAGGCTAGAGCTCTACCACTTGAGCCACAGCACCATTTCTGGTTTTATTCTTTCTTTCTATATATGTGGTACCAAGGAATCGAACTCTGATCTTGGTGCATGCTAGGCAAGCATTCCTACCACTAGGCTAAACTCTCAGCCTTTGATGTGCTTTCTACAGTTCCATGCTTGAGGAGAAGCTAAGAACTTGGCCACTTAACATCCTACAGGGTAATGAAGTCCTCTTAGTGGCAGCTTGACTACACATGGCTCTGTGTACCATTGGCACATCGTCAAACCTGTCCACATTGCCTTTTGATCCAGTGCATGAGCACATTTTCTTTTGCCAATCTTTGCTACTTATACAAAGGTTCTCTCTGAGACTCACTCTGCTGTGATTAACAAGCACTGCATGAAAAATTCAGAAATGTGCATTTGAAATGGCTTGTGTTATGAAGAGCTTACACAATTGCTTGTCTTTTATTGCAGCTACTAAATCATGATGAGGAGGGGCAGAGAAAGATGACATGTCAAGAAACTACCTTTCATTTTCCCAGGGAGGCTTCCCTGATCTCTTTATTAGACACAATATGTGTCAGCAACTCAGCTCATGAAAAGACACCAAAACATGCCAGGAAAGGAGAATATTTTGTCTCTCCATTCTTGTAAAAACATCACATGAGCTCATTTGTGTTCTCTCCTTTCAATGTAAGATACACCCATTTCTCAGCCTTCAGCCACTTTTCATTTTCCATTGATGATGTCAGGCAGGCCTTATAATATCACTTTCATGATCTTATAAAATCAAGGACAACTAAAAAACATTTCCCTCTGGCTATGACCTCATCCATGGTCCCCACCTGGAGAGGCTCTCATCTGCATTGGTAAATGGAGTTAAATTCCTGGTGTAGACCAAAGCAATTTACCAGGAAACAACTGCTTTCCTTCAAAATACTGCCTATGCCATTAAAATTGGAATAGTTTCTAAGCACTGTGGTCAAGTGGGGAATTTGACTGGCAAGGAAGTAGGTTCTTCAATCTCTCTGCTTGTACCTGTGTACATCAGAAATTCCTTTCTACCTACCACTGTTTATACACCAAGAAATCAATATATAAAGTCTTTGATGTTTTGGTTTAATCTTGTCATCCTCAGCTTCAATCATCTCCTCTATCATAAATGATCTCACATCCCATGACTCATGAAACAGATACCCAATTAAGTAAATTTAGAAGGCAGAAACTGTATACCACTGAATTTACATGGTTGGATCTCCTTGGATTGTCCAGAGAGGGAGATGGGGAAATCATCTCTATGCTGAGAGGTACCTGTACTCTCAAACTGCTGAAACTCAGAAGATAAAATCAAGTCAAAATAATGGACAATTTTGGAGAAAAGGAAAAAGCAATATAAACAATATTTTGTGGATCTAAACAGGGTAGAGCAAGGAAACTTTGGTGGAAGTGACATGTTTCCAAAACTAGTGTTTCCATCTTTGAAGAAAAGTTTTGTAGTGAGTTAGCAATGAAATTAAATTGAGTTGGATTGGTGGAAGCGGAAGGACACTGAATCCACTGTGTGTGTGTGTGTGTGTGTGTGTGTGTGTGTGGAGGGGAGAAGACAGAGGGATTCTCAAGCTGAGACATCTTGCTTGTAGGCCAGCAAGAGAACACGGGGTTTCCTCCCTGTGACCCATATGAAATATTCCCCATCACAAGCCACCTCCTTTGCTCTGAGTCCAGGTACTCTGAGCACATTCCAGATGGTGAATTCAGCTTCCTCAGCTGCCACTAGGGCATTGAGATAAAGCTGCTCAAAAGCAGAACATTTGTGCACATTCTGCTCACCAAACAAGGGTCTCTCATACATTAAGAATAAGTTAATGTCGATTTAATGCATTATTCTTCCGATAATATGACTAATAATTTTTGAGTGCTTGCTATCTTCTGGGCATAATTTCAAGCATTTTCTATGAATGAAATGTGTAGCTAATCTCCATAAGAATGTTGTGGGGCAGGTACAATTATCATTACCATTTTTCAGATGAAAAAATGAAGGCAGCAAGTAAAAGGGCATTGTGAGGGTGCTACAGCTCAGGAAGTGACACAGTCATGATTCAAATGTACACCTCGAGGCACCAGAGCCCACAGGCTTAACAGCCAGGTTATGCTTGCTCTTGTGACTCATTATGAACAAATTTTCTTGGATTTGGTGAACACAGGAGAATGGGGTGGACTTAAGCTCCACACTTTTTTCTTATGACATCATGGGAACACCTGATTATCTTGAACCTCAAGACATTTTATTTTTCTTGCTGTTACACTTCTACTTCAGGCAAAATATGCAATTTCTTGAAAAGAAAAAAGGTTGAGATTCACAATAAGGGTTTGGTTGTAAGTGTACTAATTTCCATTTGTAAAATGTCTAAAGACAAATGATGCAAAATACTCAGAAACAAAGTAGGCTCCGTGTCTTTTTTTTTCTTTTTAAATCTCCAGCCAGGGTGTATTTCATCTTAGAAAAGCTAGAGGAAACATTGTCCACATTGAGTGGACAGTGAATCAGTTTTATTTTTCAATTGACTGGCATCTACGACTCAGTGAGGGACATATTTCAGGAGATCATATAGATAACAAAGAGAGTAATTGGAAATCAAATTTAGAAATGTTTGAGATTCATGTCCTCCTCCAAATTTAGGTTACATTTGGGCCATAGGTTATATCCTACTGAGCAGCATCTATTTTTTTTTTTAGAGAAACATGCTGACTTTGGAGTCAGGATCTGACAGCCTCAGCCTTCCAGTGCTAGGTTCACAGGCATATACAACCACAGTTGGCTTGAGCAGGATCTTGATGCATACATGTTAGCATGCATGCAGCATACAGGTTAGAAATTGCTCAATGCTGGGCAAGTAGGTACTCATCTGCTGTCTTAGTCTGTAAACATCTCAGAGCACAGAACTCTTGTTTAATTTACTGCTCCACAATACTTAGTGGAGGGTATGCTTAAAACAGCAACTGGTGAGCCACTTAATAATGCGAGCAGAAGCCATAGCACAGGTGTAGATGATGAGCCCAGATAAAGATACAAATACAATCTTAGAGCAATACACACATTTCCACACTTTACTTTTTAGACAGGCTGCTTGATGGATTTGCCAGCAGATCTGAACAAATCCCAGCAGCTGAAATGAAGGGCCTTGGCTCCCTAAGCCCTGGGTGTGGTGTTTGTGATCATACTTCATTGGTCAGCTCCTTTGTTCCCTTTCCTCTTTGACCACTCTGTTTTTCTTCCCTGGCTTTGTATCTGTTGTCAGCATCCAATAGCTCCTCTTCAAAAAGCTGAAGACAGGCTTAATGTTACAATTGCCTTGTTTAATTCCAGACAGGTTTGCATTAATCACATTAAATTCAGGTGAACAAAGGGTATTTAGTCTGTGACAGAGCTGAACTGTATCTAGACAAATATAAACAAGAGAGTTAGTCTTGTAAGTGCCATTATTTGCTAGCAATTATAAGCATATCAACAGTGCCCTTGGTAAGACAGGTTGGAGAGTGGGCAACAGAGGAGACTTTAACAGATTGGGGCTGAACATCTGGATTCTGTGTACAGAGGAGAATGAAGATTGAAACGGGAATACATTAGGGAGAAAGCAAACGTTGTGTTCACAGAATCAAAACAGACATTAATAATATCAGTCTTCAATCCACCCAGAGCCCCTTAGTTTGCCTTCCTCATTGTCAACTTCCATCTTTCTTACGAAGCTGCCTGTTAAAGGTCCCTTTGCAGATCACCTCGGGTCATGGGGGCAAAAAAAAAAAACTGTGGCAAAACAGATATGCAAGGGAGTAGCATGTGTGACCAGAGGACAGCGTGCCAGCATAATCCCCACATGGACAGATGAGGTCAGCGTGGGGCGACTTTGGCCTTTCTAACATCTACTGAATCATCTTCCGGGAGCAGCAGTTGGAGAGAATAGATGGAAACACATGGAACACATTGCCACAAAAGACTGCATGGCCTGGTTCTCAGGAAAAGGATCCTGTTTTCATAGGATGACAGGGGCACCTGAGAGAATAGTGAGGTCCACATCAAGAGACCTCAGTTCTCTTCTCCCGCTATTGGCTGTCACACTGGCAGCTGGGTGACAGGAGGTTGCCTGGCCTTTGAGAAATGAGGGTGTTAGTCCAGTTGGGGTCAAGAGTCTCTTTCAATTTCAAAGGCAAGGATTTATCCCTTAGGAAAGGACATTACTGGTGTCAGTGCCTCATGCCTGTAATCCTAACACTCAGGAGGTTGACATCTGAGGCTCAAGCTTTGAAGCCAGTCTTGTCTGGAAAGTCTGTGAGATTCTTATCCCTAATTAACTAGCAAAAAGTCAGATGTGGAGTTGTAGCCCAAACCCTCGCCTTGGGCAAAAAAAAAATCCCTAAGGGACAGCACCCTGGCTGGAGTTTAAGCTCACTGATGTATACATACACACACACACACACACACACACACACACACACACACACACACACACAAAGGATATTATTACAATGTCCTTGCCTCTGAAAACTTTGTATCCTGAATTGTCATGTTTCAGTCACACATGTGCAGAATGTTTTAACATCTATAGATAGAGGCAGAGTGCTATTATTAGAGCCAGAAAGAAGTTCGGAGGACCAGTCTTGCTGCAAACCATGACTACAAAATTCTACTTGTCCATATACTTTAAAATCTTTTCTTCTTCTTTTTCTTTTTTTTGTCCATCGATGGAACAAGAAGAAATGACACTATCCCTAGAGAATATGCAGCAATCATAGCCCACAATTCATGTTCCTAATATGACACATATTTGTTATATCGTCTTTGCTCATATTGTTTTTTTTCTATCCTGAATATTTTCTCCCTTCCTACTTACAAAATTCCCTTTACCCCATTCCTAAGAGCTCCCATCAGCAGTAAATGGTCTTTACATATTCTGTGGTTATCAGTGATGGCACTTACTTCTTTCTACCTCTCAATGAACTTTAAAGCCATTATGACTAGACTATAGGTTCCTTGAAGGCAGGGTATGGGTCACATTTAGCTATGTGGCCCTGGGCATGTTGTAGGTACTTTCTCAATAAAATTTTCTGAATCAAACTGCCCAGGGACATTTCAGGTTACCTGCTAATGTGACGGCAATGGAGACTGAGTCATATCCCAAGGCATTTGTGGCATTGCACGTATAGAAACCCACATCAGCTTCCACTGGTGCCAAGATCTGTAAGGAGTCATCAGGCTGCAGGAGAATCCTGGAGGAAGAGAAGAGAAATTTAGAGCTGGTTAAGTCAGCTGTCTATTTTTTCATATAATTTTTATTGTAATTAATTGAAGGGTTACATTACATTCGCCAGATGGAAGGTGCATTACTTCACATACATTGATACCCTTGCTCATTACAGTTTTTTTACCATTCAATATTGGGAAGACAGGAAGATTGGGGGTTATAGTCAGTATAGTACTTTAACAACTGAGAGAAACATTCAGGAGCTCCACCTCTTCACACTTCAATTGGTGTGATTCTGATGATAATAAACAAAGAAGGGTTAAACCTACCAATTGTTCAATCTAGATACTACTAGTTGGGGTAGAGAGCATATGTGCAATGATTGCACATGACACACACAAAGTCAGGTGAGGGAGGATGCTAGAACAAATGATTTAGATAGAGGGAAGGCTTATTGAGAAAAATGAAAAGGTGAACAAATGATTTAGACAGATTGAGGGAAAGCTTATTAAGGAAAATTGAAAGTTATAAAGAAAGCATAGATCTTGCTTGGAAGTGAAAAGTGGGTAGGATTTGAAGATATAAAAAAGAAGCATCTATTAAGGAGTAGAGAGAGACAGAGAGATTGAAGAAGAGGGAGAGAGCGGGGGCGGGGGGGGGTAAGGCCTGAAGGTAAATATTGCTAAAGGATTACATGTACACATTTGAAAGACTCTCAATTCTGTTGTCTTCATTAGCCTATAGATAGGCATTCTAATGCAACATACAAGCTTTCTTTCTTGACTTAATTCCCACAAAGCTATACAGGTCCCTTGGTAGAGAAGAATGAAGGCAAAACCGGCTCTTTTGGGTTAGGGAGAGAGAATTTCAGAACAATCACTCTTTAGTTCAAACACTTCACTAAAAAAGAATAAGAAGAATCAAACCATGAGTGTCTGTGATGAGTTTCAAAAAATGTTCCAGTCTCAGCTGAGTTTCTTTTCCTGCATTTATGCCATTTCTAATAATGACATGGCATATCAGAGTAGAGAGGCAGATTAGTGACTAATGATGGCTCAAAGCTGATTGATGCTTTGGTGCTTTGTGAGACTGATAGTAATTCCCATGTGCATCTGCATGTGGAGATCTAGAAAAGTCAGAAAGAAGAGGCTGGGAAACTCAAGAGAGCTAGTGTCCAATCCAGACAAGAACTCAGGTCAATAGGCCATTCACAGAAATGGTTTTGTGACAACTTGGAGCTTCTTGAGTCACTTATTTCCATGTTAGTGATTCTTTCTACCCCTTAGCTTCAAAAGACTCAAAGAAGTGGTCACCCCATATGTTAACATCCATCCCTGGGAGCAAGTAGGCACTCAGGGTGATTTCTCAAGAAATGGGAGGAGATAGCCTAAGGTGAGAAGAAGTTGTAAAACTTGCTAAATTTTATACTACTAGTAGAAGCTCTTGCCCTAGCAACATTTTCCCACTAGAAAATTCCTTTCCCCCCCTTTTTACTCTTGTCTTTGCTGGATCTTCCTAGATTATATTGTTCTAAGTTTAGTAGTAATTCTGGGTATCTCCCAATTTTTCCAAAGTGAGTGAACAGAATGGCAATGAATTAGTCTCATCAGTTCTGTTGGGCCTATTGAATTGCTATTTTGATCTGGGTCAGGGGAAATGTAAACAGTAGGGGAAATAAAGCTTAAATCCAATCAATTAAGTTAGGTATGAACAATTCTGGTAAAAATGGAGAAGAAAAGAGAACATGTGTTAAAAGAGATTTGTGGATGATTTGTATTTGGTTCAGTACCACTCTAGATCATCACCCGTATTATTGTGAACAGGCAAACTTGTGGCGCTGAATAAAGAGGGAAGCAAGAAAGCTTTTATAACAGAATTCATCCAATCATTCATGTATTCACCCATCAAACAATTACATGTTTATTTCAAAGACACTAATAAGAGAAAGAGGATTATATTATGTACCCTTTTTTTAATAGACCCAGACAATATTTTAGGTAATAGCAGCAATAGTTCTTATCAGATACAATATAATCTTATTAGATGCAAAATATTGCAATATTACTGTTAAGTCTCTTCAGGTGTTCAAGCTGTTTTAGATTAACTAAAACTGACTTTATGGTTTAAATCTTTATGATGTACTAGAAATTATGTATGCTTCTATAACAATTTCGAAACAAGAATTACAAAAGCAGGCTTCAATACATTTTAATAGACTTGACTACTCAGGACGATTGGACTTTATAGGTCATGATTAAGTTTCATCACTAGGAGGGCAGAGATGAAAATTTGCCAAATCTCCTAAACCATTAGTGTAGTTATCTCCTTACAACTGGTGACATCTCTCTTTTGTTTATAGAAAGAGTTCTTAAAACACTTTGAGCAGGAGGCTCTGACAGTTCTTTTGAACTTTATTTTGGTTCTGCTACATTTAGGTAATTGCCATTGCATAAGTCTTTTACATTTCAGTTTTTCAATTTCTTCAACTTTTCCAGTTGAATTATGTTTTCTGTTCAGCCGTGGGAATTGTTAAGACAGATAATGTTTGAACCATCCTTTGGTGTATTTCTAATGTCTTTGGTTGATGATACAGATTGGAACCTGGTGGTGGTGATTTAAATGAGTGTGTGCCTAAAAGGAGGTATATGGAAGTACATGGGCACATACTATCGGCTAATGTCCCAGTTTATTAGACCTTGGAACTAATGAACATATCTGATCTCAAGTAGAGGGTAGAAATTCCTTTCTTGTGTGGGACTTGAACCTTTCTTTAGGTGGGGTTAACTTTTGTAAGTAGGTTACTTTCGCTGGGCCCTGACACTGTTGAGTAAGCCACAAAGCTTTCTGCTCAAGTCTGAAGCTTGAAAAAGTACTGCTACAGAGGCAGTGAAGAGAGGAAGTCCATAATCATAAGGATTTAAGCCAGGATATACGCAGTGAAAATAGAAAGAAAAAACAGAGATCATGAAATTTAACATTTGTTCATGATTTTATCCTATAAACTATGCATAGAAAAACCAGAAAGTTATACTATTTGCCTTTATAAAAAAATCTTAAATGTTATTATAAGGAAAAAACCTACACCGACCTGAATTGGTTATTTGTTGTGCTTATTTATAATCATCAAAATAAGCTCTAGAGCTCAAGGGTAGTTAAGCTATTTGGTGGTTGAGTCAGGGTTTGAATCACAGTTTCTTGTTTTTGGCTCAACATATTTTCTCTATTCTGGGATCTTTGGGACTACTGTTTAATTGTGTTTTTATTTTGTAGAATGAAGCTGTCTATAAGTGTATCATGGGCCCAGTTAGATATTCTATTTTTCCCTAACAGTCTGCTAAAACGTAAGTCCTTTTAGAGGTAAGAAAAGAGTTAATGCCTATTGTTGCTACAATCTGCCCATAGAATATGTAGCTTACATGATGGAATTACATTCATCCATTAGAAAGAATGGTATTACATTAGTTGTGAAGAAAAGGAAAGAACTGGAAAATTATATTAAGTAAATCAGGCCCGGAGAGATAAAGGTTGAATTTTTTCTTTCATTCATTAATAAGCTAGAATTAGCTTATAAACTTACAAGTAAATACATTAGGTGCTATGCAGGTGTATATAAATGCATTAACTGCAATACGATAGATTCAATGGAGATCTCAGTGTCATTTCTTAGAAAGGCAAAGTGGAAGTTCAACAAAATGAACAGCAGGAAATAGGAACTTGGAAAGGTATGTGATAGAGTTATTGGGAGAGGAATAGATGAAGAAGAGAAGTGGGGAGAGTACAGTCAAGAATTCAATGTATAACCTATAAAATTAAGAAAAGTGAGAGAAGAGAGAGAGAGGGCTGGGTAAGAATGCTGAAAGTGACTGATCAAGATGCACTGTATTTGTTAAGTCACAACTACTCTGCATAATTACTTAAAGGCAATAAATATACAATTATGATACAAAAAATAAATAAAAAAGAAATTGGTAGCTAGGGGGTTGGAGGCTCCCACAAGGGAAAGCAGGAGACTATAAATGTTTGTCTAAAAAAAACATGACAAGGTGAAGGAAAGGGTTTGCTGTAGAGACTGAAGTTTTACTTTAAGTCTCTTCATCTAGCCAGACCAGAGGGAGAAGGATTCTTGGAAACAAAACAAAACAAGTAGTTTTCTTTGTATTTCAGGCATCTACCCTATTAATTTTAACTTAAATTGTTAGTAGCTGATTTCTGTCAGCTTGCATTTAGGTTTCAACATTGACAGGCCTATTTTAAAATATGTAGGCACAGAAACATAGTGCTGCTTTCCAAGTAAACCAGAATGATTTCTTGGGGGTTGTTTTGGAATTTAAGAAATCAGAAGATGAGGGGACACAGAATGGGCATCATAAAGATAGGTATATCAATATACCTTGTTTTCTTTCAACATGCACACCTCAGGTTCTCTTTTGGCCCATACGTTATTTACTTCTTTAACCACAGTTTTCGCCTAACAGAGCTGTCTTGCTTTTCTTGGACATTTACTTAAAGTTTCCTTGTGACAACATGTTTTATTAAATATTCTACAAATTAAATAAGGATTACATGAGGGAGTACAAAAACAGTTTTAGCTACATAAGTTAAAAAAAGACTTTGTCATGCATATGAGGAATATGTGGAAACATGTATCTAGGTCCTACTACAACCTTCTAGTGGCAATGTCATCTTCTCTGCATTTGCAAGTAAGAGCCATCAAGTGCTCTTACTTGGAAAGGAGACAGCTCAGTGTACAAAGATTGTCTTCAGCAGTTCTGTGAGTGGGGTGGCTTCATGATGTCCTCATATCCTCTCTTGGCTGACCTGTGACAGTTATAACTTTTGTAAGCCTTCTCAAACTGGCTTCCATGACCAGTCATGAGCTGCTGTGTGGAGGGGAAGACTTCCCAAATTAGAGCCAAAAGTCAGCTGGAACTCAAGTTCTAATCTGGAATCATGTGGTTTTTGGGCAATTCATTCACCTGTGTAAACCTCTAAGTTCCTTCTGTAAATGGGATAATAGTATGATCCTGTTTCTTATGAAGATAACATGAAGGATATCCAAATTTATTCCTTCTGGAAGCACCAGTTTCAATATCATAAATATATAGTGTTTTTTAATGCCTTTTTCTTTTTAATGGTATAGATAGTAGCCTAAGTAGCCTCTTGAGCATTTCTCATCAGAGTACTACCTGAGTTATGATATTATGCTAACTTAGACCTCTTGTTTGAATTAGCCTTCTTAAACCACATCTAGGCCTTAACATAGGCCTAGAAATGGAGTCTCAGGGTCTTCAAATTTAACAGCCTTATGTCCTAAAACAAATTTGCCACTTTAGTTAAGATGACTTCTTTGACTCTTCTTGTCATTGGTGTGGTGTAGAAGCAGCCCATTCTACCTCCTTCTATCTTTCCAAATCCTTCCTTGAAGAACGGGTTCAAATTTCATTTCTTTGTGCTACCATAATCCCTAAGAATATCTCCCTTTCCTGATCTTCCAGAGTTCTAAGCCATTCTATATAACCCTATCCAAAGTCTAAAGTCTCCTTTCTTTGGTTAGATTACAACTGATTACCTCAAGGGTGGGAAATCACTTATTTTTAAAAATAGTTCTTTCTTCAGTGTTCAGTATAAATTTCTCATGCTGATTTAATAGTCAATGAATACTTGTTTAAGTAACCTTCAGATCAGTGACACTGAAGGTAATCATGTAGACACACAATGTAACGTACAGCATATTGGGATGAAGCTCAGATCCCAGAGCCATACTGATTGGATTCCAGCTCCAGCTCTACCACCAAGTAGCTTTGTAGCCGTGGACAAGTAATTTACTTAATTTCTCAAGGATGCTCTCCTTAGCCAAGATAAGACAGCAATACCTATCTGAGATTGTTGATTCTATATCTGTCAATGGACTTAAAGTCCATAGAAAAGCATCTGGCATGTGATACATTGCCGAAATGCAGGTTATTATTTTGTTATTGTTGCTGCAGTATCACCACCATGATTGGTATTTATGCTTCATGCCTGAGCCTATATATTCTGGATATTGTGAGGAGGTGTTTTGAGATGGATAGATGACTGAGCGATGCAGGAATTGAAGGCAGTATTGGAAACTAAAGGGTAGGGGAGAGAGTAGGGGGCTAATCGTGTGAGAAAACAGGAGTGGAAAAGTAGGAAAAGATGGAAAATAAGGGCCATAGGGCTCATGGGGTTGGCAGCGACCTTAACGCTATTCCTGACCCCAGGAACTTCTGCACGAAGACAATGAGCTATTCCAGAACCGTGTTAACACTATTAATAAAAAAAGAGAGCTTAGATCTAAAAAATGACCCGGAATCCTGCAAGTACAGAAAAGTATATAAAAATAAGAACAAAAGAATGAGAGTTGGAAAACTGAACTCAGGAGCAAATAAGCAAAACTGAGTTGGTCTGCTTGAAGACAGCCGAAAACTCTAGTGAGGTCTTTCTCATATACTGACAGGATGATTTATTTTCTTCTTGGAGGAGGAGTCCTTAAATTAGGGGAAAAAAGCTAGCTTAAAGGAGGAGTGAGAATCATTGTTTTTTAGACTATGTATTTGCTTTATATACATTCTTTTACTAATGTTATTAGATTGGTATTTCTGAGAGAAGGCAAAAGCTCAGAGTAATTTGTTCATCTAGTATGGTAGAATGAGAATGGGGAATGACCTTTGACCTTTTCTTAAACTGACCACATCCTAAGATCCATTGGGGCCTAATAGGAAGGCATGTGGTTTGGCCCCATTTTTGGTGGAGATAATTTGTGCCAAGATTTTAGCTATTCAGGGAAATGGATGATCACTACAGTTTGGGTTTTAAACAAGACGAAAAAGAGTAATTCTTCAAGAAGACTGCCTCTATGAGCAAGGAATTTTTTTCCCTGAAACCCAAAATTATAGTAGTCCAGAGGCTTGCAAGGGATTTTTATTTTATGCAGATATTTTGGGAAAATTGATTTGAGGCTTATAGTTTCATATCACCAACTTGGCTAGAGTAATTTTTTTAACCTTTTCTGTTTTTAATATAATTGCCAACTAAAAGCTGTTTAATGCCAGAAACTTCACAGTTGCTCAGATGGAAGTATAGAAAATATTTTTGGAATGGAAAAGGCTACCTGACCACACATTCTTAACCCCGTTCTCATACTTTTCTGCCAAAATTTTTTTAGCATCTTTTTTCTTAAAAATTCATGAAGTCTTGAGTTTGCTAAGATGTGTAGTTAATCTATGTGTTGTGTAATTCATTTCAAACCACAAAATTCTGCGTGAAATGGCTCTGAGTGGTTTCCTATTTATGTAGGATAGGGGGGTCTTCAAACTCCAGCCAACACCTGCCTTTGCAAATAAAGTTTTATTGGAATACTGCCATACCAGTTTAAGTACAGCATATGATTGCTCTTATACCACGAATGCAGAATTGAATGGGAGGGATGCCCTCATACTTCAAAATATTTACTATTTGGCCCTTTACAAGAAAAGTTTATTGACCTCTGACCTCAACATTGAAGATTTTTCCCTTCTGGTTTGTCTCAGGGATTTCCTCATAAATGTATAAGTACAAAAAGGAGTAACCCACTTTTTCAGAACTTGGCCATTTACTGAGACCACCCTTGTAGGAAGAGTAAACTAACTGCACACAGGATTTTTGAGCTCCCCCTCACCCCTTAGTTTTCCAGGGAATAGACAGTGTTGGCCCTAACTCGTACACATCTAGCATCATCCAACGCTCTCCACCTGCCTGACACTTTAGGACCATCCCTGGGACTTTGCACTGGTTCCTAATATTTTTCTTTTGCTGAAGCCAAAGTATCTATTGGGAAGATTCCTACTTCTCTGGCTTGGTACTCTTACACTTTTCAACTGGGAAAAACATTTGTCATCTCTATTTCCTTTAGTTCTGTAAAGGAAATAAGCCAAACCAAATTGAAGCTGGTTTATTTTTCTCTCTTTCCCGCATCCAGTTTTTATATTATCTGCAAAGTTAAACTACATTTAATGGGCTTAGGACTTTTCATATATCATTATTCATAATAGTGGTCCTGAAACTGACCTGAGAGAAATTTCCCATCTGATTCTCTCTTCCATTTGGAGAGGATTCCATGTGTGAACACTCCGTGTGCTGCCCAAGGTAAAACTTTTGAAATATTTCTCAACTCATCTTTCATTCAACATCACTTTGAAACATTGTCTAAATGTATTACAGCATGCATACGCACTTGAAACTTGTAGTTTTCTCTTTCCTACCAGATTAGAATTGTGAGCAAAGAATGTCTGTTAGATGCTTAGACTTAATAATTCCCCATCAATTCTTTTCCTAGATACTTTTCTATTCCAATTCTGAACAGCTGCCTAGGATAAGAGTGACATTCTTACTTTATATTAAGAATGAGGCTCCCAGATGATTGGGAGGGGGTGGAGGGAGGAAAATGGGGACAAAACATGAGAAGGGGTATCAACGTGTGAGAAGTAATGCATTTACTATCTGGAAAATATAAACTATAACCCCTCTCTACATTATAATTAAAAAAAGAGTGAGGCTTCTAAATTTTTATGTCTGAGAAGACAATGGGAGCTGATAGCCCCAGGTCTAACTGATGATGGACATTCATGTGTTGTGAGTATCTAATGGACCTGTGTATTCATTGTGTGTCATATACTTGTAGACATTACTTACATTCTAGAGAGAATAAGGTAAGGCACGTTCTTCATCTCCCCTTGAGGAAAACATATACAATCCATAAGGTAACTTAAGAAAAGCAAACAGCTAACGAGAACACAGTGGTTAAGAGCTAAGATACAGAGTGATCCGTGTAGGATGTGGAGGGGGACATGTGGCCTGTTTTCTGTGAGTAGGCTTCTTGGGAACTGGAGTTAGCCAGACACAGTGGTTGGGAAGTTCCAGGCAGATTTGTGAGTGACAATAACTGAATACTGCTGATGGGGTGAGCTCAGTGCCATGAGGTGGAACTGATGAGAAATGAAGATTTCAGAAATTAAAACACTATATCCCATGTGAAAGCATTTGAGTCTTTTAATAAGAAGCCATTAAGAGCTTTAGGCTTGGGAATAGCATGGAGAGGTTTGCTAGAAAGATGCTTATATGGCATAGTGAATGGTCTAGAGCATGGGGTAGTCAAAAGTCAGAGTAAACATTTAGAAAAGGCATTGAGAGCCAACTATGATCCTTACTATACTGTCCAATTATTTTGGAGGAGATGTAAAAAATAATTCTTTTACTAACTTTATAGAATCTGCATTTTATTCCCAGCTCTATCATGTATTAAATGTGAGAGCCCACACAAGCTAATTTAATAGCTCTGTGCTCAGTTGCACTGGTTTCTTTAATAACTCTTTAAAAGACACTCTCAATAACCCTTTAATAAATGGTTAAGCCACTGGCTGTAATTTGTCCTTTCCTGGTCCAAAGAAGGCAATTGTAGAATTAGAAGGCTGTTGTTGCAGTAATGTAGAGCTGACAAAAGCAACCAAAGCTGAGGTAGTCAAATAGGAAGGAAGTGGATGGATTAAAAAAAAAAACCAACAACAGTAAAAAACCAAAATACTGAAGAGTTAGAAAAGTTAGATTTCAGAAATAAGAAGGAAAGAAAAATCTAGGAGCTGGTGGCTGATATCTATAATTTTAGCTACTCAGGAGGCTGAAATTTGGATTGAAGCCTGCCAGCCATATAAAGCTGAAAGACTTTTATGTTCAATTAACCATCAAAAAATCAGGATGGGAGGTGTGGTTCAAATGGTAGAGAAGGAAAGAAAAAAGAGAAGGAAAGAGAAACAAATGTACTAGCTTAAGAAGGTGGGTGGCTAAGAATGTTCTGAGATAAGAACGCTGGAGGGCTGGGAGTTTGGCCTACTGGTAGAGTGCCTGCCTAGCATGCACCAAGCCTGGGTTCGATTCCTCAGTACCACATACACAGAAAAAGCTGAAAGTGGTGCTGTGGCTCAAGTGGTAGAGCGTTAGCCTTGAGAAAGCCCAAGGATAGTGTCCTGGCCCCAATTTCAAGTCCCAATACTGGCAAAAATATGCTGGAGTTTGGAGGTTATTTTTCCAATATATGTTTGTCTTATTTATGGATCTCTGAATGGGGACATCTCATAGACAAATGAATATGTGAGTCAGATAGAGATTTGGTCTGGTGCTAGATTTAAAGAACCATCAACCCAAAGGGGAACTCTGGAGTTATGGAAGTCATTCCTGCACGTATGATGAGACTAAGAGGGAAGTTGAAAAGTAGAAGAAATGGGGAAAAAGAATGAGGAAGAGAAGCCTTGGAAGTAGGAAGGATGAGAGCATATATATATATATTTTTAAAGTAGACTCAAAGTATATTTAAGAAGATGTAGTTGCCACCGGGTGCAGTGGCTCATGCCTGTAATCCTACCTACTCAGGAGGCTGAGATCTGAAGATCAAGGTTCAAAGCCAGCCCACGCACAAAAGGACCTAACATTCTTATCTCCAATTAACCACTAGAAAATGGAAAGTGGGACTTAGGCTCCAGGAGTAGGATGGTAGCCTTGAGCTGAAGAGCTCAGGGACAGCGCCCAGGCCCAATGTACTTAGGTTGTATTGTTCACTAGAAAGTTGCACCACACATTGGAATGCCTAAAAGAGATAAAAAGTTTTTCAGAAAGCTTCTAATAATTTTTTTAGGAGACCATTAAATGCATTCAGGTACAGTGATCAGGTGCTAAAAAGGTGAACTAGATTTTTACATACTATTATGAACAAACACATATCCTAGACATATGAAATAAGAACCAAGTCAAAATTTCTGAACATGACTAATATCCTAGTAAAATCTCCAAATCATATGCATGTATATATGTTTTATATAATACAATTAAATATTTAAAAATTCTAGAAGGATGTGTGCTAAATTATTAAAAATGATAGACTCAAGGGAATGGAGTGGGGGAATGAGAGAAACTTGTACCTTTTTAATAGATTTGGATATCATTTGCATTATTTCATAGTCATTTAACTACCCTTATAATAAGAAAAATCAAGTGCCATATTAAAAATAGACATAAAATGCAGCAATAAATACATCTGTTTAGCTTTAATGGAGCATGTTTCAACCTCATGGGATGGATGAATTCCTGGTTTTGTGGAACATTCAAAAAGGACTTGTGCTGCAAGTTTTGAGGTTACTATACTTCAGACTTTCCTTTTCCCATCCACATATGGGTTTTGACCTTCTAGGGTCATCTATAAGTGAGTGAAAGAGGTAAAAGGGACCTTGGAGAGAACTTGGCACATAATCCCCATTCCATTTTGCCAGGGACCTTGGTTGCCAGAGCCATTGTAGATATTAAAAGAGACAATGATGCTGAAAGCCAGACACAGTGCTGGCACATAGTGTTAAAATATTATTATTATTATTTCTACTACGTCTACTATTTGTATTTTATTTTATTTTTTGCCAGTCCTAGGCTTGAGCTCAGGACCTGAGCACTTTCCTTGGTCTTTCTCAAGGCTAGAGCTCTACCACTTGAGCCTCAGCACCATTTCTGGCTTTTTTTTTCTATGTATGTGGTACTGAGGAATAGAATCCGGATCTTCGTGCATGCTAGGCAAGCACTCTACCACTAGGCCAAACTTCCGGCCCCTACTTCCACTGTTTAAAAAATTATGACTAGTGCTAGGTGCTGGTGGCTCATGCCTATAATCCTAGCTACTTAAGAGTCTAAGATCTGAAGATTTTAGTAAGAAGCCAGCTAGAATAGAAAAGTCGGTAAGATTCTTATTTCCAATTAACTAGCAAAAAGCCAGCAGTGAAGTTATGGTTCAAGTGGAAGACTGTCACCCTAAGGCAAAAACAAAAACAAAACAAGAAAAATCCAAACAGCCAAGAGTATTGAAGTCCCGATTTCAAGCCTCAATACTGGTACCACAAAAAAAAAAAAGATGAATGATAATAGCCTAAGGAGACCAGTGAATTATACACGACATCATCTCAATAATGACACCTCAAAACAGACATGCCCTATGATATCAAGAAAGTCAATCACAGGGCCCAGAGTTTGGCCTACTGGTAGAGTGCATCCCTAGCATTCATAAAGCTGGGGTTCCATTCTTCAGTATGACATGCTGGGAATGGTGCTGTGGCTCAAGTGGTAGAGCCTTGAGAAAGCCCCAGGACAGTGCTCAGGCCTTGAGTTCAAACTCTGGGACTGGCAAAAAAGAAAGCACGGAAAAAGAAAGTCAATCTGATGATACTTTTCTGGAACAAATATCTGTGTTTAGCCCACATGAAGGATAGGCTGGCTCCCGGAGAGCAGCAGGCACCCTCTGCACTCTCCTTGGCCCTGGGGCAAGGGAGGGGGGGAGAACCACACATGCCCAGAGACAGTATCCTGGTGCAAGCTTTTGAGTGGTTCATCCCACGAAGGAGAAACATAGACACGCTTTGGCCTGGAATGGCGACATTTTTGTGCCCAACCGTTCAAAAGCTCTTTGGAGAGCATCCCAGTCCTCTTTGGGACCCTGTGCGGTGGTGGCTGTGGAGGCAGCATGCTCTTCCAGCAGACCAACATACTCTCTGGAGAAATCCAATACTTTGTCTTTACTCCAACCAACGTGTCACCAGTGCTGAGCTAGGACCTGAGACCAGGGAGCTGACTCTCCAGGCTTATCCCTCTTGCCCCAAGAGTCAAGGTGTGGCCTCTTGAGGCCACCTCCCACTCCCCCATCCCTCGGTGGATCAGATATCTACATGGCTCACCTGTCACCAAACTGAACCTCCTCTCCATTCCGGGCCCAGGTGATGGTAGGCCGGGGGTTTCCTATGGCCTCGCAGTGCAGCAGCACACTCAGGGTCCCGCTAGCCAGAGCCACGGTCTGACCCAGGTGGGTGACCACCTCGGAGGCGGACAGCTGCTGGGCAGCGGAGATCTTCCGCAGGATGGTGGGCTTGCGGTGGGGCCTCCGAGGGATGCCCCCAGCCTCCCCGGGGGAGCTCCTCAGGGAGCTGGCCAAGCCGGACACCTGCTGCTGCTGCTGCTTCTGAGCCAGCACGGCCAGGGCGGGAGGCCGCTGCTCCTCCTCCGAGGCCTTGGGCAGCAGCAGCGCGTCCTGCTGCTCCGGGGGGCTGCGGAAGAGCTCCTGGGCCAGCCGGGCCACCAGGCGTTGGCTGTGGACGTCCCGGAGGTGGTCGGGCTGCTGGGACAGGTTCCTGAGGATGTCGTCCAGGCGCTTCTGCTCGGCCACCACGGTGAAGGGCAGGCGCAGGAGGCCCTGCTCGGCGCCCGGATCCTCCTCGGAGGATGCGTTCCTCTCGGTGGAGGAGTCCGGCCCGTCCCAGGAGGCCAGGAGCGTGCCGGGCCAGCCGCCCTGCTCCAGCAGCCGGGACACCAGGTCGTCGTAGCGACTCCCATCGGCGGGGAGGCCCCGCTTCTCGGCCTTGCTGCCCATGGAGGAGATGGCGTTGTGGTGCTTGCGGGGCTGCGGGGCGTCTTTGGGGTTGGACTTTCTCAGCCGCCAGGCCTCCTCCGGGCCCGGCAGGCCCGGCTTGCGGTGGCCGGCCAGCAGCTTGATGACGAAGTGCTCCCGGGCCGGGCCGGCCGAGCAGCTGTAGGTGCCCGCGTCCGACGGCTTCAGGCGATGGATCTTCAGGTAGCCGAACGGGGCGACGGTGACCTGCGCCGAGCTGACCAGGTGCTGGCCGTCCTTCTCCCAGGTGATGAGCGGCTTGCGGAAGCGGCGCGTGGGGCAGCGCAGCACCACGGCCGTCTTGGGCAGCAGGTAGGCGAATCCTCCCACCACGAAGTGCAGCTTCTTCTGCCTGCGAGTCTGGATGTAGATGTTCCTGGCTGCCACGATGTGAGGGCTGTGCTTGGTGGATGGCCGCCCAGGCCCTGGGAGGTGACAGAGAAGAGGAGAGGTGTGTGGGTGTGGGGGGCACCAGTGAGACATGGTGAGGACAGGGGATCGGGGGACCCAAGGGGGCAAAGAAGGGACCCAGGGTTCCCCTGTATCCAGCCCCGGGTTTAACAGGCCCACCGGCTGTGGGCCATCAGGCTGCCATCAAGAACTAGAGCACTAATGAGGTGCCCTGGGCATATCCCAACTGCCACCCTGCTGGGTCTCTCTGCTCAGGTGTACGTGCCAGGAGTGCAGGCCAAAGGCAGGTCCTCTCATTAAGTGTGTGTGTGTGTGTGTGTGTGTGTGTGTGTGTGTGTGTGTGTGTTGGTACTACACTGGGGCTTGAACGACAGGTCTTGGTGCTCTCTTAGCTTTCCTGCTCAAGGCTGGTGTTCTACCGCTTGAGCCACAGCTTCACTTCTGCTCTTGGGGTGGTTGGGAGATAGGAATCTCACTGTTTGTCCTGATCTGGCTGGCTTGTTGCACTTTGATCCTCAGATCTCAGCCTCCTGTGTGGCTTGTATTTCAGTTATGAGCCACTGGTACCCAGCAAAAGTTAAATATATTTTATATATTTATTTATTTTTTAAAACTTCAAATGATTGTATAAGGGGGTTACAATTCAACATGTGTGTTTATGTGTTTAGTGCCCCATTGGCACAAGATCAGGGTTCCAGCATTCTCTTCATCTTCCCTGCCTCTTCCTCTAGATTCATTTTACATTTTCTACTTTCATTAAAAGTATTTCAAAGGAGAAGTTTACACCATCAAAAGAGACAGAGGACAAAGAGAAGGTGATTATCTCCTTTAGTAAGTCAACAGTAGGGTCCTGCAAAACACCCGGCCCTACTGTGCATACAGAGGGGGTCCCCAGAAGTGTGTCTACCCTAGGGACCAATATTACACAGAACAAATCTGTTTAGAGTAGTTTAAAACCCCAGAGTGGATGACATTTGACTTCATTAGTAATAGGCTGCCTCCAGTTTCCACGTCTGGCATGGCAGCAAGTGAACTTTGCTCTACCCCTGCAAACTATTTTTTCCAATGGGGAAGGGAATTCAGCCTGGCTGCTTGTGATTAAGATTCCTTTTCTGTCTCCAGCTGGCCTCTCTGGCTTGCAGCCCCCACAGGGTGCAGCTGCCCCACAGACTCCTACTGGTCTTGGGTTTGGGGGAAGTCTTTGCCTTGTAGCTATACTGCTGCTATACTGGGCTCCACTTGCTCATCCCCAGAGCTCTGGCATACTCACGGGCGCAGGTTGCCAGCATGCAGGGCCTGATAGAGGAAGAGAAAGGCAGAGGTGGGCACAGGGTGGAATTGACCACGGTGGAGATCCCGGTTTTCAGCAACTTCTGGCAAATGGCACTTCGAGTCTGGGTGCCCTCCCCACAGCTGGTGGAACACTGGTGGGGAAAGAAAGACCAAATGCATCAATATCTGGGAAGTGAGGCTAATCGTTTATATCACTCTCCCCCTCCCACCTCTTGAAGAGTCAAAAACCACTGGAAAAGAAATGGTAATCATAACACAACGAAGTGGAATACATGTCTGCTTTGTGATTACATTTCCTGCTAAGGGTCTTTTGTTTGTTTGTTTTGATTATAAGGTTTCCTATAGCCATTTTACTGATGTTTTGTTCTATGTCTTACTTTTAAGAAGTCCTGTCCAGTTTATCTCAATAGTGGGCAAGTTTGTTTTTTGTTTTTTTAAACTCTGAGTCTCTTTCTCCTTCTTACATTTATTTCACAAGCCTGGGAGTTCGATGGGACAGTATATTTCAAATGCCATACAAGAAATATGAATGCTAATTCCCTTCTTTTCCCTTCACCAATAACTATTTTAATGCCTACCACTAGATAATTGTTTTGAACCTGCTTTCTTTGAAGTGGGTCAAAAGATGGCTCTGCTTTAAGGAGCTGTTGTTCAAATGAGGAGTAGAGATCCAAATGCATTATTAAAAAGGCATTGTGTATTAGGAGACTGTAAGTTCAAATGACAATCAAGTATCATTTTACATTCACTATAAGAGGCATTTTAAGAAAGACAGACAACAGTAAGTATTGTGAAGGTATAAAGCAATCAGAACAATGATGCCACTGCTGGCAGGAATGCAAATGGTACAGCTCCTTTAGAAACCAGGTTAACAGTTTATAAAGCTAGCTTACTATAGGGGCCTAGCAACTTTGCCATTAGGGTCTACCTAAGAGAGGAGAAAAATGCACATCTATGCCAAGACTTATATGTGAAAGTTCATGGCACTGTCATTTATAATTGCCCAGATGGAAGTGATGTACACCAAACGGTAAATGGATGAGCAAAGTCTCACACTACCAGGGCTGGTAGTTTTGCCTAGTGGTAGAGTGCTTGCCTAGCATGCATGGAGACCTGGGTCTGGTTCCTTGGTACCACATACATAGAAAAAAGTCAGAAATGGTGCTGTGGCACATGTGGTAGGGCGCTAGCCTTGAGGAAAGCCCAAGGACAGTGCTCAGGCCCTGTGTTCAAGCCCCAGGACTGACAAGAAAATAGTATGATACTGCCATAGATTGGAATATTATTCAAGAATATGGTTCTTGAATGTTCTACAACATCTTTAAACATTAAAAGCATTAAGCTGAATTGAAATTTTACAAATGATACCCACAATAAAGCTGTTGACAGAACTAATTTGTCATTAAGGAATTTAGTAGGAATATAAGACCAGAGCCAAGTAACATTATACAATTAATGCCAATAGTTATGAAATGCCTTATAGACACTAGAGCTGTAGGTCTTAGATAAAGAGGAGTGTAGGTGGTTATGTCACAGCAAGGATCAGCATGAGAAGCAGGGAAAATTCCAGAACACAGGCAGAAAGTTTCGATATAGAACTAAACCAGTATGAACAGAGGCAGAGCGGACAGCGTTTAGGAGCATGGGCTAGATTTTGGCTAATTTTCTGGCAGGTCCAAAGGGCAAGGAAGTCACTGAAAAGGGAGCAACATGATTGAAGGTGGGGCAGAAGGTGAATCTGACAGCAGCCTGTGGTAGGGATGGGAGGCAGGGTGTCAGTGCAGGAGCTGCCAAGCAATCTAGGCCTGAGATGTGATGAAATCCTGAACTGGGGTCATGGCAGCATGCCAATGTTATGAAAAGTGTCAATGAAGGCACAACAATGCAGTTGTAAGTTTACGTGTTCTATGTTAGCACACTGAAATGGCACTAATCTGTGCCACAGGCCATCCTGAAAGAAAATGAAGAGGCAAAAGATGATCGTGAGGTCAGGTGCTGGTGGTTCATGCCTATAATCCTGTCTCCTTGGGAGGATTGCAACTTGAGGCCAACCTAGATCACAGTCAGTATCAGGCATGGTATTGCATGTCTGTTATCCCAGCTACAACTGGAGGCATAAGTAGGCAAGCATGCACTGGGAGGAAAAGAGAAGGACCTCATCTTAAAGTCTCCAGTGCAAAAAAGGGCTGGTAGAATGCTCTCTGAGAAGCCCAAGACTCTGAGTTCAAATCCCATTACTGTCAAAGGAGAAAAAGACATAAGAATTAAACCCACTGCTCCTGTTGCATGGCGATTATGGATCTCAGATTTTGCTTGTCACTTATTTGATTGTAAAGCACAACCCCTAATTCAAGGATCCAGGTATGAGACCAAGGAGCCTGATGAGTTTTAGTGTTGAAAAACTGAAAAAGAGTCAGGGTTGCGACTTTGGTAAAAAAAACAAACAACCCCGACCTCCCCCCCTAAAATAACCCCCAAGCTTTTCTAGATGTAATATTCACACCTTGGGAATGGAAAAAGTAAGCCACATCCGGGGATTTTCAGACTGTATTCCCAAGCTGCTGAGGCAGTGATCTAGGCTGCTTCTGGGGCAGGGGGACAGGCAGGGAGGACATCCAAGCTTGAAGACTGGATTCCCTCAGCCACACTTCAAGCCAAGTGCTGCTTATTTGATCTGTTTCAGGTTCTATGACTTCGCAGTGAGTTTCATTTGTTAAAAGGCTTGTAAGCTTTTTAATTTGAGAAGAAAATGGACACTAGAATATTCGAGCTCTAAAAAGGACTACCGTCACTTTCATGTCTACAAGGTTCATAAAATTATGATTTGAAAATATTTAATAGGAAACTTGGTCAGATGATTGAAGGGTTTCACTGAAAGAAAGGAAGGATGGCCCTTTGAGAGGTCTTGTTTTCAGAATAGAATCTGCAAGTAATTTTATTTGAAATGTCTAAAACTTTTTCTTAATTCTATCTCTTAGGGATTTTTTGCTGTAACCATGAGCTAGAATCTAGATAGCTAAGAATGAAACATCATAGATTACCCAGATTCTCATTTCCCCCGTAGAGCCTTGTGGGGTGTGTGGAATGCATGTCTTATTTCAACCAGTGGACCACAGAAAAGCTTTTGGAAGAGTAAGATTTATGTGTGGCCTTGGCTAGTGCTTCTGGGGTACTTTGCCAGGGTGCCAGCTTGAGTTTAATTCTGCGATTACTTCCTGCCATTCCAAGCTCTTCTTCAAAGTTTGCAATTCCCATTCAACAACCAAGATGGTGCAGAACCTAATTAAACTTTTGGACAAAGTCTAACACCTCTAGTTCCCCAACAGGACTTTCTTATCATGGGTCATGGGAAGTGGCTCTGAGGTTCAAGAGTTAGAGGTTTATTTTCTGTTCTGGTCCTGCCAATGAGATCAAGTGGAAAATAATCATCATTATAATAAAAGTTAACTGTTACCAGGCATAATTTAATTGATGCCTACTGGTGGATAATATTATATCTCCACCTTGCAGATATACAAATTAAGGTATAGAAAGGTTAACTAATTAGCTCCAGTTATACAGCCAGTTACACTTAGGATTTGATATGAGAATGGATTGCTTGTCTTTGAGTCTGAACTCTTAAATGCATACGAAACAGTTCTAAAGGCCCACTTCACTTAACGAGATGAGACCCAGTTCAGTAGTCTCCTTGTCATTCGTAAAAGTCTTTCGAAATTGCAGTCAGAAAAGAAACCCTCCCTCCCTTCCTTCTTATTTAATTGTAAAAAACAACTTCCTTCCTTCCTTCCTTCCTTCCTTCCTTCCTTCCTTCCTTCCTTCCTTCCTTCCTTCTTTCCTTCCTTCCTTCCTTCCTTCTTCCCTCCCTCTCTCCCTCCCTCCTTTTTTCTCTCCTTCCCCCTCTGTACAGATGTTCGAATTCAGGGTCTTGCATTTTCACTTGGCGTTTCTTGTTCAATGTTGGCTCTTTACCACTTGAATCATAGCTCCACTTTTGGCTTACAGATAAAGTTTCTTGGATTTGAACCATGTTCCTGAGATCACAGCTTCTTGAGTAGCTACGATTACAGGTGAGAGCCAACAGTGCTTAGTTAGAAATACTTTTTTTTCCCCTTTGAATTTTCGGTGTTCCATATTCTTCAAAGTTCCCAAAGTACAAGAAGACAGGGAACAGTTACAATACATATATGCCACATTCCTGGCATCCCCTCAGGACAGTCTGACAGATAGAGGAGAACAGTGCCTCTCACAATCTTCCAGCAGGAGAATATATTTACCTTAGGCCATTTGGCTAAGGCATCAGGACCCATTCTTGCACTGCTATTCTTCATTATGATTTTTTTTCATGTATAATGTTATATCTCAAATCAACATTCTCATGAAAAATTGTCACTAACACATACGTACGTACATACATACATACATACATACATACGTGTACATACATGTGCTTATACAAATTAATTCCCCACCCTTTTACTTCTTTATTCTGCCAAAATCTGATTGTTTTAAAATACAAAAAATTAATCACTCGTCCTTCTGTTCTGAAACATCTGGGGTAAGACATTGCCAGAGGTCATTTTACTGCCAATTTATACAGCTTCTGTTAGTACAGGTTCCTTCCCAATCGCAAATTTCCTTAGTAAGCGCCATCTGATGAATGCTAAACAGAGGGATATAGATGCAGCAAGTATTCCAGTAAGTAACCTGGCAGTAAGATAGCCTGGCATCTTAATTTTTACAGGCAGTTTAACTGCTCAAAATAAGGGTTGTTGCAATGTAGTTCAACTAGCAACAGCTTCATACTGTCGGAGAAAGGTTACTGAGGGTAGATGGTCAGGAATGCCAATTTATAGGTTTTGTGCAAGAAAGGGAGGCTGCTGAATCTGTTTTAACACAGGGTCTTGCTATGGCTTGACTCATACTCCTGCCTCAGCCACATGAATGCAGGAATTGTAGATAGTTCTAAAAAGCACACAGAATATTTTTTTACTTTGCACCTATTGATCCCGTTTCTTGCTTAATTCTTGCTGAGGTAAAACTTTTGAGACTTCTCTATGTGAGACATGTAGGTCTACAGGACTGGGGAATCTATGGCAACTCAAAGAGGCAATTCAAAAAGTGAAATTAAGTCATGCATGTTAAATTATTAAAAAAGTGAAGAACAACAGGTCAATTGGAGGTCTATATTAGGGATCCCTAATTTAGGAAGGAGAGTCAGGAATGGGGAATGCTGAGTAATCACTTCCCCAAGTGCAAAGCACCAGGGGAAATCAAATTTTCTTGCTGGGAAATTGTTGAAGTTTTTGAGCCAGGAAACTAACAGTAAAGAGGCAGGATTTCCTTGGCCTTCTTTTTCCTAATAAATCATATCCTTTATTGTCTAGTAACTTGGAAGAGGAGACTAGAGAGGCTTTGCCCTTCCGGAACAGAGACTAGAAACATCTGGGAGTGGGAGGTGCAGGGAGGTAAAGACGAGCCGGAGGAGTAGAGCCAGAGGGAGAAGAACCCAGGAGAAGGCCACTTCCGATTGGTAAGGGCTGACTGGTTACACACTATGATGTACATGGCAACTAACATATTTCTCCAAAATACGAGAACTATTTTATTCTCTTCTTGTCCTTTCTTTGTGTGTTGGAAGTGAACTGCTTGCTCACTCCTACCTCTTGATCTTTCCTTTTGGGAGACAACATACCTCCGTCCACTCTGAGAGAAGCCATTCACTAGGGCAATCATCTTTCTTGCAGGCTTGCTGAGATGTTGGTTTGGAAGTCGAACAGAAGGTCTCGGGAAGTTCCAGGAAACTGCCATCAGCCATGCGTTGCTTGCAAAGAACCTCACGTTTCTGCACGCCTCCCCCACAGCTCCTGGAACACTGGAAGAAAGAGAAAGTCCAGTCAATGCTGCAAAGGAGGCAGAGCGTGGAGTTTCACCTTAGCCTTGGCACAGGACATCGTAGAAATGTCGTTAAAAAATGAAGAAAGAAAAAAGAAAACAGAAGACAAACTAGGAGTCAGGCCAGAGGATCAGGTTTCCTTTCTTTGCAATAAATTTTGTAGCAAAAATCTACATACTCTCTTCTCCTAATCCCAGGTATTTAACTTGAGCATCCAGGAATGTTAGGAACCTTGGAATCTTAGAAATTTGTTCTGAAATGTGATTTGTAGCTGCTCAAGACAAGTGGTTTAAAAGGTTAGTATAATAAAGTGTTCAACATATTTATGACCCAGTGAAAATAGTCTGTGCTGCTTTCAGAAGGAGCAAGAGCAAGCAAGCGCCTGGCATCAGAGCCAATCTAGGGAGGTGAAGTTGCAAAGAGAAGAGTCCTTTTCTTCCAAGTGAGAGCACTACCCCACCACCCTGGGTGGCAAGAGATTTAGGGCCTGGTCATCTGCAGAACTCCTTGAGAATACTTCTCTTGCTGGATTGGTGATTTTATTTTATTTTTTTAGGGCAGTGGGAACCAGAGACACTAAAATTTTGGAAAGAAGAAAAATAGCCTCTTGTCAGTGGTTTTCTAAGAGGCCTCAATAAAACACAGCGTTTACATGTAACTTAATAATTACAACCCAGTTGTCGAGTAGAGGGAGTGAGGTCTCTGAAGGCACATGCTGGTTGCTTTCTGGTATTTGTCCTTTCCCATTCAAGAGCCCCTTCCAGTTTTTCACTTGGTCATGATTTTCAAGATAGACTGTATGTGATCAATGCCCTCGTAGGTAGACACAGCCATTAGACTAAATGCTTGATACTGTGATATAAATAAATGGGTTATAGCTAATGTTAGGGAAGCTCTTGCTAAGAGATTACTGGAATCGTTTTCCCTCCCTCTCTCCCCGTTGATGTCTTGGATGTACACAGGATATCTATCCATCTTGGATCATTAGAGATGAAAAGATAGAAGCCCAGCCTGTGCTGGTGGTTCATGCCTACAATCCTAGTGACTCAGCAGGCTGAGATCTGAGGACTGCAGTTTGAATCCAGCCTGGGGAAAAAAGTCATTGTGAGACTCTTACCTCTAATAAACCACTCACAAACAGAAAGCAACACTGCGGCTCCAGTGGTAGAGCACTAGCCTTGAGCACAAAGAGGCTCAGGAACAGCACCTAGGCCTTGAGTTCAAGCCCTACAACTGACACAGAAGAAGAAAGGAAGAAAGGAAGGAAGGAATGAAGGAAGGAAGATAGAAGCCTGCCTTAATTGTGAAACTTTGATTGGCTGTGTCTCTGTGAGAGGAATACTTTTCTATCCTTTGAATGCTGCTTTGGATTATCTCACACTTATAATTCTCTGTAACTCCAGCTAGTATGTCAACCCTGACTCCTGTGGCTCCGTATTCACTATGGAGCTAGTTTGTCATGAGCGCTTTGGGAACTCTGTTTTCTTTAGGAATTGTCTCCAGTCTTCCATTTACCATTCTTTGGGCTTGTTGAGGAATGAAGGCTGAGTTTGGAAGTCTGAGGGTTTGTGCTGAAGGTATGGCTCCTACAGCCCCGATGTCATCTCCTACTCAGTGGTCTCAACCTTGTTACTATCACTTGCTACTTTTTAAAAACTGCAGGTGTCCAGCTTTGATGCCTATCAAATCAGAAATTCTGAATGGCAGGTCCCCAGTACTAAATTAAAAACTAAAAAGGTATGTTCTGGGATATTCTTTCACAATTCTATTGTGTACCCAGAGCCAAAAACCACCTCTCCAAATTAAGGCCATCCCACTGTTCCTAGATGTGGAAAGGAAAGCTGCACTCCAGAGAGACCTCTGTTAAAACCCGTGGTTAGACTGTATCCAAACAAATGCTATTTGTTTGCAGTAGGGAATGCCTTGGAATCATAGTTATTGGTAAATAATATTAGCAAAGCTACCAACTTTGTCAAATTACGCTCTAATTCTAAAAGCTTTCATGATTAGATCAATGTTGAACAGCTTCTTATATTACATTTAAAATTAAATGTATTCAGTAGAGAGCCATGAGAAAAAAATACATTTTCTTATGGGATCAACCTCCTACCTTTGAAGGCTAACAAAAAAGGCAAAGACAACCTTTGAATAACTCCTATTCTTAGATTATCGAGAAAGAAGCTAAGGTACAGAAAGATGAAGTCATTTGGGGACCAGAAACGATTCATTTACATCTGGTGCAACATTTAACCAGCTCCTACTGAAGAATAAGCTGTGGACAGATCTAGTAAGCCCAAACTCAACTTAGCCCCCTCCCAGTGTTCTGTTAAAGGCACCCTAACAAGTACTCCCAGTGTTTCAGCAAAACCACTGGAAGGTGCTCTGCCAGGTGCTTCATGCCAAGGTATTCTGACAGCCTGGTCTCAATTCTGTAGTTAGCCTCTACCCTCTGACTATTCCTGACTGGCAGGAGTTGGCCCAGGATCCAGAAGGGATCGACATTCTAAGATACTTTAAAAACTTGAATCATAAATAAGGAATAGCTAAATAAACACAATTTTTTTTACTCTTAAATGAAACAACTTGATTATGTGATAGGTAAATATGCATATTATAAATGCATATTATATATGTATATGTATATATACATATTTTTGAAAGATTTCATTGACACTGAGTTTTGCAACATATAAACCAGCACATGTAGTCTGGTGCATCAACCAGGAGTAAAGTTCACCTATAGGCTTTCAACTCAGAAATCAAAGAATCCACAGAATCAAACATATATCTACACATACACATTTGTATGCATATAGATGTATATGTATATATTTTAAGGAAAATCTCCCCCCACCCAAATCTCTACCACATGTGGTGGTTTACAGAGTACTTTTTGCTCATCATTCACCCAAAAGTTCCTTTCAAGGGCTTTTCTAATGGCTTTTGGCCTTAGTTAAGAAATAAAAAAAAATGAAGTTATGAGTTCAGCCCTTTGGCTTATTTGTGGCTCATTTCAGCATCTTCTTGAAATTCTCGTTTATTAGAGAAGAAATTTAAAATCTACATTTTATTTATATTCAATTCAATAGAAGACTAAAGGAGTTAACTTTCTTATTTTGTACCCACTCTATGCAGAACAGTGCCTTCTGTGAATACAAGTCCTCCACAAATAGTTGTGGCACAGAACTAAATTTGGTACTTCAGAGAAATTTAAATTAGTGGCTAGGAATTCTATTTACTCAGAATAACCCTCCTTGTTACTCTGGATAACTAAGGGTTTAAATTTAGGATTTTTTTTGCACAATTTCTTAGCTTCAACTTTCTCTTATTTCTGTCAAATTTTTCTTTCTAACCAGCCAGTTATACTATAATCAGATTAGTTATAACATTTTACTGTTCAGACTTTCTTCAGAGTTCTTTTATTAGTAGACAACTAACCATGTGGATTACTGACTCCTAAGGATTTGCCAAACAGAGGGGCTGTGTTCTCCACAATACTTTCCATTCTGTAAATTACTAAATTTTTTCCATGAGCTTAAACGTAATTTTTAAAAGCCACAATCGAAGGAAACAAATTTATAGTGACAAATCAAAAATGTTAAGCTTTGGCTCTGACTTCTCCCTGATGCCTCTTCCTCATGTCCTCTTAAATGTGAGTAGGCATTTTGACTTAAACATGTCAAAGCCAAACTCTTGCTACCTCCCCACTGACCTCACTCCAAACTCTTCTCTCTCAGGCTTCTGCAGTCATTGAATGGTGATATATATAGGATAAAAACTTAGGCAACACACTTGAGTTCCTTTTCCTTTACCAACCCACCCGTTACACTAAGTCAAGTGAATACCATCACATTTATCTACATAACATTAGCTGTATCTTCCAAATAAACAATAAATCAAGATACCAGAATCTCTTTCTAGACCACTACGAAGCTTTCTAACCATTTTAGTTCTGCATGTTTGTAACCTCCTTCCAACATGCATCGGAATCCTAATTTCCAAGATGACAGTCTTAAGAAGTATGTGTGCCAGGGTTGGGAAGGAAGTGCTTAAGAAGTAGTAAGAGTGAATCACTTGTGAATGGAATTAGAGTTGTTACTCAAGAGGCTCCAGAGTATCTTTCCTACCATGTGGGACATAGCTAGAAGATCATATCCTTGAACTAGGAAGAAGGCATTCAACAGACATTGAATACACAGCCATATTGACCAAAGATTTCCCAGACTCCACAACAATGAGAAATAAATTCATGTTGCTCAGAACCTATCCTGTCTATGGAAGTCTATCAGACTGGTCCTAATGGACTTAAGTTTCTAGTTTTAGAGGGCAGAGAGGAGAGAACTAACAGAAGCATTCTACCCAGCTGGGCCTCTTGGGAGACGAGGGCGAAGGAGAGAGTATATCCAGAGAAGCATTAGGGCAATATCTAACAAATCATCTTGTTCTGCAGTCTAAGGCATAGCCACCACAGTGTTGTCTTTTAAAGCATAAATCAGGTCACATAATTCCCATGCTTAAAATCCTCCAATGGTGTCTCTTTACAATGAGAATGAAAAAAGTCCCCCGAACGGTGCTCTCCACCACCTCCAAAGCCCTACATATTCTGATTCCTGCCCTGATGGAATTTACAACTCAAATCTTTCCAACTCATTGGTTTCACATAAATATTAATACCAATCACAGGTCAAGCATGGCTCTATCTAGGTTAAAATATTGCAGGGAATGAGAAGCCTTTTCTATCTCTGCAATTTTATTTCTTACCACCTTCCTTTGTATATTCCAGCTGCACCTGCTTTCATGTATTCCTCCGACTTCTTAAGACTGTTTCTCCCACAGGCTGTTGCATTTTTATTCTTGTCTGTATCTAGACTGTTTTCTTAGATATATGGAGCATTTCTACTATGATTTCAGGCTCAACTCCACTCTTACTTGCATCAAGTGGCTATTCTAGCCTTTTAGCTCTTTTTATCTAGAAGCTTCAAAGATAGCTAGATTAATCTCTATTATATTATTGTAGAACTCAAACCCTTGAGCATGCTAGGCCAGTACTCTAGCATTGAGCTATATTTCCAACCCTCAATTTTTAAAAATTGTATTGTACTGTAGGGGTAATATATAGAGGGGTTACAGTTACGTTCATCAGGTAGTAGGTACATTCTTGAACATTGCTACCACTTCTCATGTAACCCTCAATTTTTTTATTCACTTAATTTTATGTTTTTTTTTCTTGCCAGTCCTGGGGCCTGAATTCAGGGTTTAAGCACTGTCCTTGGGCTTTCTCAAGGCTAGAGCTCTACCACTTGAGCCAGAGCACCATTTCCAGCTTTTCTATGTATGTGGTATCAAGGAATTGAACACTACCACTAGGCCAAACTCCCTATCCATTTTGTTTGTATGTTGAGTCTTGGTATGGAGTTCAGGCTGGCCTTATAATCTCTATGTAGCGCAGGTTGGTCTCACTACCCTATCCTCCTGCTTTAGTTCTGTTTGCTAGGAGGCCAGGTACCTAGTTTATTTCATCTGTACAGCAGTATTTTCCTGGTGTGTGGTGGTGGAGATTAAACCCGGAGTCTCATGCTTGCTAGGCAAGTGCTGGCTTTGTCATTGAGCCACATCTCCAGTCCTAAATAACATTTTTAAATAACTTGCAGTCTTTCAAAAATTATCATCTATTATTATTATTATTGTATGAGGAGATTTTTACTCACATTAAGTTTTGGAGAGATCTGCATTCAAACTTTTCTTTAGCCAGTGTTAGTGGCTCCTGCCTCAAATCCCAGCAACTCAGGAGACTCAGTTTTGGAGGACTGTGGTTCAAAGCTAGCATGGGCACAAATGTCTTTGAATTTCCATCTCTAAAATAACCAGAAAAAGAATCTGAGATGGAAGAATGTCTCCAGTGATACAGTGTCATCTCGGCAAATGAAAGGCTCTGGGTTCAAACCATGCTACTAATTTTCTGCCAATATACTGTCGTATCTTCAATATAAGACTCTAGGATTGAATAAATGCATCTCTAGTTTTTTTTCCCTTGCAAACATTTTCCTTATTCAAATCATAATGGATTGTTTCTCCATAAAGATTAGGTAAGGAATGAGATACATTATAGAATAATTAATACTTATAATAGATTCTGCATATAGGTGTTACTTTGAAATTACTGGTAAATATCTTTATAGTGTTGAGAATACAGTACATTTTTCTATAAGATAAGTACTGTCTGGTTCATGTAAAAATTCTCTAAGCCTCAAAATGCCATCAAATCACGCTTTAAAATTCATATTATCATTCACAAACTCCTCATTGAGCTCAGTATATATAAAGAACTTGCTTTTCGAGGTTAACTAGTGACTGAATATTACATACTTCCTTCTCGATGTTTGAATTGTAGGGTTACACATCATTTCAGTGTTTGGTGGCTGAAATTTTCTAAGTATTTTATGAGGCACATGGGCTTCTTTTCATTTGGAATAAATGCTCCAAAGATAAACAAGTAGCTGAGTAAGAACAGTTCTTAGATTCAAACTGTTTGGTTAGAATTAGTGAATATAGAACTAAGGAAAAATGTAGGTTAATTTCCCCTTTCTTTCATATTCAGGAAGTTATGATAAAGATAATTGGTGTTAGCTGGGTGCTGGTGGCTCATACCTGTAATCTTAGCTACTCGGGAGGCCGGACTCCAAGGATTGTGGTTTGAAGCTAGTCTGGGCAGAAAAGTCCATGAGCCTCTAACTCCACTTAACCCACCAAAAAGCAGGAAAGAGAAGCTGTGGCTCAAGTGGTAGAGTGAGCCTTCAGCACGAAAGTTCAAGGACAGGACAGTGCCCTAGTCCCTGAGTTTAAGCTCCAGTACCGGAGTGGCGTGTGTGCACACGAGCACATGCGCACATGAGTGTGTGTGTGCTCACACACGCACACACAGTCTTATTTCAAGGGTGGAGATGTAATGAAATGGTCCTGCAAAAATCATTCACTTAAAATAACACAGTGAGGCTATCACTTTGCACATTGGACCTGATTTAAGGGACAGACTTCAAATATTCTGCCCCCCCCCATCCCATACAGAAGTCTGTAATAGCATGATGGGAAAAACAGTTGCAAAGAAGAAATTTTAACGATGATCATTTTTGAAGTTTTATCTATACTGAAAGCTTCTTGGAGTTTCTCAATGCTCAGAAGATAAGACCCAGACTCCTGGGAATGTCTTTCAGAGCTCTCACACTCTAACCTTGATTGACTTTTCCTGCACATTCTTTGAGAGCGCCATGTGTTAAGGAAGGCCTTAGCTACAGTGGACAGTTTTCCCTATCTTGGGCACACAGAGAGGTTTTCTTTTCAAGTCTTTGATCAGATTGTTCATACTGTGAACAGTGCCCTTCAGCTCTTTGCTCAGCTGGAAACTTCCAAAGATATTCTCGAAGGCCCAGCATATGAGTAAAACTTCCTCTCTGCTTATGGGTGAATGGATCATCTCTTACCGCATCCTGATCATATATCTTCTGTGAGGACCCACTTGTTCATGTGTCTGCTACTTCCTCAACCTTCCTGCATTAGGAGCTTTTTGAGAGAGGGAATGTTTTCCATCTTTAAATTCCTCAGTGCCCAGTACAATGTCTGACAAAAAAAAAACAAACCCTTCACTTCATAAATGTTTGTTGGATTTGACTGGATGAATGACAAAACTGTAAATGCTGATGTTTCAAAGATGTAAAATAAACATCCAGTTGATTTACTGGTCCGTTTTTTGCCAGGCTGCACTCTCATTAGCTAGAAACTGTGTCAGAGGGAATCAGCAGTGGGTGTTACCAGGGGCAGCGTGTGGCTAGTGTGATCACTGGACATGCCAAGGGTGAAGAGTATTGTCAAGGATCTTGCTCCCTGACTATCTTTCCTTTGCACAAAGAATTTCTCTGGGTATTTATATTTTTATAAATTTCTGAAATTGTACAAGATGAAAATGAAAAGCACTAAAGGCTCCAAATTCCATGATGACTTTGTGACCACGCTGACATAAGAAAAATGATGCAAAGTAGAACACGCTTAAAAAGAAGCAATACCAAGAGGAATTTAATAAAATTAAAGGAAAAATGTTTTCCTTTATGAATCATCATTTAAAATAATATTCTAGCATGAAGAGGTAACTCTCTGGCCAGGGATATTATTTTTAAGTACATGCAATAAAAATAAATAACGAGAAGTATTATTTATATTGCAGACACTAACTACCATACATGTTTCATTACATAAAGTCATGGGCTTCATTATTTTCGTAAGAAAAGTAAGAAATACAGGATAAGGAAAACACTTAAAATTTATGCTTTTATACAGAAATATAATGGCTCTTGTGGCCTGTGTTTTTATATTTTTCCAAGAGCAATGTATTAACAACATTTACTTGTATCGGTATCCTTTGATGTTTCATCTTGGTAGTTTAACTTCATAAGACCTGAGTTCATTTCCTTGGTAGCTTAGATCATACTATTGAACCCAATACAAAATGGTATTTCTTTTCTAAGGGAAACTTTTCAGGTTTAAAGTAATATCATCTCCTCACTCCTCCTCCTCAATCCTCCTCCTCCTCCTCTTCCTCCTCCTCTTCCTGCTCTTCTCCTTCTCCTCTTGCTCCTCCCTCTCCTCTTCCTCCTCCTCTTCCTTATATTTTTAATTCATTTCACTCAGTTCTCATTCACTTACTCAGTTTTCTATCAAACGTTTATTGAGTATCTGCTGAGAACCAGGCACTATGTTAGGTGCTGGGCATTTAAGATGAATAAAATTGGTTACCTGAAGATTTGCTATCTAGTGAAGGAGAAAAACTTACTACAGGATGTAATTAGTTTTACAAAAGGGAATACTACAGGGAATTAGGTCTTTATGGAAGAGTTGGGAAAATCTGTAGGTGATGTGAGTGGGTGGGCAGGGACTGAGGCAGGAGAGCAGGTTCATGCATGCAGGAACCCAACGTGTAGGACTGTGGCATGTTCGCTCACAGCAGTCCTGAGAACGTGGGACATAAACACCATGAGTGAGGGTGGCTCAGAAATGAAATTAAGACCTTAGTGAAAAAATTTGTGCACATGCTCTTAAAACCATGGGGATGTCAATATGGGCTTTGCTATACTTTCATGTGTGGAAAGTGACTCATGTAATATAGGCCAATGGGCTTCAAAGAATACTGCCCTGTGAGTTGTTATGAAGTATGTCATGGAGAAAGGACTTCTGAGTCAGCTACAGCTGTATGACATGTGAGGCTATAATATTACTTGGGGTTTCTCAGCATATTTATATGCCTTGTATTAATATGGCTATAGCCATTAATAGCCGGGGAAACAATGAGTGAAATATGTAAGACAAACATGAGTGATAATGCCAAAAGCTGTGTGTGCTGGTTTGGTTGCTTGTGAAGACTTAGACCAAGGCTGCAAGAGCTGCAATAGAAAGTGAAAAAGGGAGAGGGGAATGTAGGAGGTATACTCAAAGAAACATGGGTGTTGCCAGAAGGACAGGCACATGCGACTGAGATTCTCCTCTCCTCACTTTTACATAGGGGATGAGATAGAAAGTGCTGCCAACTTGCCACAAAGGTCAATACAGGAAGACTAGGTTTTCTGGGCACAGTGTGGGCACGTGTGTACGAAGAGTGGTGTGAGGGTTTTGGGAAGGGAAAAACTCCAAAGCAGCTGTAGACCCTGTCCAAAACTGGAGGATAGAAATTAACCAAGTTGTATTAAGGTTTAGAGAAATACATAAAGATAAATGGAGAGTAGATTCTCACAGAAGAAAATCGTTAAAATGAGGACAGAATTTTTACCCCAACCAGTTTTGTGCAATCATCTGCTAGCAGTGAAGGTTTTTAATCCTAAAGGTGCAAGGAGTATACACTGAAATTTTGGGGCTTAATATTCTTGTTATAATGTGACACACACAGGTCCCACCAAAATCCAGGGAAGTGATATCAAAGAGTTTTTGGCTAATAAACAAAAATGAAACAATCTATAGGTAAAATCTGACTTCTGATCTGTTTTGCCATATTTATTGCTCTTTCTAAAGGTAGTATCAAATATCTATTTCCTTATGAAATAAACTCTTGAAAATAAGTTGGACACTCAATAGTTTATTTTTCTCTTACTGAGAAACAAAATGTTAAATAAATATCATCACTCATTTATGTAGATTTATATATTAGTCACTGGAATATATCAAAACTGATGGCTCTGATGATAATTCTCTAATTTGAGAGCTCGTTTGAAGTAGGGGAATGCAGGCACTCATAAACCCTTGACTGAAGAACTGCCTATTTTTATGGGGGAACGCTGCCCTCTTTAATGGAGTATACAACTTCTGGTGAGGAAGATTTGGGACACCTGCCTAGCCAGCTAGATCAGCTGAATCAACACTAGCAATCAATGGGGTGACAGATGTTGCAACCACATCACTCACATGTCCAAAAGTTATTTGCATGGCTGTGTGTATGCACGTGCAAGCATATGTGTTTAAGTCTAGAAAGTGAAATTCCTCACGTGTTTACAGTTATCATTAAAATTCTTACTTATCATTAAAATTTTTACTTAACATTTCCATAAGAGGTTAATCTCTCATATTCCCTTTTTTACATAAACTATAGACATTTTGAATTGTGACTGATAAAAAATCATTTATGGTGAAGTGCCAACCCAATGAATTTTAAGGTGGATAGAGTCTAGGGGTTGCTTCTGTCTCAGCCCAGATGTGTTCAATATGTATGTGCAGCTGGGTAGATATAATCCTGAATATAAAATATCCATAGTATAGACAAAAATTATGCTCCAGAGTGGATGAATTCAAGACCATTTAAGCCTTTGGCATCTCTTCTTTCCCCTGGCTTATTCCTTTTTAAAAAATTAATTTTTGTAATATAAATACATGAAGGAAACAAATGGATGGCCATGAGGCCATAGACAGGGGAAGAAAATGTTTAGTGTCAAGGACTGTGTGCTGGTACAGCCTAAGTGCTTAGTCAGTCATTAATAGAGCTGATTGTAGTAGGCTATGTC
This sequence comes from Megascapheus bottae, assembly GCF_031878675.1. Taxonomy (NCBI): domain Eukaryota; kingdom Metazoa; phylum Chordata; class Mammalia; order Rodentia; family Geomyidae; genus Megascapheus; species Megascapheus bottae. The sequence continues at coordinate 48,094,176 of NC_143511.1, read as the reverse complement.
TGTGTCTCAATGTGTGGGGCCCAAGGATATGTTCCCTTATACCACAAAAGATGATTACCTGCAGACAACTTGATTTCAGACCAGTAACACAGAGTTTTAGCTTCTGAAGAGCTTCAAAATAGTAACTCATATTGCCTTAAGCCATTGAATTTGTGGTAATTTGTTATAGCAGCCAAAGGAAATGAATACACAGATTAAAGCCCAAGATAATATAGATAACAGACACAGGTTTTATGTTCTGTTGTCAGATTTTCTCACAACTTGATATTTGCAAAAAAGCAAATGTATTAACCAAAGTATGATAATTGCAGGGGAGAATTCAAATGTTACACTTCCTTAGAAAACAAATTAATAATCCAAAAGAAAAAGAATACCAGAAAATGCACTTGAAAGGTGTGGGGGGAAGAGAGGAGATGAATGAAGAGGGGAAAGGAATGAAGATTGGAAAGGGGAAGAATGCAGTTAATATTCATTGCATATCCTATGAAACTAGGAAAATGAGGCCAGGAGATGGGATGGAAGGGATGGGGAGAAAGTGATGAAAGGGGAAATATCATTCAAGATGCATTTCACTTGTAAACTAGTTTGTTGAATGGAAATTTCTTTATACAACTACTTTAAGATAATAAAAAATACTTAAAAAAAGGATTCTAGGAAGTAATGGAATTTAAATAGTCTACTGTTTCCTTCAGGTTTAGAGACATACCCAGAAGTGACAAAGGATCCTTACAGCAAATTATGCACACACTATTAACCAGGCCATTCTCTGCAGGTGTTTTTCCTTCCTAACATTTTTTCTTATAATGCCTGGATATTTTCATAGTTATTATGTGTTTTCTATGAAAGAGATACTTTGTAAAGGTCTTTCTAAAGTGTTGACGACTCATTGGACATACTTGAAAGTATCGTTTTCACATTATTTCCTTGATTTGAACCGTCAGGAGACTGTCTCATACCAGAGGCTGCTCAGTAGTGGAATAAAACAGAAAAAGCTTTCAAAATGAACTCATGTGATGTAGGGCACTGGTGGCTCATACCTGTAATTTATCCTCTCAGGAGGTTGAGATTTGAGGACTGCAGTTCAAAGCTGACCTGGGTAGGGAAGTCTTTGAGGCTCTTAGCTCCAATTAATCAGTAAGAAGCCAAAGTGAAGCTGTGTCTCAAGTGGTAGAGTGTTAAGCTCAGGGACAGGGTTCAGGCCCTGAATTCAAGCTCCAGGACTGGCACAAGCGCACACACACACACACACACACACACACACACACACACACACACACACACACTATTCATGTCATCACCAGCCAAAATAGATGGAAAATGGAACCACAAATGACTTATTGGGTAACTGCTATTATAAAAGGGGTATTGGATGTGGGGCTGGTGACAGCTTCAGGGCTATGAATGAGGATGTGCACTAGAAAGACTGGAAAGCATCGTGATATCAAGCACATTATTCGGCACCATACCAGGATATTAAGGGTGCTGGATTTCACTGATGTTATGACCCTTAAGCAGAACTAAAACATTCTCTTGACTTCTACAAATATCACATCAGATGGTATTGATGAATTTAGCTATAATATATTCAAGCTCTAAAAGAAAAAAACATTCTGGTCAATATCTATTGCTAGTTGCTAGTTGTTCCTCAGTATTTACCTGCAAGGGATAATATAGATATTATAGGATAATATAGAGAATATATGATATTATTATTTTATGACTATTATTCCATATTATTATTCTATATTATTCTAGTACCCAAATCCATAGATACTCAGGTCTGTATACCAATTGATGCATATAATGTTTGTAAATCCTCCTGCATACTTTAAGTTATCTCTAGATTGCATATAATATCTAATAAAACATAAGTTCAATGTAAATATTTGTTATATAGTTTAGGGAATAGACACAAAAAAGTCTATTCATGTTCAGTACAGATGGCAACCATTGTAGATCTAAATAAGTAGCAGTCTGGGGTTGGTTGAAAAAATGGATGTAGAACTTGCAGACACCATGTGCAAGTGCTTTTTGTGCTTTGTGCTTTCTTCACATTTGTGTCTTCAAGTACTTTACTGAACCACAGCCCCAGGACGGACAGAAAAAGGAAGGGAAAGCATAGAATACTTTCTAGAATAGATACTAAGGAAAGGATCAGTTATAAAATTTCCATCTAAATTAGGACCCTGGTAGAGTTGCAAACAATCTCACATAGGGATGTATGACATTCTATTTGCAATGCTTTCTTTTTATAACCTTTATGGTCACTTTAAGGCTATCCTAGATGTCCTAATGAGGAACAAAATAAGATTTTTAGCCAATCATCTTAAAATCCTCTTGTGTGGACACTCCCAACTTATTTTTGGGGGGGGGTCCTTAGGCTTGAACTCAGGGTCTGGGTGCTATCTCTGAGCTCATTTGTTCAAGGCTAGTACATCAGCTACAGCGATACTTCCAGTTCTCTGGTGGTTCATTGGAGATCAGAGTCTCATGGACTTTCCTGCCCAGGCTGGCTTCAAACTGGGGTCCTCAGATCTCAGCCTTCTAAGTAGCTAGGATTATAAGCGTGAGCCAGCAGTGTCTGGCCTCCTGTGCTTGTTAATGGTACACAAAAAGGTTATTTTAAGTTAGAGTAACATATATTAATTTTAACAGGCCTTTAATAAAATATATGTATTTTTATTATCATGTATGCTTTGGTGCAGAATCAACAAACTTTTGTGAAGAAACAGCAATATTTTGTAGCCAGCTAGTCTTAATCACAGCTGCATTATTGTAAGTCTGCTGCCTCTGTAGTGTAAATGCCTCCAACTAGAGTATGCCAAAGAATGGATATGGCTAGGTTTCAGTAAAACTTAACTTACAAAAAGGCTGTGGACTAGATTTAGTTCATGGGCACACTGCTGTGGACTAACTCCTGCTTTCAAACAATAGTTGTTAGACTTTTTGAAATCAGACCAGAGAAATTAAAGGCCTGAAATGGATTCAGGATTTTATCAAGTTATGATGTATTTTTTAAAGCACTACCTCATACTCAAATTTCTTAGAGTTTTAAATAGTAAAAATAACCAAAGGTACAATAAAAATCCATCTACTTTTATAGGGGGAAAAAAAGCCCATCAAATTGTCTATCTTTAAAACTTTTTCCTTAACTTGGTGACCAACATGTTAGAAATATGTTCAGGGACACAGATGAGTATTTTGAGTTGTTTTCGGAGATTACTGGTGTGGTACAGTAGAAAGTGTATGATATATATTTAGAAAAATCTAGATTTGTGGGCTGGGAGTTTGGCCTAGTGATAGAGTGCTTGCCTAGCATGCACAAAGACTTGGGTTCGATTCCTCAGTACCACATACATAGAAAAACCCTGAAAGTGGTGCTGTGGCTCAAATGGTAGAGCACTGGCCTTGAGGAAAGGCCAAGGACAGTGCTCACGCCCTGAGTTCAAGACCCAGGACTGGCAAAAAAGAATCTAGATTTGAAGAAGCTTGGAGAGGACTAGGAAGGGATGGATAGCAGAACTTGAACATTTCTTTAGCAGGGAAAAAATTCCATGAGAAACTATCCCTTGCGTAAAAACGGCTATGTCAAACAAAATCTCCAATATGGAGTAACTTCAGGACTCACCGGCTGCCATTGAGCAGGATACCAGGCTGGGGGGCAATGGAAACGGTTGCAAGCCTGTACTGTGTTAGGCTTGGGGTGGTGACACAGGTCATCAGCCAGGATTACCATTTCATTCATTTCTTTGGAAAGTAAGTGGGAGCAGAAGACATCTCTGGTCTGAAGGCCAACCCCACAGGTAAGACTACATGGACTCCACTTGCCAATTTCCCACCTGAGAAGAAATCAAACAGAGAAGAGGCAGAAATGGAGAGAGAGAAAGAGAGAGAGAGAAAGAGAAAGAGGTGGGGAGAGAGAGATTGTCTTAGTTCCTGTGCAGAAAATAATTTCCAGGAAATTGCTAATACTATAAAAATTCCTAACTGGGAATGTGAGAAATTCTAGCTCTAGATTGGCTAGGAGTTTTTGCCTAAGCCTAGAATCTATCCTACTCCTTCATGCTCTTATAATTCATGTAAAATACAGTAAATACAGTGATAAAACAGGACAGTTATTGTTTAGTGACTGAATCACTAAATCTGTTAACAACTATGTTGATTTTCATAGAACATACAAATTTTACCAACACAAGGGTGAAATGTTAAATGGGACACAGGTTGAGTAACACATACTGAATAGTGGCTAGAAAGGCTTAAAGATTTTTTCTGCTAATTTTTCTAGTCTCCATTCTTAGCAAGACTGAAAACCTTATGCTTGCTGTTGATTGGCTTCAAAGTGAAAGGTCATTGGCTCCAACTTCCTTCAAACTTCCATCCTAGCACAGACATGTCTCTGTCTTATGTAGAAATATCACTGCCTGGGACTGGATAATGTAACAGAATTGGAGACTGTTAAATACATCAGTCATCTTGGAGGGAAAGAAGTAGAGTGAGTACCTCATTATCTGGATGTAGAAGTCAAATACACAGATGAGTTGAGTGCACCAATTGGCCAGTTCTAAATGGCCACATCTTGAGAAGTGTATTCATAGTGAACCAAGGGCCTATAAAAACAGCCCCACTGTACTTCCCTGTTGATGCAGCCTCCAAAATGGGAGTGATAAAGACAAAGCTCAGTTGCCTGGGCTCTGATTCAGACATGTTCTCTAATGATTACTTTCAGTACTTCTGTTCATTCTCTGAGACACAGATTCTGCAAAAAGGAATTAGCAAATCAAAAAGAAGTTGGGTGTTGCCACCTCACACCAATAAACCCTAGCTACTCAGGAGGCTGAGATCTGAGGATAGTGGATGGTAGCTCAAAGCCAGGCTGGGCATAAAAGTCTGTGAGACTCTTATCTCCAATTAACCACCAGAAACCAGAAGTGGCACAGTGGCTCAAGTGGTAGGGTGCTAGCCTTGAGCTAAAGAGCTCAGGGACATATATAGGGGGGAAAACAAGATGAAGGGTAGGGGTGGGGGGAGGGAAATGGGGACCAAGACATGTGAAAGGGTATCAATGTATGTGAATTAATGCACCTTCCATCTGGCAAATATCATGTAACCCTTCCATTAATTACAATAAAAATATATGAAAAGAAAAGAAAAACAAAGTAGAAGAAATAGTACAGATGATTTACTCTGGAAACAGAGTTTGTACAATGAATCAAAAAAAGAACTGTAGAGTACAAACTCTGTTTCCAATTCAAACTTCAAATTTCAAATTATAATGCCTAAAGTTCTCTCTGTAGAAAATACCTTTTTGTTACATGTATGTTGTAGAGTCTATATTTTATAGTATGATTTGATGAGCATACTTAAATTTAAAGTCTAAAGAGCCAAAAAAAAAAAAGAGCTCAGGGACAGAGCCCAGGCCTAGGCATGGTAATACATGATTCGGTATCTAGGCTTATCTATCTTTTCTAGGCAACCCAAATCAGTTACATTTTTTTTGGCCCTAATGATTTTCATTACTGTGAAACTGAATATATACTCTCTTCCCTTCCTTCTACTATGTGATAAAATATGTGAGATCTGCCACACACAGACCATGTAATAAAGTACTAGCTTGTTCAACTGAACCTAAAGACCAACCCGATAGAGATACTGATAAAGCTTTCTAACCTATTTAATGCAATCATTCAGAATGATTGCTTAGATGGGTGTATGGAAGAAGTATCTATGAACTTAGCCTCAATATTGCATAGTTCACTAACATCTTATACATATAAACCAGACTCCTAGCATGATTAATTCTAAGCTTTAAAGAGTGTGCACGTGACTCTGAGGCTCATTTCTGATGAGTGGAGTAGATATTACAGGACTTTAAAGGCTAGATCACATGGGACACAGTTTGATGCTCTTTCTGAGTGCTCACTTAGGGCTAGTGGGGAGGTGAGCCACAGGCATGAGGGTACTCAGTCTTAGGGAAATTTTACCTGCAAAAAATCTGCAGCCTCTCTTCCACTGACACACAAACCTGGGCTCTTCCTGTGCAGGAACGGTTTTGAAGGCACATCCTTCACACCCAGTATAGCCTTCAGGTAACAGCAACTTTGGGAATGACCTTGGGACAGAGCTCACCTACCCAAATGATGCCAAACTCTTTTCTCTTTTGTGCTCAGCTAGCGTTTGAACTCAGGGCTTTAAGCTCTTACTTGGTTTTATGTTCAAGGATGGTGGGCTTCTAGTATTTGAGCCACACCTCTACTTTCAGCAGTTTTGCTGATTAATTAGAGATAAGAGTCTCCTGGCCTCTTCTGCCTAGACTGGCTTCAAATTGTGATCCTCAGATCATAGCTACCTGAATAGTTAGGATTATAAGCATGAGCCACCAGTGACTAGCTAATTCCAAAGTCTTTACTCACCTACAATCATTTATCTTTATAAGTTATAAAGTGTGTGTGTGTGTGTGTGTGTGTGTGTGTGTGTGTGTGTGTGTGTGTGTCCCAATTATGGAGCTTGAACTCAGGTTCTAGGCAGTATTCCTGAGCTTTTTCTGCTCAAAGCTAGTGCTTTACAACTTGAGCCATGGCTCTATTTCTGCCCCCCCCCTTTTTTTTGGCAGTTAAAGAGATAAGAGTCTCATAGACTTTCCTACCGAGGCTGGCTTTGAACTACAATCCTCAGATCTCAATGTCTTAAGTGAAAGGATTATAGGTATGAGCCACCAATGCCCAGTAAAGAATTTTTTTTTGCCAGTCCTGGGGCTTAAACTCAGCTGGGGCACTGTATCTGAATCTCTCTGTGCTCAAGGCTTGAGTTCTACTACTTGTGCCACAACACCACTTCTGGCCTTTTCTGTGTATGTGGTACCAAGGAATTGAACTCAGGGCTTCATGTATGCTAGGCAAGCACTCTAATACTAGGTCACACTCCTGGTCCAAGGAAAATTTTTATTCTGCAATATATAATATGATTATATTCCTCTCTCCATCAAATACATGTTCTTTCAGAGTCAGATCCAAAGCACTGTTTATGATAGCCCACACAGGAAAACTCCACATCTAGGACCAATAACACGCTGTGATATATTCATATAATAAGTATTAAATAATGAGATTAATAATGAACAATAGCAAAAGCAATACCTTGGCTGAATATCAAAAGATGAAATTGAATGACTAAAGTCACAACACAAAGATTCATGCCATTACCTTTCATTTACATAAGCTCAACCGGCCAAAGCAACTTGTATTGTCAGAAATCTGGGTGCTGGTACCCATTATACGTAGGAACTCAAAGAGGGATGTAATAGGAGAGTTCTGAAATGCTATAGAAATGTTGGTACTGGATCTGGGTCCATTTAATAAAAAGACATCAAGTTGCAAATGAAGAATCTGTGCACTTTCGTTGGATCTATTTATCTATCTATCTATCTATCTATCTATCTATCTATCTATCTATCTATCTATCTATCTATCTATGCCAATTGTAGGGCTTGAGCTCAGGGCCTGAACACTGTCCTTGGACTTTCTCAAGGCTAGAGCTCTACCACTTGAGCCACAGCACCACTTCCAGCTTTTTTTTTTTTTCTTCTATGTATGTGATACTGAGGAATTGAACCCAGGTCTTCGTGCATGCTAGGCAAGCACTCTACCATTAGGCCAGACTCCTGGCCCCTATTGGCTCTGTTTTTTAAAGAAGCCTCCCCCCCCCCACATCTTATCTTTGAGGTACTAAAATGCTGTGGTCATAAAACAGTGCAACTACCAACCCTAGGCTGATGACCACTCTTGAGTCTCACAAGGAGCTGCATGCACAGTTAACGCTGTCCCAAGGTTACAGCTTGTCAGATGATACATTTTACACCCTTCCTCCCCTGGCTCTTGTTCCCCACCTCTGGCAGAAATTCAGCCACTGGGACCTTGAAGCAAAGGCATTTTGGCAGCTGTGAGGCTGCTTGAACACTTCTCAGAGAAACTCACACCACAGACCTATCTGCCTACCCTGATAAAAGTACATTGAGAGTGCATTCTCAAGGAAGGAGGTCAGCAGTAGCTGTCTTGTGGAGTAAGTACTTTGCTGATTCTGGGTCAGAAGTATTTTCATCAACTTGAGCAACAACAGGGAAAGCCAAATCTCGCCCCTACTTCTCCCCAGCATACAGGCTACCATTGTGGGTTAGGAGCTTTGCTGGCAGCTGATATCCTTTCCTTGCACCTTGTGTCTTTTGCTGTTTCTGGGAGAGAAGCTGCAGGTCAGTGGGAGCCAGCCAAGGGCAAGATTAGCTCTGCCTGGAAGCATGTGAGAACTGCCAGTGCTTTTCTGGGGCTCTAGGTCTGGCTTTGGCATAAGTTCAGTGCTGAGGCAGCTAGGAATTCTGGTCTGGGTATGGGAGAGTAAGGCTATTAGTATGTCTTCTCCCACTTTGGCTCCTTTTTTCATCTCCATTTAAATGGTTACTTCTTGAGGGGGAAATGCAGTAAAAATTTGATCATATTAATGTTGTCATGATTACATTCCTCTGGAAATTCTTGACGTATAATCTGACTACCTCAACTCAACTGTTTGTTTGGTTTATTAGTCATTCCAAAAGATAGGATGCATCCTGAGGCACTCAGAATGTGGCTTTCCATGACACTGGGTCATTGCAAATGGCCATATTGGATTCTTTATGATAGACCTATTACTGAGACACAGCTAGTACTCTTATTTAATGGAATTGGCTGGGCCCTTGATCCAACATGAGTGATGTTCTTACAAGAGGAGAGAGGAACACACAAGAGAATGCCCTGTGATAATGGAGGCAGACATTAGAACAACACAACTTGCCATTTGCAATGCCAAGGATTTTAGCCACCCACTGAAATGAAAAGATACAAGGACAGGTTCTTCCTTTCAGCTTTCAGAGGAAGCATAGCCCTCCAGATATCTTGACTTTGGACTTGATTTTCACATCCAGAATGGTGAGCCAACGCATTGCAATTGTTTTAAGCCTTCCATCAGTTCGTCATTACTGTAGCCCTAGGAAACGAAATCACTGTAATCTCTGCAGCTAGCATGTTACTTCGAACAGAGCAGATGCTCAGTACGGGTGACTCAAAGGCAGCTGAATGTCCAGTGAGCCGTGTGTACTCCTTTGGGCAAGTCAGCTGGCTGTGCAACGTCTCAGCTGTGTCCTCCACATAACAGCGCTTTCCTAATTTCAAAGTCTCAAAAGCTCTGAATGCCATAAATTTTTCTTCAGCATGGTGTAAACTCATTTGGTGACAAAACCAGGCCTAAGTTGACATGCTTTTGACAAGCTGCATCCCACTTCATGTAAATATTTATACAGTATACTGCAGCATTTTAGCCTGTTGGAATATCATGTTTTCCCCCAGAAACTGCTAGCATTGTTATATAATTTATGTCTTAGTCAACTAACATCTTTCTGAAGTACAGAAAACGCTGAATTCTGAACTATATCTGTCTTCCATGGTTTTGACTTAAAGCTTGAGGCCTTGTATAAGGAGAGTGGCAAACGTGCTGGCTCTGGTTTCTTTCATTTTCTAGGTGTTTAGCTTCATGATGGGCCCTTGGCCAAAATGTTAGATTCTAAATACCATCACATTCTTTTTCTATACTTCTTTCCTCGGAGCCCTTCTCCATATTTCTGTCGCTTTTGTCAAAATCTGCTTGCCGGCAAGACTGTGAACTCACAGTCATAGAGGTTGCCTGAACACCTTGTTTTGGCTCAACTCTGCCCGGTTCCAGAGTAACTGACTTATGACCAAGGACAGGGCAGGCAACAGAAGGTCCCCTCCACTTTAGTGGGGAATTCACCGTCCTGTTTTCTGCTTACTGCCAAGTATTCCTGGGTTGACCTGCTGTTATAACTGGATTCAGTATGGTATAACTCAGAGTGACATTCCACTTCGCGTCCTAATTTCCATTTGTTTTTCTGATAGAGCGGGGCCTCTGCCCAAAGCCTAACCTAATGGACTGGTAGTGTCGCTAGCTCTGGATCTGGGATTGAGCAGAGCATCTTCGGACATATGCCACAAATGCAATTCTATTGACATCACACCCATCATACTAAGATTCATATAGCATTTATCCTGAGCTACAGCTTGTACTAGTTGTCTTTAGACATATCATCTTGTATGAGCCTCCCCACAGCCCTCTAACATTTAGCATCTACATTTTAACAGTATGTAGCTGAGACCTGGGGAAAGCAGATCATAGCCCAATATGCCTGCTTGTGGGTGTCTCTGAGATGCTTATGTCACCTCGACCGTGCCTTAGTTCATCACAGTTTGGATCCATATGCCCCGTGAGAGGGGGCAGCTCAGTAGATTTGTCAGCCTTAGCACTTCATTTCCCCACTATCCTTCGTTGAAGTCTCATAGCACTCAGAGTTGAGCTCATCTACAATGTGAGGTACAAGTGTTTAGTATTCACATGAATTCTGAAAACAATTCTCTCAGCATTTGCATCTAATAGGGTGAGCACTTGAAGCATTAAGGAATCTGTCCAATGTCACATAGCTGATGAAGGACAGTCTGAATCTAAACTGAGATAGCCTTGCTCTTGCATGCCTGATTATTATGTCACATGTAAGAATCAGCAATTATCAGGCTTCAGCAATGAAACAGCAGAATCCAGAAGATTGGCCAAGCGGCCAGTGTGAGGCTCCCTCATCCTTAGAGACACAAACATTCCTTGTACCAACCAAGGTCACAACTACCATTGTAATTGGATTTGAGTATGGAGGCTGGCAGTAGTTCTTGGCAGCTAAATGTTGGGCAAAAGGCAGTGTGTGGTCTCCCCAAGAGACACTAATTGTTTTCGTGTCCAAGTGACCTTCAGAGTTAATGTGAGCTGTCAGGGGCTTGGGGAGTGGCTCTTCTTAGCAGCCTGTACTATCTATACAGATGAAAGAATTTTGCATTCCTTTGGACAGAGTTCATTTGTGAGTTGCCATGGGTTTTCTAACTTCTTTTCCAGAGAAGGTAATGACCTTGGCCTTTCAGTATCTCATTATTGTTAGTGTAAAGGCATGTGTTTTCTAATAGCATAATCTACCCACTTGGAACTATTATACTTGAAGAGCTTTCTCTTACTTTGGCTTTTGTAGAAAAGTATGATTGCTTCTTTGATAATTAAAATCAAGTTTTAGATCCATTGTTTGGAAGATACATTTAAATGTTTGTTTAGAGGAGAAAAGGTATCATTTCCAACTTAAGGGTTTTATTAGAAGTATTCCTTAAAGCTGTGTGTAACCATTCAACATGTCATTTCTGCCCACTATTTTTATCCTGTGATTTTTTAAAAGTCCCTCAAAGGTATGTGTTTCCCCTTAGAAATGCCTCTGAGGTCAGGAGATGGGCAGCCACTGAATAGTAATTCATGGAACACTACCAGGTGTGTTCAACTGTAGAGAGTTTAAGGTAAGAGAAAAAGACCTAGTCTAGGATTCATCCACTGTTAGTTTCTTGGACTTTTATTAATGGTTGCCAGTTTGTCTCCACATCTCCCGGTACCAAATCTACCTACAGCCCACAGCTACCAAAGTGTCATTCTAAAGGGACATCTACATCTAGCCATTGTACTTGCTTTTATTCAGAATCTCATTTGGATTCAGAGTTGAGTTGTCTGTGGGGACAGGAGCCAATCTGGCTGGGGCTCAGCTGTGTGGTTCCAGGAGAAGGGATAAGAACTGCCTATCTGAAATCAAACTCTTAATTGGCCCCTTTTCCCCCCTCCTTCTTCCTTCTTCCTTTCTCTTTGTAGGAGATAAACTTAAGCATGAAGCTTGGTGAGGAGTGGCCCTTTGGCATGTGACAAGGGTTCAGCACTAGGCCAGGATAGCTGGGAGTCTGAGCAAACACATAAACACCTGAAAAATAATGTGAGCCAGATTTGTTATTGGCAGAGAAGGAAGACAGAAATGTGAAAAGTAGAAAGACTAGAATAACCCTTATAGAACTAGATTGATAGTCGAAGCAGTGTGAACAAATGACTCTTGAAAACAGATGCATATGCACAGATAAGTCAGTAGACAAATGCATATCCAAACATATATATTTATATAGCGATTCTTAGTTGCTTCCTGTGAAAGCCCTAGAAGCAAAAGTGTTTTCCCTTAAGGTGGGTTGGGAACTGCTGCCCTGCTTGGTTGCTAAGGCCCAGAGAAAGGAACTGTGCAAGGTTATAGAGAAAAGAGACAGGATTAGAGGGAAGGTGGTTCATCTACCTTTCAGCAGATGGATTTGTTACCTTTCACTGTTTAAGAAAACCCCTTGAACAGGGCCTGAAAATAGATAAATAAAAGATCAAAGGAGATATTAGGCATGAGAATAAAAATACATTTGAAGGCCAAAAATGAACTAAAAGCATATATGCTGAATAGCATCAGGAATATCTGGGCTGTCTATAAAACTATATTTCACAAAGCTCAGGGAACAGGAAATAGAGCCATGCTTTTCTTGGAAAAAAATGTCTGCTTTACCTGTAGTTTAGGTTCTATGCAGATAGTTATAGTTAAGATTCCCAAACACCTGATCTGGCATAGCCTTCACTACAACTTGAGAATAGGATAGCCAATGTGAATATTTTAGTCATGCCAGTTCGCCTTGCTTTCTAAATCATTTCTAAAAATAAACATACAAATAAATGTCATCAACATTACAAATGACTTGTCAAGACTTCATTGCTATTTTAAAAATTAACAACTAGCGTGTGTGTGTGTGTGTGTGTGTGTGTGTGTGTGTGTGTGTGTGTGTGTGTGTTTTCTTGGGATAAGAGTATCATTGATGTTCCTGCCAGGGCTGGCTTCAAACCCTGATCCTCAGATTTCTAGCTCCTGAGTAACTAAGATTCTAGGTATAAGTCATTGTCACCTGGCTAATGACTAGTTCTTAACAAAAGTGCTGTTTGTAGCATCTCATTACCAGAATGCCATTTGTCTCTTAATCTACTTCCTTCATGGAGCACGTCAAAGGGCAGAACAGAATTAAGCCTACAGCCAATTACACAATATCTTTAGATTTCTCTTACCTCCACCCCTCTTCTCTAATGAGACATCACTGTCCAAAAACATGCATCTGTCCCTTCTCGTACACACAGCTTGATTTAATTAAAGCTTCTAAGCTCTGGTTTCCATTCTTCCAGGTGATAGTACATTAAAATAAGATAGGGAATCTTACTGTTCATCCATAAAAATAATGAAATCCTGTCATTTGAAGCAACATGGACCAGGCTTGTGGACATTATGTTAGATTAAACAAATCAGACACAAAGACAAATACCACCTGTTCTCACTTACATAGAGAGGCTAAATGAGTTGCTCTCATGAAAATAGAAAGGAGACTAGTGCTTATAAGAGGCTGGGGAAAGTGGAAAGGAGCAGGACATGAAAGAGATGGTTAATGGGCAAAAGATTATAGTTGGATAAAAATAATATTCTGGAGCACATAAGATAACTATAATTGACAACAATGAATTGACTATTTCAAGATACTTACTAACGAGGACTTTAAAAGTTCTGAAAACAAAAAAAGGGTTAAGTTTGAAGTGATTCTTACTCTGGTCTATCACACACACTATACATGTGTATTGTAATATATACTGTTCCCCCTCCAATCAGTGTAGTTACTATATGCTGATTATACACTAAAAATACAATTCCCACTGATGGTTATAATTCAGATCTGCGCTTTCTAAAAAACAAGTTAGTAGAGCAGATTAGCTAAAAAAATTACTTGCATTCTTAGGAATTTAATATTTTAATCAGCTCATTTAGCATTCTGGGTAAGAATTTCTTATTAAAAATAGCTTTAAGGTTGTTCTTCAAATTAAGATCATATAATGGGTTTTCAAATTCATAAACAGAATTTCCCATTGATTTTCTTCTTGTTTTTATCTCATTCTTTATCTTAATTAGAATTCTCACACTGAAGGCTTTCCATTAAATGAACCTTGTTTTGGTTTTCTTGAATAGCTTATTTGAAATACAGTGAGATGCTCAGCCACTAGTGCCTTTCCAATACATTTTCCTGTACACATCTGGGAATTTGCTTCCAACACTTTTTCCCTAACAGTTTTATGATATTCTGATCTGAAAGTCTGAGTCAAGTACTTCCTCTGTGGGCAGGCTTTCCTCACCACCCAACCTCATATCAATGGTATTTCTTTGCTGTCATTTGGCCCTTGTTTATATTCTATGCCACTTACTACAGAGCTGTTCTAAGAAAGGACTGAAGCATCTTATCTATTTGTTTAAAATTTTTTGTCTGGTTAATTTCTCAAGTAGGCTATAAAGCTGTTAAGATTTTGATTCAGTGTTTTAGGCATAAGGAAATCATGTCATATATTTGTACTAGGAAATAAGATCTTTATTTTATACTGATTTACATGTGGTATTCTTCCTGGAAACCATACAAATCTAAATGTTTCACCCTGTATGTGCTGAATTTCGTCCCCTAAAAGCATGCTTAAAGTTCTTCTAGGAGCCAGAACTTTAAGCATGTTTGATCTTCCTTACAAATAGAGCCTTTATAGACATAACCAATTTTAAAATGAAATTAATAGGTGGAATCTAATCCAATACAAAGATACCATCTGGAAGGGTAAACCTGGACAATGACACAGACGGGTATGAAGGGAGAACAGCAAAGATAGCTACCCAGAGGATTAATGAGATGAATCCACAAGCCAGCAAATGCCAAACGTTGCTTGCACATGGACAGAAGTGAAGTCCATCAGGTTTTGGGAAGATTGACCCTTCTACATCTTGAATTTAGACTATTCACCTTAGAAAAATATAATTGCAATTCACCCAGTTTTTAGTACTTCATTATGATAGATCTAATGAGCTAATATACTCCCTTAAGTTAGTTCTCAATTTTTTCTCCCTTTGATGCTATCTTGGAGCTTGAATTCAGGGCCTGGACACTGTCCTTGAGCTCTTGTGCTCATCTAGTAGTTTACTGTTGGAGCTACACCTCTACTGCCAGGTTTTTGTTGGGAAGTTTATTGAAGATAAGAGTCTCATGGACTCTCATTGCTCAAACTGGCTTCAAATTGAGACTCTCAGATCTCAGTGTCCTGAGATCTTGAGCCACTGACAGAAATTTTTAACTGCCATTCATTTGTATTCACAATTTTTTGTCTGCAAATGAAATTTCTGTTAATGACAGTCCTTTTTATCAGAAATCACAGATTGGATTTTATTATCTTCCATAAGATTCTAACTCCATTTTGTTTCTATTATGATTTTTTTTCATTTTTACAGGATGATTTTCAATTCCTCTTTGATTCAGCCATCCACAAATGCACATGTGTTTGCATATTTGTGTTCACTGTTAAAAACCTAGTATTATAAATAATTATTATCTGGATGAATGATTTGGACACAGGCATTAAAAAACTATTCTTGATCTTAAGGCCTTTCAGAGACAAATATAAAATCCTTTAACAAGTGGTATTTATTTATGCTTTCATAACACCAGTGTTTATTGGACATGTTTTATATTTTTGGGCTGGTCCTGTGGCTTGAACTCAGGGCCTAGGGACTTGTACTTTTGTGTTCCAGACTAGTGCTCTGCCACTTGAGCCACAGCTTCACTTCTGGATTTTTTGTTGTGTGGTTTACTGTGGATAAGTATTTTATGGACTTTCATGTCTGGCCTGGCTTCAATTTTTTTGTTGTAATTAATAGAGGGATTACAGTTATATTCGCCAGCTAGAAGGTACATTACTTCACAAATATTAATACCTCTTCTCATGTTTTTGTCCCCATTTCCCTCCCCCCACCGCCTCACCTCATCTTGTTTTTCCCCTTTCCCTATTTCAAATAAACAAATAAACATATATACAATATACCAGATAATGGCTTCAAATTTCAATCCTCAGACCTGAGCCTCCTAAGTAGCTAGTATTAGCTAGGAATAAACCACTGTTACTGGCTATTTTTTTGTGTTCTAATCTCCATAGGAGGGGACAGAATAGTAAATGAAACAAATCTAAAACCAATTTCACTGGGACTTCCTGTCTAGATACTAAGACTGATAAATACATGATGTATTCATCAAGAGGCACAAAAACGTTGACTAGGTGCCAAGAGAGAAGAGATAGAGGCCTGGAAAGTTTCCTGGAGCCAGTGACATCTGGACTGAGTCTTACAGGATAATTCAAGGTAACCAGGCAAAGTTGGAAATAAAAAGTTCCAGGTGTATGTGGATAAGAGAACATGGTACACTTGGGGAACTATATTTTTTTAACCATGTGATCAGGATTGGAAAAAATATGTAGTAGAAAGCTTATACTAGCAAATCCTGAGAAAATTCTGGTTCTCCTGCTTCTGTTTACCTTGACACATTTATTGGTGTGGGAGACTGGGAAGCAGAGGTTCTTTAGACTGTCAACTCTCAAAAACAAGATTGCTGCATTTCAAACCTGTAGCTCCTGCGACACTTCAGAATGAAATATACCTGATCAACAAAGAGAGAGGTGGCCCATATGCTCTTTTTCTGTCTGCCCTAAAATCTGTCATCTTTGAGGGAGAAATCTACCAATCCCAGGGCACAGGATATCATTTCCCTAGAGATACATCTTTCTCTTGGTTTCTGGAATTTGATATGTGAGGAGGAAGCAATGAGCTGTTGATTCTGGGAGGGAGCAGTAATTAATTCTATCAGTGCTGGGACACAAAATGCACACATGCACACACATACACACACATACATATAGAGACACAGACACACATGCACGCATACAGATGTTAGAGACACGCATACAGAGATACAGACACACAGACACAAACACACTGCTGTTCAACATAGACACACAGACACACACAAACATTGCAGGCCTGGAGGCTTCTGTTCCCCTTAGTGCTCACAGGATGTGGGAATGGCGCTCTTGTGCTCTTTCTAAACCTGAAGCTTGTTTACTTAGGAAATGAGGGTGAGGTCTTTCACAAATGCTTTTGCGTGTGCTTCCCCCAATTTCCTCCCCCTAAACAAGAATTCATAAAACCTAGGGAAGGGGGGAAAACAAGATGAGGGGTGAGGGTGGGGGGAGGGAAATGGGGACCAAGACATGTGAAAGGATACCAATGTATGGGAATTAATGCACCATCTATCTGGCAAATATCATGTAACCCTTCTATTAATTACAATAAAAATATATGAAAAAATAAAGAGAAAGACAAAGAGAAAAAAAAAGAATTCATAAAACCATTTTTCAAGTTAGGTTCAAAGATCTCTTTACGTAGGATATGTTCCATTCTTGGATGTTGTGTTAATTCAGGGCAAATTAAGGGATTATTATCAGATTAAAGTCTGTATCAATTAAAACCTTATATTAGGATTTATGTTAATTTATTAAATTATCCTTGTTGCTCATTTGCTGTCAGAATTGTTATCCCTGGTACACTATTTTTAAATCCACTTGGGTTAAATAGAACTGACAAGTTCCCCGATCCTTAAAGCATGTTTCCAATGAACATAATGTCAACAAACTCCACTGGTCTAGAACTTTGGATTCTAATATACCAAGGTTAGAATCTATTTCCATGTATGCATTATAATCTCTGGCAAGCTGCATTCTCTGAATATCTCATTGTTTATCTGTAAGGTGGGGATAATAGCAATGATTATCATCATAGATCCCAGCATATTGGGGTACTTTCTCTGTACTACATACTATTGTAGAAGTTGACACATAGTAACACATTTAATTTTCATGGCATCCCTAAGATATAGGAACTATTACCATGACATTTTACATATGGGGCAATTGAAGTGAACTGGTCAAGTTCACAGGTGCACTGAGGATCCAGGAGCTTCCCTAAGCGGTCAACTCCAGAGCTCTAACATGTGGTTTTTTGTTTTTGTTTTTGTTTTTGCTAGTCCTCAGACTTGAACTCAGGGCCTGGGCACTGTCTTTGGCTTTCCTTAAGGCCAGTGCTCTACCACTTGAGCCACAGCACTAACCACTTTCTGAGTATGTGGTACTAAGGAATTGAACCCAGGTCTTTGTGCATGCTAGACAAGCACTCTACCACTAGGCCACACTCCTGGCCAAACCTGTGTTCTTATTTGCTAGTAGAACACTTTTATTGCAGTTGCCATCATTTGTATTGTCATTGTAACAATAGAAAAATGGGTTCATTTTTGGTATATCCTTAGAATTATTGCTATTATTAAAGTAACTATTTTTCTATTTAATTTGCGTGCACTTCCTACACTTTAAATAACTAATATTTTGATTCCATTTTAGGCCACATAACAACTTTCTGGTTGTTTATTATTTACTTTCTAAACAAGGAAAACAGAAACAGTAAAATAACTCAATAATTGATTTCTGAATAACAGCAGAATCCATTCAGCTTGCAAAAAGATAAAAAGCCCAAATAAACTTTAGAAAGTTATTTTTTTTCCATGCTACATGAAGGTCAATTGAATTCCTAATTCTGGACTCTTAATTCATCTACACTAAATTAACAGAAGAATCCTAAAACTTTGTGAAGGCAACTCTTTTCTTAATTTCCCACTTTTGTCTCATTTTACGCGTTATCTTAATTCTTTACTCTCAAATGCTGAGATTGGTGTATTGACGGATGTATCTGCATATCTTCGGAAAGCATGAAGATTTGTACTTTCAGTAATTTGTATCACCTATTTTCCATGATGTTGGAGACTATGGTATGGAGAAAAACTTTTTGCAGAGGTTTATTTAGAAACTTTCTTCTCATAATGACAAATACATATACCCGGAACTATCTGGATTCCCTTATTTTGTCACCTGATTTAGCCTCTTAGTCTATTAGCAACTTGAAGCAATCATATAACACAAGTACTTCACACATATAAAACCATTCATCTGTGCAACCCCCTATAGAGGTTGCCTTATCCATGGATAAGGCAATAAAGATAGAAGTAAAATGACTTGCTTAAGAACAAAGTCAATAAATGAGAGATACAGAACTTGAATTCAGAAAGTCTAGCTTTAGTAACTACATTCTGATTCACTCTAATCATTCCTTAGATCTTCCTGTTTATGTATAATAAATGCTGAGCTCAAAGCTGGGAAACATTTCTAGGCTTTTAGTCAGAGCTTGCAAGCCAAGGTGTTTTTGGGCAAGTCACTTAATATATTTGGCTTTTCTTTTCTCACACAGAAAATGAGAAAATTGGAACAAATTCTGAAATTCTATAACTCCAGGCATGGAGGAAGATCATTTGTCAAAGTTTTAGAGATGAGACAACTTTATCAGCCCAAGTTCATGCTGCTTTCTGATTTCATAAAGCATAAACAACATATAATAGTAGATTCCACAAATGCCATTGCTCTTTAATCAAAATTAAAAGCTCTATGATTTTTTTTTGGTTATGGGGCTTGAACTCAACTTCTGGGCACTATATGTTTCTCTTTATTTTATTGTCGGGATAATGTGTAGGGGGTTATAGTTACATTTGTCAGGTAGTAGGTGCATTACTTCTTGCACATTGATACCCCTTCTCATGTTTTTGTTCCTGTTTCCTTCCTCCACCCCCCAATCATCTTGTTTTCCTCCCTTCCCTTCCCTATTTCAAATAAACAAATAAACGTCTATACAATATACCAGGTAACAAAGTCAGATACAGTAACAATATGAGATTAACCAAAGGGCAAAAAAGAGAAGAGAAATAACATAGTACATTAAGAACAACAATCACACAACATAAATCTCTTGTTTCTATATCTAAGAATTCATTTAATTTAGTCTCATCCTATAAGACCTTATTTACATTGGTTTTGAGCTGCTGTGATCCTCTGCTAGGAGAGCCCTAGATGTGTATTAATTGTTACAGTGAACATGCATCATATTTTAGAAATCCATTCATTGTGGACACTAGTCTGATCATAGAGTAGGTATTTGGAAATTCAAGAATGTTCTAGGTGGCAAACAAATTGACTTTAGAACTGGCATTGAAGTTGGGCTTTCATTTAGAGTTTAGCTATTACAGAGAATGGAAATGGAAGTTTATACATTTGAGAATGATAACAACTGGAGCAAGGTCCTATCACCATATAGATCAGACTTCAACACACTCCTTTTCTTTATGTCAAGAGGCAGGAATATAAATCCAGAAACCATATGCTACATCTGCCTAACACACAGTGGTAGCCAGGCTCTGGGAACATGAAAAGCAGTCTACCTTTGCCAACCTTGTTCTGCAGAACTACTGTCCTGGATGAGGCAGGTGTACAAGAGTGAGCTGAAAAACAGCACTGCTCTTTTCTAGATCAAAGTGTGACCAACCCAGCCCACATGTGGTGTCATTTCACTCCACTTTGGGTCTGCTGAATCACCAGCCTCCATTAATGAGAATGGGCAGGACAATAACACATTTTCACACAAAGTGTTTCTGGGTGTGGCTGGATGTGCCTGTAAATCTATGAAAGTGTGTAGAAGATAGCAGAGAGACAGAGAGAGAGACAGAGAGAGAGAGAGACAGACAGAGAGACAGAGAGAGAGAGAGAGGAGAGAGAGAGGCAGAGAGAGACAGAGACAGAGAGAGACAGAGAGAGACAGAGAGAGACAGAGAGACAGAGACAGAGAGACAGAGAGCCCTCAATTGCAAACAAATGGCCTTCTATTCTGGAAGGCTGCGAGGCTGAAGCTGACAGTGGAACACATCTTGGGAAGTAGACCTGGCTCCATATGTATCTCTCCCATGTAGAATTCTGGCATCGTCTTTGAACACAAAAAGAACATTGATAAATAGTATCTGTCTAGTTCTGGGTGATTTTTCACATCTATAAATACCTTGCTTATAACAGTTTCCTTGTGTGGTTTTCCATAGCTTGAGGAAGCTGCACATTATGGAAGCTCTTGGCCCTGATTATGCTGGCATGCTTGCCTAGGGAAAGCAGTTGAGGCGGGAAAAAGTGAGCTAGAGAGCAGTGAGAGGGGGAGAGGTGGGAGCAAAGGGTTTGTGAATTCCAGGAAATTTTCCCAGTAAGTACATCTATTTTATTGTCATTGTCTGCCATTAAAATCATTAAGTCCAATTTTTCAAAGAGCATCCTGGGCATATTTGGGAATCAGCTATGAGTCTTCCTAAACATTGCAGCCGGTCAAGGGTTTAACAGAAGAAGTGAAGGCATACAGTTCCTGAGGAAGAGATGAAGCAGGTGTGTGGAGAGCATATAGCCATGATAGCCAATACAAATCCAATGAAACCAGGAAAATTTAGGGGAAAGTATGAAAGGGGTGGCATCAATCAAGATGCATTGTACTTATAAACTGATTTGTTGCATGGTAACTCCTTTGTACAGCTACTTAAAGACAACAAAAATATAATGAAAAACAGATGTCAAGTCTCAATCTGTGATTTCTCTGTAACACTGCCCCCTCTCTTGGGTGTTTAGCACATCTTCAATGATACGTGCAAAATAAGCGAGCTCGTGGAAGATGGATCAAGATAGTGGGCCCTGAAAATGAACCACCTGAAATAGCTTACATGGCAGGAAATGAAGGTATAGCTTAAAAAAAGAGATAAGAAGAGGATTAAAATCCATCATTTTGTATTTTTATAACACAAAGGTTCATAGAACTTGGAGAACTTTGTAAATCTCTAACCCACTAAGAATTCATGATCCTGGAGTTAACAACTGAGGAAAATGGAAAGGTAGGAGGATTCTCAGAGCCCATGGACCCTTTTTCTTCTACATGTTGCTTTATTTCTATCTCTCTCATATCTTTTGAGTCATTAGAGCTGCCTAAGGTAACACTATCTTGGAGAGTATATAGAAGTTATAAATAAATGGCCAGCTTTCAAGATCCAGTGCATGGTTTACAGAAACAGAGGTCTAGTGAAACTTAAGAGTAATTTCACCAGTTCTTACCAGTTGCATTATATGATTACACACAAAAGTGTACTTGTTTACTTTAAGAGTAACCAGAGGGCTAGATGTGATGGCTCATGAACTATAATCCCAGTTCTTCAGGTGTCAGAACTTGTGAAGATTATATGGGGCCAACCTGGGCAAAAATACTAGTGCGATCTCATCTCAACCAATAAGCCAGACATGGTTCATGTCTATGATCCCAGTTATAAAGGAGGCATAAGTAAGATGACCACAGTTTCAGGCTGGCATGAGAAAAATTCAAGATTTGGTCTAAAAAAGTAACCAAAGCAAAAACAGAGATGGACACATGGCTCAAGTAATAAGTTCTTAGTAATTGGCTTAAGGTCAATGTCTTAGATTTGTCGAAAGCCCATGATAAAGCAAATTTTATCAATGTTTACTGAACTAGTGAGACTTTCTCTTAGCTACAGAAAATTGCTATTCTCCCAAGGGTTAGAACTAAGGGGGAGATAGTGGCCAGGTATTCTTGGCAGCCTCAAATTTCTAAAGTACCCAAGTTTAGAAGTTCACCAAGAGCCCCTCAGTAGATGATTGGACCAACAAGATGTGGTATTTATACACAATAGAATTCTATGCTGCCATCAGAAAGAACGTCATTGCTCCATTTGTAAGGAAATGGAAAGACTTGGAAAAAAATCATATGAAGTGAAGTAAGCCAGACCCAAAGGAACATAGGCTCAACGGTTTCCCTCATTTGTAATAATTAGTACACATCTAGGACTGTCCTAGCAGAGGATTACAATAGCTCAAAACCTAGATACATAAGGTCATATAGGATGAGACTAAATGAAAGGATCTCTAGGACATAGAAACAAGAGCTTTATCTTGTGTGATTGTTGTTCTTAATGTACTATGTCATTTCTCTTCTCTTGTGTTACCCTTTGGTTAATCTCATATTATTACTATACCTGACTGTGTTAACTGATATATTGCAAATATAGGAAAGGGAAGGGGAGAAAACAAGATAACTGGGGAGGGGTGGGGGTAAGTAATGAGGAAAACCATGAGAAGGCATATCAATGTGTGAGAAGTAATACACCTACTATCTAGCAAATGTAACTGTAATCCCTCTATACATTACAATAAAATTTTTTTTAAAAAAGTTCATCAGGAACAATTTCTTAAGGAGACACAAGAAAAATCCCATACCGCCCCTCAACCCCCCACCAAATACCTAGCACTCATTGTGGAGTGCTTAGTATTAGGGAGGTAGCATGTTCAGCAGTACACAGCAACCCAGCCAAGGCTGAAAGAGTAAGAAATTGAAACTTTGAAGTTATAAAATCTCTCCTTAGATAGGTGGCAAATGATCTGAACGGGATTTTTTTTTGGTGCCAGTTGGGGTTTGAACTCATGCTCTAAGCTCCTTTTGCTCCAACATTTGAGCCACAGCTCTACTTCTGGCTTTTTTTTTCTTTTTGGTGATAAGACTCTCACAAAAGTTCTTGCCTGGACTGACTTCAAACCACCGTCCTCAGATCTCAGTCACCTGAGTAGCTGAACTGGATTTTAACCAAATCTGTTAGTCTGAGAAGCCTGTTCTCTCAAGACTGGAATAAAAGCTGGAGATGGGCCATTTGCCCCTTGGTTTTGTGAATTAACTTAGTGTTGTTTTCCTAATTCTTAGTTGAACTGAACTAAATAAATGGGAAAAGGAAGACTGAGAAAGAGTTAAAAGAAGTGAGACTCTGTGGAATTCTATGCTGCCATTAGAAAGAACGACATAGCCCCATTGGTAAGGAAATGGAAAGACTTGGGAAAAATCATATTAAGTGAAGTAAGCCAGACCCAAAGGAACATAGGCTCAATGGTTTCCCTCATTTGTAATAATTAGTACAAAACTTGGACTCTCCTAGAAGATTGCAATAGCTCAAAACCTGGATACATAAGGCTATATAGGACAAGGCTAAATGAAAGAACCTCCAGGATATTGAAACAAGAGCTATATGAGTGAATGTTGTTCTTAATGGACTATGTTATTTCTCATCTCTTTTGTTGTCCCTTGGTTATTCTCATATTGTTATCTTACCTTGTAATCTGGTATATTGTATATACATTTTTTTTGTTTATTTGAAATAGGAATGGGAAGGGGGAAAACAAGATGAGGGGAAGGGGGCGGGAGAGGGAAAGGGGACAAAAAATGAGAAGGGGTATCAATATGTGTGAAGTAATACTCCTTCTATCTAGCAAATACAAATATGACTCCTCTTTTAATTACAATTTAAAAAAAAAGAACTGAGACTCTGGGGCTGGGAGTTTGGCCTAGTGGTAGAGTGCTTGCCTAGCATGCACAAAGACCCAAGTTTGATTCCTTGGTTACCACATGCATAGTAAAAGCCAGAAGTGGTGCTGTGGCTTAACTGGTAGAACTCTAGCCTTGAGAAAACCCAAGGACAGTACTCAGTCCCTGAGTTCAAGCCAGGACTGGCAAAAAATGAGGATCCTATATATTAGGCCTCTATTATATTACTATTGTTATCCTAATTGAATACGAAGAAGTCAAGATGGTTGAGAATCAGTCTCTAGGAGAGAGAAGGTAAAGGTTCTAGGAAAAGTAGGACAGAGAATGGCACAGAAAGGGAACAAGGACTCAGTCTGCATTCGCCAAAGAGAAACTCCGTGTGTGAGTGTGTGTGTGTGTGTGTGTACATGTGCAAACATGCATGCTGGAGGTGGTGGTGTAACATGACCAGACCATTGACTAAGCATAAACTAGACCAGTGGTTGTTGATAATGGCACAGCAAGGCTCTCAAGCTCCCAGACAGCCTTACTGTCTTCCAGATTCATAGGCCCAGGCTGCATCTCTTTGGCTATTAGTACTTCTTGAGAAATGTTTTTTTAGGAAATGAGTTTCTGCCTAATGACTCAGTGTTGGGTTTTAAGGTATTCACTGAGGTCTCTTCTATTTCTGTTTTATCATGCTTCATTTCCTAGATGTTTGGCTTTGCCTCAATGAATTTTTGATTCTGTTCCTCAAGCACTTTCACCAAGATTTGAGGTTTGCTCTTAGTAGCTGAAAGTATGGAATTGAAGAAAGAAGAACTTTGTTTGTGTTCTTCTCTAGGCTATAAGCTTTTAAGGCAGTAGAATCAGTTCTTTCTGTCATGGTAATGTGTATGCTTAGAGCGAGAGCCTGAAATAGGGTGGATATCAGATGGTGTGATTAATGGGCCTATCAGATATCATTGATAAAGGGAAAGGTTTAACCACAAGCTCTTCATAACTGCCTTGGGATTAAACATACTTCTGCCAAATCAGGACTTGCCACTGGCGAGTTGTTTTTCTAAAGCATTAGCTTGTTTAGCTGTATATTTGGGATAAGAATAGGATCATCCTCATAAAATTGTGGGAAAGGTCAACTAAAGAATACACACACACACATATACATGTCTGTATATACACATGTATATACACATTCTGGATGTGTGTATACATACACACGTATATATGCGTGCACACATACCTCTACGTACACACAGGAAGAAGTCAAGTGAGAGTCCAAGTCCCTGAATCCAAGCCTTGTACCAACACACACACACACACACACACACACACACACCTTTTAGTTTGTCATCTGTCACACACTGATAATCCAGAACGCAGCAGGGAGAGGCAGGAGAATCATTCAGGACTATATAGAGAAACTGTTTCAAAAGTTTTTTTTTTAAAAAAGCCCTCTCTCAAATCCTGAAAGCAGAAAAAAAACTACACTACATAGACATGCACACACACACACACACACACACACACAAACACATCTTTCTAGCTTACTATCAATAAACAAAAGTTTACGACTTGTGTTTGTAGGGGAGTTAGGGAGGAGGAAAAGCAGGAGAAAAATTAAGGGTAATAATGTTCTATAAGAAATGTACTTCAGTATCATATATATGTAACTGTAATCCCTCTGTACATCACCTTGAAAATAAAATTAAATTTAAAAAAGAAAGTGGAGCCCGGTCCGGTGGCTCATGCCTGTAATCCTAGCTACTCAGGAGGCTGAGATCTGAGGATTCTGGTTCAAAGCCAGCTTGGGCACTAAAGGACATGAGACTCTTATCTTCAATTAATCACTAGAGAATGGGAAGTGGGGCTGTGGTTCAGGGATAGGGCAGTAACTTTGAGCTGAAGAGCTCAGGGGCAGCTCTGGGACCCAGAGTTCAAGCTCCATGACCCACCAAAAAATTAGTTAAGTAAAATCTCTTTATACAATTATTTTTTCATATATTTTTATTATACAATTATTTTCTACTTATTATTTATTTAATTTCTGAAAAGATTTTATTTACCTTTATTTATTTCTATTTTTTTGTCAGTTGTGGCCTTGAACTTGGGAGCTATACATTGTCCTTGCGCTCTTTTCCTGAAGGTTACTGCTCTACCACTTTGAGTCATGATGCCATTTCCAGTTTTCTGGTGATTAATTGGAGAAAAGAATCTCATGAATTTTCCTGCCCAGGTTGGCTTTGAACTGTGAACTGAACTGTGATCCTCAGATCCCAGCTTCCTGAGTAGTTAGGATTATAGATGTAAGCTACCAATGCCTGGTTTTGAATTTTTTTTACATTCCTATAATCTAGTATTTCTGAAGTCTTGGTGTTACAATTTCAGAACAGGCAGGATTTGAGCAAAGCTTTCTGATTGCTATTGTTGCCTTAGTACCCATATGCCTTCCTTGGAAGATTTGACAAGATGGCATCATGCACAATTTGAGATGAAGAGGTCTGCCAGCCTCAGTGTTAGAAACATACTGTTTTATGCTAGGGAAATATACAGGGAAGAGAGTGGACAAAAGAAACAGAGAAAAGAAGATATTTAACACGGAAAGGAAGGAGTAAAAAGAGAAATATGGAATGTGTCTTCCCTGATCTGGGGAATACAATTTGTGTGGACTGCATCTTCTGAAAAAACACTATTCCTATGTGAAGGAATGCACCTTCTATCTGGTGAATACAATGTAACCCTTCTATTAATTACAATAAAATATATGAAAAAAGCACTATTCCTGTCATGGAGCTAACCATAGGACAGCCAATTCTTTAGTTATTTGCCATACTTGCTAAAAAAGAGTCTACTGTATTTACTGTCTTTATCATTTTGATTAATTTTTTTACTTGGGGCTATTGTGGATTTGTATGTTTGTACTGATAACACAAGGAAACCTAAGGAAAGAATGGTTATTTCTGAGTTAGCCCAGTTCCCAATCATACTAGGTTATTTGTTGTTTTTCTCATAAGGTGCCTTTTGTTTGTTCTCTCTTCTTCTTCTTCTTTCTTTCTTTCCTTTTTGTGTGTGTGTGTGTGTGTGTGTGTGTGTGTGTGTGTGTGTGTGTGTTGTGCATATCCATATTGGGGCTTGAACTCAAGGACTGGGCATAGTCCATTAGCTTTTTCACTCAAGGCTGGCATTCTACTGCTCCACTTCTGGCATTTGAGTAGTTGATTAGAAAACAGTCTCATAGAATTTGCTGCCCAGACTGGATTTGAGCTTGATCCTCAGATCTCAGCCTCCCAAGTAGCTAGGATGACAGGTGTGCACCACGGGCACCTGGCTAAGGAGAAGACTTTTTGATCTGCAAAACTCTAATGTTTCATTGTCATATACACAGGAAAAAGCCATCTGGTGGTGGTACTTCCATCCTGAGGTGCTCGTGGGATAGATGACTGGTCCAGATAGGGCAGATATGGGTGCACTGAAGAATGTAGGAGTTTGTTTACTAACTTTCTTGAGAAGAGCAGTATATAAGCTACCTAAGATTTAAAATGGGGCTGGGCATTATACTTACAAATGGAGTTTTTGAATGGCAATCCATTTGTACAAATATTTAAAGATCATAAATGTATAAGTTAAAATGAAATGGGCTTGGGTTGTAGCTCAGGCGTACAGGAAATGCTCATGCTTAGGGTTTGAATTCCTGGTGCCAAAAACAAATATAAAACAAAATAAAACCCGAACAAAAACAATGATCATGCCAATAATACAAAGTCTAGACCATCCCCAAACTCTGGCACTCTACTTCAAAGGATAAAGTGGGTTCTGCTAATTAATGTGTCCTGAGCAATGCCTGGCACAAAGGAGGCCTTCAATAACTACTTGTTCAATGGAGAATGTACAAAGAGAAATTCTGGTTATCTTGAAGGGCACCATAAAATTCCAAGTAAAAATATGTAAGCTATTTCCTATTCTTTCACATGTGAACAAATGTCACTAAGGGACTGTCAAAAAGTCTACCATTCTGGCTGGGAGTTTGGCCTAGTGGTAGAGTGCTTTGCCTAGCATGCACGAAGACCCGGGTTCAATTCCTTGGTACCACATACATAGAAAAAAGCCGGAAGTGGTGCTGAGGCTCAAGTGGTAGAGCTCTAGCCTTGAGAAAGTCCAAGGACAGTGCTCAGGCCCTGAGCTCAAGCCCAGGACTGGCAAAAAAAAAAAAAAAAAAAAAAAAAAGTCTACCATTCTGATGTTTAACCATTAATGCTGCTTGGATGCTTGTATCTACACATTTCTTATGGAAGCTTAAGTCTTGTTCCCTGGGGATTTCTCATGAATCTTTAGCTTATGGTTCCTAGTAAAGTAATGTTCACTTTGAGGCAAATATCCATGAGACTTTTACTCCAATGAAGTCAAAATACTGCTGGAATAATTCTCATCCTTAGATCAATACTTTGCTCATGGAAATTCCCACTGGCCCAGTGAGTCCCAACAGTTAAGAGGCAGGTGCCTCTTTGGTGTTTACCAAGGTAGGAAAGAAAAAGAGATTTATCCAAGAAAATGAGAGTAGTAATGGTATTAACTCTGCAAAGGAATTTGAATATGCCTTCCAAATCTGGATTCAGTTTCTGTGAACATTAGTGAGCCTTGGTGTACTTTTCTTTTAAGCACTTAAAAGTTAGTATAGGCAGAGCTCAAAGGCAGCATATGGAAATTTAGGGAGTGCAGCAGAAGACAAACCAATCTTTAGAGAGCACATTGAAACAGTAACCCTTAAAACAAGTTGTCAAAGGTAAGGGGTACACAAAGCTTTGAAAGCTTCATCCACAAAATGAAAACATGGTTGTGTTAAAAGGCAACACCTTCTGCTCTTGCCATTTTAGGCTAATATAAGAGAACATTGGAAATGGGAAATTATGGGCTGCTAGTAGGCATGGATTTTGTTAGTGTCCAATAAAATGGGCATTCTGAAGTGCTCTTTTTAAAGAGAAGACTCTGTGACCTTTAAAATGTTTTTCTGAACTTTCGCTTTTTTTTTTTCCAAATAGGGATTCTGAAGCTTCTTTAATGGTTCTTGCCAGCTCGAAGAACCATCCTGCATCTGAGCAAAGAGACTGAGGATACAGCAAGGCGTGGAGGCAGGGGAGGGAAGAGATTAAGTATTGTTCCTGGAATCATGTGCTCTCCCCACCCCCCCAACTGTTTATCTATTCCGTACCACTCAGCTGTTCTCTGTTGCACAGAAATAAAAGTTTAGTTTAAAAAGTATGTTAGAACAAAGCTGCAGAAATTGCCTGGAATTTCCTTCATTTTCAGCCATCTGGCTTTCATTGCTTACTTCGCTCCCCTCCTCCACGTACATTTACCAAATCTTTTCAACACACACTGGCCAAGCTATCAAATGCTTATAATTAATAACAGTCATACACTTTTTTTTAAAAGGTAGTGCTTTCTGGTTTTTCTTGGGCTGTTCATGTTATTGCTATTATAAACCAGGGAGATAAGTGAACTTAATTATTAAGATTTAGTTCAATGAAAACAAAATTTAATCAAATTTAAATCTTGAAGTTTAAAAAAAAATCATGCTTATTTATTTATTTATTTATTAATTTTGCCAGTCATAGGGCTTGAACTCAGGGCCTGAGCACTGTCCTTGGGCTTTCTCAAGACTAGAGCTCTACCACTTGAGCCACAGCACCATTTCTGGCATTTTTTTTTCCTTTTTATGTATGTGGTACCGAGGAATCGAACCTGGGTCTTCGTGCATGCTAGGCAAACATTCTACCACTAGGCAAAACTCCCGGTCACAAAAATCATGCGTTCTTTTAAATTAGAATTTTTTCACTAAAAAAAAAAAAGAAAAAGAAATGAAAGGAGAAAGCAAGATTTTCTTTTTAGTAAATAATGTATCTTGAGTGATTATTGTAAAGATAAGGATAATGAAGATCCCAAGGGTTCTGAGGGTTAGACAGCTAAAAGTGACAGAGCAAACTTTGATCAAAGGTCTAAATCTACCAATATTTTTGTTTTGAAGGAGTTAGTGATGAGAAATATTCAGTAAGATCTCACGGACAGAGGGAAACAACCTTGTAGTTCTATGTATTTTCATAAATGAATATAAATTTATAGACAAAGTCTGGTAGTATAATGTAGCAAACCAATAGTGGTGGTTATGACTTTGGGGAGGAGGAGACTGGTGAAAGGGAAGTAATTAATATGCTTTTCTTTACTGATTACCTTTGCTGGGCTTAAGTTTTTTTGTTGTCGGTCATGGGGCTTGAATTCTGGGCCTGGGCACCGTCCCTGAGCTCTTCAGCTCAAGGATACTACCCTAACCCCTTGAGTCACAGTGCCGCTTCCTGTTTTCTAGTGGTTAATTGGGGATAAGAGTCTCACAGACTTTAGTGCCTGGGCTGGCTTTGAACCTCAGTCCTCAGATCTCAGCCTCCTGAGTAGCTAGGATTACAGGCGTGAGCTACCATGCATGGGTGGGCTTGAGTTTAAAGAATGGTTTCATGGTTTACCTACATAATTAGAACACTTAGAGAACTTAAAAAAACATTGGTAACAGGAGACTGACTTGTTTCCTAATGATGCACCTTAACTCTTTTCTGGATATTTTCCCTCTATCTTCCCACTAGAGGACTGGCAGGTGATGTGGCTTCTAGACCCAAATGACTTAATAGCAAAGGCATACACAATGATGCTTCTTTCCTTCAATGATGCTTCTTTACTAACAACTTCGAATGGACATTCTTACCAGTGGCACCCAAGCAAAGATGCTCCCAATTAATGTCTTTTGGCCAATTTGAGGCAAGATTGGAAAGGGAGCAACATCTGTTCTGCACACACTGCCTTTCAACTCTCCTGACAGCCAAACTCCTCCCTTGGTAATGCTAGCAATTTGTTCAATCTCCTGCAGTGCTAGCAATTTGTCCATCTCCTCTCCATCAAAGCTTGCCTATGAACCCTTACTTTGGAGATACTTTGTGGGATATGGCTGATAACCAAAAAGACTGTAAATCAGAATGCAACTTATTTTTCACCTTGGTATTTAAAGCCTTACACTAATAGAAGGGAGTCTAATAATGAAACTTTTCACATCATCTGGAAGATGAGAGAGAGTAGGTAAAGAGGATGGAGGAGAAATAATATTGAGATCAGCCAGTTATCATTAATAATAGAACCTAAATTCTGCTACTTAGAAATATGGCCCAAATGTAGCTAACAAGTTAAATAGGAAGCTCACAGAGTGGGAGAAGATCTTCACTAGCCATACAACACACAAGAACCTCATGTCTAAAATATAACTACAGCTCAAAACATTGAATCTCTCAAAAAAAAAATCCTCAAAGAAACAACCATCCCATTAAAAGGTGGACTA
The DNA here is from genome assembly GCF_031878675.1 of Megascapheus bottae. Classification (NCBI taxonomy): domain Eukaryota; kingdom Metazoa; phylum Chordata; class Mammalia; order Rodentia; family Geomyidae; genus Megascapheus; species Megascapheus bottae. The sequence continues at coordinate 48,062,692 of NC_143511.1, read as the reverse complement.
AAGACTTAAAGAGAGACTTTTTTGAAGAAGAAATAAGAATGGCCTATAGACGCATGAAGAAATGCTGTGGTCATAAAAGAAATGCAAATCAAAACAACTTTGAGATTCTACTTCACTCCAGTTAAAATGGCCATGATCAAGATCTAATAACAACAGATGCTGGCGGGGATGTGAACAGGTAGGATCACTACTACACTATTGGTGGAAGTGCAAACTCATTCAATCACTATGGAAAGCAGTATGGTGATTCCTCAAAAGACTAACATAGACTCCCCTACCATCCAGCAATCCCACTACTTGGCATTTACCCAAATGTCCAGAAACAAGGACATACTAAAGCCACGAACACAATGAAGTTCATTGCAGCACTATTTACCATAGCAAAGATATGGAACCAACCCAGATACTACTCAGTAGATGAATGGATCAAGAAGATGTGGTACTTAAACACAATGGAATTCTATGCCGCCATCAGAAAGAATGACATCACCCTATCCTAAAGGAAATGGAAAGTCTTGGAAAAAAATCATATGAAGAGAAGTAAGCCAGACCCAAAGGAACATAGGCTCAATGGTTTCCCTCATTAGTAATAATTAGTACACATCTAGGACTCTCCTAGTAGAGGATTACAATAGCTCAAAACCTGGGTACATAAGGCCATATAGGATGAGACTAAATTAAATGAACTCTAGGATATGGAAACAAGAGGCTTATCTTGTGTGATTTCTGTTTTTAATGTACTATGTTATTTCTCTTCGTGTTTTTTGCCCTTATGCTTAATCTCATGTTGTTATTATATCTGACTTTATTATTTGGTATATTATATATACATTTGTTTGTTTATTTGAAATAGGAAAGGCAAGGGGGAAAACAAGATGATTGGGAGGGGGAGGGAGAGGGAAATGGGGACAAAAACATGAGAAGGGGTATCAATGTGTGAGAAGTAATCCACCTACTACCTGATGAATGTAAGTATAACCCCTGTATACATTATCCTGACAATAAAATAAAAAAAGAAATATGGCCCAAGTCTTTCATTTACATATTAAATGTATATTGGCTTATACTAATGCTTTATATCAATTCTTGGATGCTAGCAATATAGAGAGGAAGATTGAAACATAAAGCTAATAGCAAAGTCTCTAAAATTCAGTTTTCCTCATCAGAGAAATATAATGCTTCTGTGCTGATACTTGGCTTCTTCACTCAAGATGGATTCCCTACCAATTCTAGCATTGTGTTTGTGATTTGGAGATAAGATTCTCTTTTCTCCTGAGGCTCACTTCAAACCATGATCCTCAGATCTCAGCATTGTGAGGATTACCGGTGGGTGCCATCAGTGTTTGGAAAGAACTATTTTTTTAAATGTGACCTAAAATGTAAGGATTACACACATGCACACACATATACACCCACATTCAAGCTAGAAAAAAACCAGAACTGCTTCATGCCAGTGGCTCATGCCTGTAATCCTCGCTATGCAAGAGGCTGAGATCTCAGGATTGTGGTTCAAAGCCAGCCGGGGCACAAAAGTCCATTCCTTGAGACTCATCTCTTATTAACCACTCTTATCTCTAGCTAGTGGTGCTGTGGCTCAATGTGGTAGAGGGCTAGCCTAGTGCTAGCTGCGAAGGCTCAGGTACAGTGCTAAGGCCCAGAGTTCAAGCCCCACAACTGACCAAAAAAAAAAAAAAAAAGAACTATCAGAGCCTGAGAACGTACCCTTCCTTCCATGAATGTCCATTCATGAGAACATAGCTGCCAGACTTGGTACAAATCAGGCATGTGCTGCCAGTATAAGCATTGCTTCAGGAGGAGCCAAGTTTAATCTTAGACTGTACCAAAAGGCAGCACTTCTTGCCCTATAGGCATTTGGTTTGTTGTATGACTGGATAACTCTGATCACAGACAATGAAGAAAAATCAGCTTCTTCACTAGTAATCAGTAGGACTGGCAAAGTGTGGTGCCTGGAGCCACCACCCCAGAAACCAAAATCAAGATGTGCAACATTTCTGCATCAGAAATGTTGTGCTTTACTTTTTAATTTTTTATTAGGTGACATTAGTTATACAGAGAGGGAGATGTCATTGATTTCATTGTCTTTTTGCTTTCTTTTTTAAAATCATAGATATCATCAAAGACTTAAAAGTCCCCAAGACTATATACTAATTGTTGGGGCCAACCCAAAGATAGAAACAGTCCCAACTGGAACAGAAAGCATGTGATAAATAGTAAATGTTGTGCCTCTACCAATCATATTTCCTTTTGTTATGCATTTCTGCCAAAGAAAGGAGAAGGAAATTTTTTTAAATATGAGACTAAAATATTTCACAGGCAAGACACTGTTATACATGTGTCCTTTTTAAGATGAAAATCTACTTTGGCTTTTGGATAGAGGCTGGATAGAATGAGTCATAGCAAGCCAAAGTACTCTGGCTCTCTTTTTAAATTAGCACCATTCTTCTTAAAGAATGGCCTGTCCAAGGAATCCATGACTGTAAGAGATCTTGTCAATTTAACAGTTGGCTGGTGAGAAATCAAAGAGCATAAGCCAACAACAGTCCTTGTCTATGAGTTAATAAAAGGTCCCAGTATAAATTAGGCTTATCTAATTTGACAATGGTTAGCACTTTCGAGGATGGGAAATAACAGTTTATGTCACATTCCTTCTAGTACTTAAAGAAGATAACAGGTTTACTGGCCACAGATAGGCCCAGGTGCAGAATCTTTGGCATTATCTCAGTTCATCACACCATTGGATGGTACTGTAATACTGGAATGTACCTAGCATTGTGTTCAAGGAATGTTAAACAAGCAGATAGACATACTATCAACTATGATGTTTCCATCTATAGAATAATGAAGAGTCCTGGGATATTTGATCAGGTCATCGTGACCTCTTTTCTACTTATATAATCAGTTTATTTTGCAGATGGAGATACAAGAGATGTCACTTTGTCTAAGACTATATAGCTAGTTGGTGACAGAGGTAGGATGATTGGCCAGGCCTTCTGACCCCCTAACTAAAGGCCCTACAGACTGTCCATGCTGAATGCCTTCTGCTTCCTAGTTAGACTTTGACCAAATACAGGCATTTACCATTTACAGTGCTCTGTTAGGTTCACTGAAGTGGAGATCTGGATGGTGAGTATAGACATTTGGGACCAGGTACAGCAAAGAGAAAATCAGTCTCCATAAGATTCTATGCATTGAATCTGGAGTTTGCTTGGTCCAGACCTTGACTGTTTTACTGGTTAGTTCTTGTGCTTACTTGCACTTGTATTGTTCTAAGCAGTGACTAGTTAATGTTCTGTTCGTCTGAGAGGATGTGGTCCTATTTGCTTCCACATTTGACAGGGAAAGCCCAGGCCCACAGTTCAGATCAGTAGCGAATAATTCTGGTGGCCAGTGCAAGTATCTTCGGAATGGAGAAGGCCCATACTAAGGCTCCATACTAATTTACAAAGAAGAGTATCTTGCTGGCTGAGAAAGAAGACATACAACTTACCAGCTTGACCAATGAACTATTGTTAATGCCCAAAGCAACACACTGCTCCTTTTATGATATCCTTTGCCAAAAGGAAAGAAATACCATTCAGAAACAGCATTCCTTTCATGTATAGCATATGGCCTTATCCAATAACGTTCTTCATCTCATCAGTAAGGTGAAAAGTCTATTTTGGGTTTTCCCTTCTAAATCAGAATGATAGATGAAGTAGTCTCAAAAAGAAAGTATCTAAAAAGCAAATTTCTTGAGACACCATAAAATTATGTGGACTGAAGCAGTGATTGGATTGATTAACTAAGACTCAAGGTTGGAAAATAATGAGACCCAGGCAGGGCTGAACAATGAAATGCTCTAATTGATTTTACGCATGTGGAATAGTACACATACACCCCCAGAGCATGCTATAATGAATCTGCATGCTGTGTGCACACAGATTTCACAGCAGTCAATTATACCACCCAGGTGCTTCAGTTCCTTAGACCCTATAATTTGCAAGCCACTTCATTTCTGTGGTGTGAGGGCTTGGGACACAGGCTAAAAGGTGGCAGAGACCATGAAGTCTGTGGTCAGTTTATTTTCTCTTTAGGGAAAAGCAATAGTGTGACACGTGCACATACCAGCCATGCCATAAGCTTGTTTCAGTGCACACAGCCTTCTGGACTCTGTGTATGACCATCGACCGGGCTGGAATTCCAAGGTCCTGGTTTCAATTAAATTTAAGTGGATTTGACTAGGAGTTTGAACTGATGCTAATTGGTTTTCAAAACACTGGGTAACAATAAGCGTTCCGGTCTTGCCCATAGAGAGATGCACCCATTCTGCATACACTGCTGCCTGGCAGGGCAGGCAACACGTCTCTTACCTTGCTGGGCAGGGATCCAAATTGCAAGATTTCAGAAGCTGTGGAGGCCGGCGGCTGGTCACGCACAGGTTCTCATCAGCAAGCTCCCGGGTCTGTTTGTTCAGGCAGCTCACCACAGCCTCCTGGACACCTGTGTACAAATCACACTGTCAGGCCAGAGTGCAGAATGGGCATGTGTTGGGGTGATGAAGTGTAGACAAGGCGGTTGGTGGGAGGTCTCTGTAATCGGTGGAACTCTTGCTACAAGTGAGAGGTTGTAGCTTAAAGTTGAACACTGCCAATCTTGTCAGACAACACCTAATGTGGGGTTGGGATTGCAGCTCAGTGGTTAAGTCGTTGCTTAGCATGTACAAGGCTCTAGGTTCAATCTCTGATAGCACAAAGGAAAAAAAGAAAACATTGCTCAGTACAAAAAAGAGGTACTCATAAGTACGTTGCTTCTACAGGCATAGCCCTTGAAGAGGGCAATGCCCCACCAAAGATAGGCTGTTCTGACATTGTTGAAATGTTTAAAAAATGCCGCCAAGCTATAAAGCCACTGATGCTGAGATGTGATGATTTAATACAGAAGGAACTTACAGTGACAGGTCACCAAAAAGCACAAAGGAACAAAAATAATCCAGGTACTGAGGACCTTCCTAGATTGTGGTTCAGGCAATATGATCCTGTTAGACTGGAAAGGAAGTCCAAGGCCATGTTTCAATATCCAACATGTTGTAAACTGCTGTGCTCTTGGTCTACGAGCCCAGGACTCTAGTCTTGACTTGTTTTCTTTTGATTCTGATTCTTTTTTTTTTCAGTATATTTAGGGTCACTTTGTATGTTGTAGCAAAGCAAATAAGATATATAATAGCTACAGCCATTAAAAAAATGTTCTTGGGGATGTGGGGGAGGGAAATGGGGACCAAGACATGATAAAGGCTATCAATGTACGTGAATTAATGTACCTTCTATCTGGCAAATATAATGTAACCCTTCTATTAATTACAATAAAAATATATGAAAAAAATTAACCCTCAAAAATCAACTACTAGACATCTCTTAAGTGTGCTCCTTGAGCTATAAACTAATTCTGGTTGTATGCCTTTCTCAATAATTCCTCTTGAAATGCTCATTTATATAATGTCCAGTATTTGAGTTTCTTGAAATGCCTTCAAAATTTTTCTTGCCTCTTAACTATCAAGGTCAAATTGTACATTTGTTCATTTTATAGTATGTATGCATCTGTTATACCAATTTCTGACACAGATTTTTCATGCACAGACGAGTGCCACAAAGTAGTTCAAACACAAAATAGATCCATTTGGATGAATTATGGAGGTCACTTACTGTGTGTGAGGTTAATATTTATTTCTGGCCTCAAGACTGACACTACATTTTGTCGTCCTAGAAAGATGACCTTGATGACCTGTGAGGCTGTTCATTATACAGCTCAAAGGCCCTTCACACACACACACACACACACACACAAATGTTCTAAGAGACACACGCACACCTGAGTTGGTGCTAGTGCAATAAGATTTCTACTAATGACTGGCACAGGGTTACTGAGCAGGGTTTTCAAGGTAGTCTGCAATATCTCTTATGGAGTCTTTCATGGGATAGGGAAACACAAATAGGTGGTACATTGATCAGGTTTATGTGTCTGTGTGGGGGTGGGGAGGCGGGTTGTTCTTGAGGTTTGAACTCGGGGCCTGGCCTGAGTGCTGTCCCTGTATGTGCTCATGCCTAGTGCTCTACTTTTTTGAGCCTCAGCTCCACCTACAGCTTTTTGGTAGTTAATTGGAAATAAGAGTGTCATGGATTTTCCTGCTCGGGCTGGCTTTGTGCCACCATCCTCAGAGCTCAGCCTACTGAGTAGTGAAGATTTCAGCCACTGGTGTTAGGCTGATGAGACTTAAAAATGCATTTGAATTCAACATGTTTATAAGCCATCTTACCAATGTCACTCTTCTCATCATTCTCTCCCCCATCTCTCTCACCCCACCCATACCTTCTATTTACCTGGTTCTCTTTTCATTATATGAACATTGGCCAGACATTATATTCTGTTGTTTATGGTCACAATAGCATCCCTAATACTTATGGAGTGTCTGTCATCAACAGGATACCATTGCTAAACACTTGCCAGACACATACAACAATTCCATCAGGTGAACAACTATTTTTAACCCATTTTGCAAGACGAGAAATAGTGCCTTAGAAAGGTGAAAGGATTTGCCTGAGGTCATACAGCTGTTAAAGGGCAAGGCTGAGGGTGGTTATGTTCTTGGCCCCTACTAACAGTGGTAACATTTAAAAACACTAAGAGGCTGTCCTAGCTGCTTCCATGGAGAGCTTCAGAAATAACCAAGACATCTGTCCGGATTTCAGTTAAGGGGAAATATGGGACAAAACATTCTTGCTCATTTACTTTTAGCCATACCTGGTTATGTATAGCAAGATAATTAAACTAAAGATATCTAGCTAAGATTAGATATTTTCATGTAGTTATTGCAGGTGGTAACTAATCATGGAGTTATACAGAAATATACATATATCTTTCTTTTTATTTTTTGCTTTTTTTAAGCTAGTACTTAACACAATATACCTTACTTGCTAGCCCTGTGGTTACCCTTCTCCTGTCTACACAATGCTTCTTCACCAAGTTCTCACTGCACTAAACTGGACAATGCTTCCTAAGTTGATATTGAAGTGGTCTAGGTCACTCAGCAATAAGACCATTTAAAACGTGATATTCTAAAACCAGAATCCAAGTCTACTTACCTTTTCCTAAAAATGAGAAATCAGACAGTTTTTTTTGTTTTGAATCAATCACAGTATTTGTCCCGTGAGTATGTAATTTTTTATTACTTTTTAGTTTTGTTTTTTGAGTTGGAGTCTTGCTGTATAGGGCAGGGTAGGCTAACCTGAAATTCACTATGCAGCTCAGCTATACTCAACCTTGGAATTTTCCTGCCTTAGGCTCCAGGATCCTGGAATTCTAGGTGTCCCCTGACATATTCAGCTTGCAGTTTCTTTTCCCTAAGGTTTATTTTTCATCCTTTGAACAGTTTTGTAATTTAATTTACATATGTGATGGCCAGTTCTGAGTATAGCACTTGAGATTTACATCGGATGTTCAAATTTCTCCATCCTATTCTCCATCTATATCACTGACTATAGGAAGATCTCCCAGTTGTAGCAGGATGAGCCATTAGAATTTACAGTGTGATGACAAAGGAAATAGTCCACAAGAGATATCACAGGGGATGTCCTATCCCTCTGATGACAAGCCACTGGATATCCCTTCCTATCCAATACAGAGCTCAGAGCTGCTGTTAGGTTAGAAATCAAATTTTCTATTCACTTGTCATAGTATTTATATAGAGTAGACTCTCTCATTTAGAGAATCTCAATACTGTTCTAAAATAAGATATACTTTAGCTTCATTCAGCTGTTGGAAACCTTTTCAAATTGGGGTGAAGATCTGAGGTAAAGTGACCATGGCCTTTGCCATGCACACTGAAAATATTTGTTTTAGATGAAGGACGTAACCACTTGTTTCTACTTGGTAAATTCCTTTCAAAATGTATTTTAAGCTTTTCTAAGACTGTAAAGACTGGTATAGTAAGGACTAAGTTTCTAAAAGGATATAACCAAGCTCTTCTTTTATAATTTATTTTATGCAGGGCATTAATTATAGATAAAGATCAAAATCATCTTTGGAACAGTTAAGTGCAGAGATTTAAAGGCATTGTCAAGTTATGAACTTCCTAATCTAGGGGATTATAAACAATGGCCCCTTAGGCTCTGCAGCAGTGTGTGTTGCCCCTGTGGCCAGGGGACTAGTTACCTTGATATTCTTAGATAAGGCCTTAAGGTGGGGAAAGCTTAAGACAGGGTACCTGGGACCAGATCTATGGCCAACCTCTGGTGTAATGGCATGTGAGTTCTAAGAGGCAGAGTGCTCCAGGCACAGCAAGCAATTGAGGTTCAAAGGAGGTAGAGGGGAATAGCTAGAGGAAGAGATCTGGAGGGCATGACTGCCTGGAATAGGGCACCGTGGAAAAAAACTTCAAGGACTATAGCTTTGACCTCATCATAATACTGATGAGGAGACCCGCAAAGAATTAAGATGGATGTCAGCATCAAGCTGACCTCTGTGTCCTTTGTGTAAGGGTTACAATAGCCTAAAACTGACAATGGAGTCTGTGCTTTTGAGAAAAGTAGAGAGAGGGCTCATAAGGAAAAAGGAGCAATTGGTTCAGATTTCATTCTTGATTTTTGCTGAAGTCAGTTTCAAGATTTTCAACAGCTAGATTTTCATGTGGGTTTTAGCATCTAGGAGTTCAACATCACAAAGCTGCTTAGGTTCAAAACTGGTTTCCTTGACAACACCTATCAATTCACATATGGAAAATTAAAATATAACAAGAAGACAATACACAGAACACAGATCTGAACAGGTTAGGTTCACTTTCCATCTTCCAGAAAAATGGGATTTTCTATGTTTATGTCTCCCAGAATGGCATGATTGTTATATGATATTTGGTGACAGCTCAGAGAAATATAACCACTGACTACAGACTAACTTACTAACTAGTTCCTTCTGCTTGCTACCTCTGCTAGGTGAAAGGTTACTTTTGTGGTTGGTTTGATTTCATCTCTGGAGATTATAGAAACAATAAAGTTAGCTTGGCTATCTCTACAACTCCAAATTGGTTTAAAATCTGTTTGTTAATTCTGCATGGTTTTGGTTGGTATGAGTAAAAATAATTAATATATATATATATATATCTTGTGAGTTATATTTTGGAGAAAGATCAAAGTTGGTAATATAATAAAATATTACTGCCAAACAATGCCTTGCAAACATGTATGTCTCATCTATTGAAATATTTGTTCATGCATTTGTACATCATATGGACCATATAACCCAAGCATATTTTCACCACTTTGGAATTTTCAACACTAACAGTTTAGGTGTAAATATATAACCTTGGCAAAGTGACACACCATACTATCAAATGTTGTTGATTCTGAAGGCATAAGAAATCTTTAGTATCTTTTCCTTCCCTCAGATATAAAGGATACACAATTTATGCTACACAAAGGCAGTTTCTACAAGAAATCAATTATCTCAAGCATCTAAATCATATTTCTAAGTTGGTTTCCTCTGACATTTGAAATTCATATAGTCCACATACATTCTAGGCTTTCAATGTTAAACTCCTGGCTGACCAGTAGAAGAATTAGCCTCTTAAAGATCAAAGTATCTGGTGATTTATATATCTTATTACTGCAATTACTTTTCCCACCTATTCATGAAGTTCTAAGCCTGACTTGTAACTGAGAACTATAACTGAGAGTCCAGGAATAATTCTTTCCCAAAGCACATTTGTTTTTGACTAGAAATCATGACCATTTGAATCATATGATCATGGAAATAGGGAATGAAAGCACAACCCTCTGAATCTGGAGTCATTTGTTGTGTAAAAAGAAGCAATCAGTCAGGGAGGTACATTTGCATTATCTCAACATTTGGAAGGCTGAGGCAAGAGGAACAAGAGTTCAAGGCCAGCTTGGGTGACAGTGAAAGACCCCATCTCAAAAAATAAACTAAGAAAGAATAAAACCAAACAAATATAACAAACAAAGAAGTGGGCCGGGAGTTTGGCCTAGTGGTAGAGTGCTTGCCTAGGATGCATGAAGACCCGGGTTCGATTCCAAATACATAGAGTAAAGACGGAAGTGGTACTGAGGTTCAAGTGGTAGAGCTCTAGCCTTGAGAAAGCCCAAAGGACAGTTCTCAGGCCCTGAGCTCAAGCCCAGGACTGGCAAAAAAAAAAAAAAAATCCAACTGTCACCACCAGCTCCTGCTTGGCTGGGAGTTAATCAAAGCTTACTTAACATTTCTCCCACATTATGCATGAAAAAAATATATCTTCAAAGTGACACAAGTGTATATGTGAATACAGTTACGTTAGATTTGTTCCAGGAAGCAGTCTTTAAGAATCATTTGGAAGAAGTTAGATTTTTTTTTAAATACCTAGGGTCTCTACTAAAACACTTCACAATTCCAGGGCTTGAAACTGGAAAATGTGGAAACGAATAAGAACATCAAGGACAGGGCTATTAAATGCTTTAAAAGGATCTGATGGAGAGAAGTGATTTTTTGCTAGCGCTTGGTTGACTAGTCATTCCCTTTCAACTACATGTGAACACCAAGGTATATTTATTTTCACATTCTCTAAAGGTTTCCCAAATGTCATGGCTTAGAATACAGTTTTGGAAAACAATTTTAGTGCCTCTTCTCACTGCTTAAGTAAAAAACTTTGCTGGGAATATTGGAAGATCAACATGTCCAAAGGAGTTACTATTGCCCGATGATTCTATAAGGAATAGATTAGGGTTCTTTACCTCTCAAATCTCTTAAAGGACACTGTCTATGTGGGAGACAGTTGCAATATGAATTGAATATATTTTCCACAGTGGTAAGAAAGATTGGTATCTTGAAGAACTGGTTTTTCTACCACAATCCTGTGTGTAACCCCTGAAACAAAGAATCATTGAAGGGATATGACAATTAACATTGCTTAATCTGGCCATGGTGTATCCATTTGTTGAAGAATCATATTGTACTCCAAAAATATATACAATGTTTGGTCATCAATTAAATAAAGTAAAAATACCAGTGAAATTATTTTTATATCACCATAGAATATACTGAAGAAAAGCAAGTGAATATGGAAACGTTTCATACTAGTCAAATGAAATTTACATGAGAAAGCTTTAGGACTTCTACTTTGGCGGGGGAGGGGGGTTATGGGGCTTGAACCCTGGGCCTGAGTACTGTCTCTGAGCTCTTCTGCTCAATGCTACCACCCTATCCCCAAGTCACAGCCCCATTTCCCATTTTCTAGTGATTAATTGGAGATAAAAATCTCAAGTTCTTTAGTGCCCCACCTAGCTTTGAACCATGATCCTGAGATCTTAGCCTCCGGAGTAGCTAGGATAACAGACATGAGCCACTGCACCTGGCTAGGCTCATATTTCTTATTGTGTCATACACTAATAATTGCCCCAGGTATATACTCTGTGGATCACTTTTCTTACTCCTTTCTCCTTGTTTGGAGAATCAGTTGAGGAAGGATTGTTGCCTGGCCTGGGACAACTTGTGGAATTACACCCTGGGTCTTGGTTCATCCTGTATGTCCCGAGGTAAGACGGTATACAAGCAATACTGAAGGTTGAGAGCAAAACATCACTGAATGACAATGGAAAGCAAAGTTGTGTTTTCACCACAACTGCCAGTCTGAAAGAAACCCCTGGGTCTAACACTCAGTTTGCTTGACAACTGGAATGGCTGCTTCTCCTTCTCCCTGCCTTCACATTCACATGACATAGATGCATGCAGCAGGGACAGAAAGGGACATGGAACCCAGTCCCCTCTTCTTACCTCCTCCACAGGATTCAGAGCATTTGGTGAATCCCTCATATTCCCAGTCGTACAGCTCTTCAAGATCCTGCAGGCCACCCAAGAGCCTGTCTGTGACATCTGGATTCAACTCAGGAATTTCCCCGTTGCATGGTCCTGCGTAACAAGCACGTTGGGATGCTGGCTTGGGTCCTTCACACTCATCAACAGGCAGGTCCGCCACCGACTGAGAGAAAGACAGGAGCACCTGGCACCTGACTATTCGCACCTGGGTCCCCACACCACAAGTGACTGAGCAGGTGGACCAAGCCTCTGGGATGAACCTGCAGTCAGCAAGCAAACAAAAGATCAGGAAGAGAAGTCCGAGGCAGAAGGCCACTTTGAGGGTGGTGGTGGGCTGCATGGTACCTGTCTGCAGGGCCCAGAGCTATCCCAGGATATATTCAGGGCCTTTCCACCCTGTGGTGACATAGGAGCTGTAGCTTAGTTCATGAGCTCAGGGCCACTGATGCCGGATTGCTTGCTTTGTGCGTGTCATGTGAACTCTAGCTGCAAGACATTCCAGCCTCAGACCACCTGCCTAGTCTCTGCTCGCCACCCCCAGTGGTGGCACTTCAGAGTCAGCATTTGATGGGTCCTCATCTCTCTAAATCCTAGCACTTGTGCCTCTTGCAGGATGCCTGCTATTTGGCTATTCTTACAGCAGACTAATGCTGATACTAAAAACTATACCAAAATAAGCCTTGGGAGATATAAAAAGATTTTTTTAAGTCTGGATCTCATATTCTGTAATTTTTTTGCCTTTTTGCTCAATATGCTTCCTAAGATTTATTTATATGTATAAAGAGGCTTTTTTTTCTTTTTTTGGTAAGATTCCAAGAATAGTGCAGTCCTATCCCTCACACATTCTTTGAATTAGTCTGAACTCCCAATTCTTTTTATATCCTAGAGAAAGCCACACTACAGATTTAAGTCCACAGACGTGTTACAGTAAACGAGAGGCTCTCTGCAATCACGCGTTTGTTCAGCATGCTTCCCTTCTCCCTGCCTCTCCCGCCCCCCCCCAAAAGAAGCTATCCTAGTAAGGACTTGTTTTTTTTCTCTGAGTTTCTCCAGAATGTAGGAAAACATCCAAATTCAAAAAAAAAAGTTTTCCTTCCCATTAATCAACCATGGCCATAACTGTAATGACCTTGTAGGAAGAACTACGGGAAAAAGCCCAGAGGGAAACACTAATATTTTCAAAAAGTTACTATAATACTTTGGAAAAAAGAATTCAGGGATAATTCTTTACAGTTTCTCCACAATCCTATTGCGTTCTCACAGAGAATTGTGCAGAGGAGGCATGCAAACCTGGCTTCTTGACCTTGACTTTGGCAGGAAAGGAAAGAAGTGATAAGCAAGTTAGACTTTTAAATCCTAGCAAGTGTAAATGGTTCATCTGCAGTTCATGGAGACAGCAAACCAACACAACTTTTCACCATGGCAAGAAAATACAGCAGGGGTAGCCAGTGAGTGTGAGCCTGGGCTTCACCTGGAGCAGAAGTGGTGCGAGAGGGCCAGCCTTTCCCAAATCACACACACCACACTGAAGCATGGCTAGAAACTCTCCCCATGAGGCTGGACTCCAGCTACCATCGAAAAGCCAACCCATAAGACAGAACAGGTGCAGACATAAAGAGAAATGCATAGCAAGCCATTACAAAAATCTAAAGCAGAAATACAAACAAATGATTATTGGATCAACTTGACAACAGTGTAAGAATAATACTTCTTCAGTAATGTAGAAACCAGTTCTGTTGTCAAATAAAAAAGATGAGCAGATCTCAAAAAGAACTGCACCCTATTCATTTTTCCTATGCGTGAAGGACTATTGTGTCACGGGTAAGCGCCGATTCAGTAACTACCATAACACAAGGGTCAGCAAGCTAGATAGGAAATCTTTTGGATTTTGCAGGCCTTGTAGTCTCTGTTCTAGCCAATCAACTCTGTCATATCCTCAGCTCTGGAAAAGAAATCAACAAATGAGTGAGGTTGCGTTCCCCTCTTGTCTCCCCACCCGCCCTCTCCCTAAATGGCAGTGGAAGGTCTGGATTTTGTTTGTGGTCTATAGTTTTCCAACCCCAGCTACAGAATAGTCTATTTGGTAAAGATGCCAAACACACTTAGATTCACAGATAATCCCGAAACTTATTTTAGGCCTTTGTGCCCTCCATCACTTCCCACACATGTGGGATATAGGATGACTTGGTTGAGTGGTTTGGGTTTTTCTCCCAAAGTGAATCACAGATGGAATCTAGAATAGGATTGATGCACACACTGGATCCTCACTTCTCCAGGTCTGTACCAAGAATGACTTTGCATTTGGACTCTTTCCAGAACCAAGATGACAAAACAAAGCTCACAAAGTAAAAAATGGAGGGCTACTACAGTCACATGAAATGTAGCAATGGCTAAGGCACATATATGTACATGTGCATGCATGTGTGGCAGTTCTAACCATCTGGACATTTGAGATTAATAGCAAAAAATAATAAACATCTGCTTTATGTTTCCCCAATGAGAGTCTTATCAAATGTAAATGCAAAACAGCCTCACTGGCATATCTCCCAAGCCACCATCCTTAGGTCTTCATCAGGTTCACACTAATTAAAGACAATTTGGTTTTAAGCAGTGCTGTCTGCTGGCCATCATCTTAATTTCTCTAGTGCATACACTGTATGATATATTCTGCTTGTTGAAGAGAGGGGATTATATTTCAAAAGAAAAAATATCTGATAGTGCAAATGGCTAAATGAATAATAACTGTTTGTTCTTGTATAGCTTTTCCCCACATGCTTCCATCTCCGAACTCTGAATCTTCTGTCTTGAGTCTTCTGGCCACAAGTGGGAGGAAGCAAGGTCACTGAGAGGGTAAGCAAATTAGGAGGCTTGCATGTAACATTTAGAAGTCTTTTCTTTAATAGCACTTGATGAGCTAGGGTTTTTAATGTGGACTCTAAAAAGCAGAATGATATTATTTCTGTTTTGCTTTCTTCTGTTGGTATAGCAATCATTTTGATGTACAAATATAACAATAAAAAGTTCTTACTATTGTAGTTTGAATCATTTAAAAGTTCTTTTTGCTATAGCACTATAAATGAATAGAGGAGTTCTTTAAAAGATGAATGTAAATTTCAAAATGACGATATTATTCCTGCATTTAATTTTTCCAACTCCAGAAAATTAACATACACACATATACATACCTGGAAACTGAATGCTACTGAATAATCTGTGCTTTGGCCTGGTCTTCTATTGTTCAAGTATAATAAATATAATTGTTCATTAGACAAAAAGCTTATGCTTTAATCAGAGTTATTACTATAGTCTTTATGAAATTGAAAACAGTTATAATCAAATCCACTTGTAAAATCCCCAAGTGGCTTAGTTTATTAGTGGCTACATGGAGTCAGGAGAATTCATTAAACTAATAAAGACTCACTCTTTCCCTTTCCCTTATGGTCTATGTTTATGGATAAAAGTGGTGGTGGCATGATAGTTTAGAGAGATAAGAGGAGGGAAGAATAGTTTGGAAGAAAATTCTGAAAAGCTTGAAAATGAGCAAAAAGATAACTAGATACCCTATTAAGTGCTCCTTCCTGATTATCTTAGCCAGGACACTTTAGTGACATTGTAAGGTGTAGAGAACTGCCAGTGGTGCTTAATTGTGGAAAATGCACAGGCTGCCCTATGTAGAGGCCTATTTTTTCTACCATTTATAATTCATTTTCCTCACTCTATTTACCTAAATTTGGTTGGCTCTTTAAAAAATTCCTTCTGCTTCGCTCATTAATTAATGAGGTAGAGTAGTCTCTCTTATTAGGAAAACATACAGCAGTTTGAAACTTCAATACTCTCTGTGCTTTCAGGCATTTACTCAATGGAAGACTTGGGCCAGGTTCCTGTGGATAAGGTGACTCTGGTAGATAGGAATTTTCACAGATGCTCATTTAATGTTTACATGAGACTCATGAATTTTCACATTACTATTAACAAGTGGTCACAGAAAG
Organism: Megascapheus bottae; assembly: GCF_031878675.1. Taxonomy (NCBI): domain Eukaryota; kingdom Metazoa; phylum Chordata; class Mammalia; order Rodentia; family Geomyidae; genus Megascapheus; species Megascapheus bottae. Next base: position 48,046,850 of record NC_143511.1, on the reverse strand, counting down.
ATCTAGAAAAGAATGAATTGGAAAGACAAAATATTATATAAGTTCTACTCTGATTTTACTGAAAACATCTTGTGCATAAATATGTCACTTAAGGGCAAAAGAAATCCCAGGTTTTATCGATAAACATGTTATTTCATATTGTCTCATCTTTCTTTTTTAAGGCCATACTTCTTTTTGTCCTTGTTTTTTAAGTGTACTAAGTTGTTTCTTCTAATTCTGGGTAATGTTAGAAACACTTAGAAAATAAAATCTTTAGGACAGATGCAGACACTTAATCCTTGGTTGGAAATCTGGACATTTGAAGAGGCATTTGAATAGCTGCAAATAAAATTTGCTGCTGGTGAGAAAAGAAACTTGGGACAGGGGAAAAGACTTCCTCTTTGCTCTACAAGTACTTTCTACTTCCCTATGTGATCAGAAGACTTCAATAAAACTATAATTATTTACTATCGTTCAATAAAATTAAACAAGAATTTTTTTTTAAAAAACCTTCCAAAATAATTTTTTTTTTAAAAATCAACAACCTTTCAACTGTTGCAAAGGGAAGACAACTCTTCAGTTGAATCATTCAGGAATTTTGAAATTACTTGTAAAATCTGTTATTGTAAGGAGACTTTCAAAATGAATATTTAAAGGAATTAACGTTTTGGAACAGCAGCTACCCCCAAAGAACATTCTACATTCCCTTAGGACCATACCTAAATTATTCCAGATAAATGCGAATCTAACTTATTATGAAAGAGCTTTACTTAAGGTTACTCGATCTGAATGTGGAATTAGGAAAATATTTCTTACTATTGGTTGATGATTGCTCTGGAGCTTCAAATAATTCATGCTAGTTATGCAACTCATATTGCAAAAATTGTCGTTAAGTGTCCAGGGCACAACTCCACGCACATCTCACAGCAGGGGTTCTTTTATAGCTTCCTTTAATCTTTACACATCATGCCTGTGTGAGTCTTCAGCAATGTAGGGCTCCCCAGGAACAAACCCAGGCCAATTTCCACAGAGGCACAAGTGAAATGATTTGTAAAGAAAAAGGCCTTTGTCTGATCCTGCTAAATAATAAGATCTTGAAGGAAGAACCCATTTCAAACACAGGACAGTTTGGGGAAGGCTATATTTAGGTGTCATTTTCCAAATAGCAGATTCCATTTTCTCATACTAATGATGAAATTCATTTTGGGAACTTTTGAGAGGGAGCTGGCTGTACAAGAATGCTTCAATGGCTTTCTTGCAGAAAGTGCTAGAAGTAGGAGGAAAAAAAAGCTGACTGCATTAAAGAACACATTTTCCTTTCAAAGAAACTTTACATCAGAAGGAAATGTCACAGGAAGGAGTTCTCTGAAAGCTTCAATACATCCAGAGATTACTGAGCTCTTTCAAAGCCTGAGAGCTAACATCTTTGAAAACTTTGGTAAAGTCTTTTTCTGATTTTCCAGTTCAGTTCTCTAGTTTTTCTCTACTCTGGTCAGATGAGATCAGAGTATGATTACAGGAAGGCCTGTTGATCATCAGGAAGTTCCCCTTTAACAGTAAGAGAAGAGTCAGTGGGTTGAGTTAATGATCAGTTACTAAGAATAGTGGCCTCATATTGCCTGCTATTCCTGGCAATCCAATGGCTATCTTGTTCCCAGTGGCATTCAACTCAACTGACCATAGCTTTCTTCTTAAAGTTACCTTGTCCTCTTGAATTACATAAATTTAAATGCTCTCCATTTTTTTCTCTTCTGGTTACCTCCTTTCTTAACTCTTTCCCCTGTCCTCAAACTAAATATTATGGTGCCTAGTTTATGATGTCTTCTAATGTGTTTGTTTTTGATTTCTAGTTTAAATGCCATCCGGTGAGATTTTGCTCTCTATCATCTAATCTACCTATTATCTATCTATCTATCCATCTGTCTGTCTGTCTGTCTGCTGTCTGTCTGTCTATCAGCAAGCACTAGAGGCTAACACACCTCTAGTACTAGCTCCTTGGGGGCTGAATTCTGAAGACCACAGTTCAAAGCTAATTCAGGCAGGAAAATCCACAAGAGTCTGATCTCCAATTTGTCATCAAAAAGGTAGAAGTAGAGCTGTGACTCAAGTGGAAGAACACCAGCTTTGAGCGAAAAAACTAAGAGACTGTATCCAATTCCCAAGTTTAAGCCCCAGAACCAGTACCCTCTCCCCTACCCTTAAATGTTTGTAGCGTTCACATACCAGACAACATTAATGCTGTACAAATCAAAATTGTTAAATTCAAACAGGAGCTAATGAGATAAGATCAATGATTTTTACTTTATATTTCAGACACATACAACCAAAAGACCCAAAATGGCACTTCAATTTTCTCCATCACAGCAAATGTTTTTACTGACCACCCAGCTTTAAAAAAATAGTTAGGGATTATTCTTGACTCCTCTTTCCCATTTCTTACTCCCAACTCTATTCTATTAATTATCTATTGAAAATAATGGATATTTTGTGTCTCACCACATGGGGGTCAAACTTCTGATTCTCTTGCCTCAGCCATCTGGGTGCTAGGATTACGTGCATGTACCATTACACCTGGCTTGAAAATGCATCTGAATATCATTTACTTCTTTTTGTCACAACTGTTACAAGTGCATATTGATATAACACTGATGAGAATAGCTGATATATGCACTTGCTACTTTTGTATTTTACACATATTATTATTATAACATTATTTAGAGAAGGGTAATGTTGGATACACTGTGAAATAGGCAAAAGAGATTCCTGAATGCCTTTTCAGTGAAATTCTGGCATGGTTTAGTACTGTTTCAAGGTGGTCTACCTCCATGGGAAAATAAGACTTGGATTATCTTTAACTAGTCCACTATGAAACACCATAAAGACAGACATTTTCTTGTCGAGGGCTGGTGGAGATGCAGATGTTTCTTGTCCACAGTGCTGGAAAGTTTTTCCTGTTCATGTCAGTGCAGATTATTTTGTCTGCTGGAAAGTATGAACTTTTCTAAATCCAATCCTCATTTGCACTAGTTTTAATGTTTTAACTAGCTTCTTGAATAATTTATGAGGCTAAAAATCTTTTGACATGTGTTTGTTCTATATTTGTATGAGAGTCATGATTTCAGCTTTCTGAAAATTGCAATTTAACAAGATTCTCTTCAGCCCAATTTCTAGATGGTAAGATCAAGGCACAGAGACTTTTAAGGTCATACTGTGGACTACAGGGAAGTTAGTTTTGGGAGGACAGCAGGTTGCCCCTCAGTGCTTACTCTTTCAATGGGTCTCTCAATGGATGCCTGTTAGGTTGCCATGGAAACCACAATCACTGATATGTTTCCCCCCCCCCCCCCCTGGACAACTTCAAGAGCCAATGGTCTGTCTTCTTCCTCTGCTCCCCTTTACCAGTTCATGCTTCACTTTAGGGCCAGTGGGATCTTAATATAGAAAACTTGTAATTGTCCTGAAGAAAAGACAAACCCTCTCCCTGGGCTTTCATACACCATTCTCAATCTTCATTGCACTCTTTCCACTCACTGCCCTCCAGCTACTTGTGTCTCTTTTCTTTTCCATCAATGTGCAGAGCCCTTAATTCAGATTGTGTGAGTCATTCCTTGGATGATTCTCTTCCTGTGTGTCTCAGTTTAGAATAACTCCTATTTATCATCAGGTGTCAGCTCACAAGTCCCTTTTCAGAGACAATTCCTGGCCCCTTAGACCTGCTGAGTTTCTCTTAGCCTCTGGGAGAGCCCTGCCATTTCCTGCTATCACTTGCCTGTGTCTGATAATCTTTACTCAATAACCATCTCCTTCATTAGGCCAAATCTTGTGATGACAGAACTTCCTATAACAGTTGCTAATAAACACGTCTTCAAATGAGTGACAAAATGGTTGGGTTTTATTTGTGTGTGTGTGTGTGTGTGTGTGTGTGTGTGTGTGTGTGTGTGTATGGGGGGGGTCATGGGGTTTGAATTTTGGGACTGGGCAATGTACCTGAGCTCTTCAACTTAAGGCTACCACCCTACCTCTGGGCCTCGGCATTATTCCTGAGCTCTTCTTCTCAAGGCTACCACCCTATCCCTGGAGTCACAGCTCCACTTCCAGGTTTCTAGTGGTTAATTAGAGATAAGTCTCACGGACTTTAGTGCTGGACTTGGCTTTGAAACTAGATCGTCAAATCTCAGCCTCCCAAGTAGCTAGGATTACAGGCATGAGCCACTGAGCCCGGTTTAAAAGCTTTTAAAAAATAAAAGAAAATTTCTTTCTTGTAGACATTGGCACAAGGAAACAACAACAACAAAAATCCCTTTTCCTATTACAGGAATTTCTTATGATCTTTAGGTTTTGTAGCTGTGGTGGGCTTAGTCAGCCATGATTTTTACAGTTATCCTTCAGAAGTGTGTGTCTTATTTCATCTTGATAGTTGGTTTGCTAATTATAGCTTGAGGCAAGTTTCTATGCCTATCACACTTCAATGAAATGATAAGAAACTTGCCATTTTGTAGGAGAAAAGGGCTTCGAGACAGATGCGGACCTCACTAATTTATACATGATTCTCTGGCTAAAAAAGAAAAGTCACGTTATCTTATCACTAGCTACTTAGCAGAGAAGACTCTGGAGCATTTTGGAATGTTTCCTAGTTTAAGAGAGAAACGTGGAAAGCACTTATCATTTTTTAAAATCTACCCTTTACAACTCATATACAGTTTGTTTTGGAGGAAAAGAAGATTATTAATTGCCTGTAGCTGCTACATAGGGAGCCAAATTAGTCTCTTCACAAATAAAAAATGAGGATATGACACTTGTTTCAGATCACCTTTCCTTCCCTCTGTAAGCAGAATATGAATTGAAAGCTTGCTTTTTCTTCGAAGATCGTCTGCCTATTTGAAAAAGTTACGTCCTATGGGACACTGATACCATTACAGTGGATAGCAGCATCTGCGCATTTGTGCTTCTCAGCTTTATATCAGGATGGAGCTTTCAATTCCCATTATTTTCTGTGACTTTGATCCAAATCTGAAGTATTGTAAACTCAGAATACTTTTCGTGAGCCATTTCTTCTTCACGTGGAGTGATATTAGTTTATCTTGCAATGTTGCAAAGGTTTCTTTCCCTTAATTCAACAAGTTTGGCAGAGCTTTCCAATGAAAAGTTCAGTTCATTAAAAATGACCTTAATGGACTTAACATATATTGGTGGTGACAGGGTCCATACTTTATTTTGGCACACAAGGATCCCATTAATTTATCTTTGTCACTCTCTAGGGCTCAGCCGAGAAACAGTTCAGATTTAGCTTTCTCGAAGTGGCTACAGAATGAGCAACCACAGTGATGGAGGGAGGGGCTGACAGATTTAGAACTTCTTGGATTGTAATAAAGGCTTTTCTACTGACTACATAAAAATGGCTCTGTCTGCTCTCCTGAGTTTATTATTGATTTGGCTGTCTCTGTGCATGCTGGGAGCAAGTGAGGCAAATCAAATATATTTAACTCAGAGGTGGGAAGGGTCCCTTTCCACCTAAGCAGTCTCTGAATTTCCCTAACTTGTTTTTCCAATTTGTGGGATACATGGGGCTCTCTCTCTCTCTCTCTCTCTCTCCCTCTCTCTCCTCTCTCCCCACTGCTTTTCTCCCTCCTTCTCTCCTTCCCTCTCCATATTTCTCCTTCTCTGGGAATTCATAGGGTCATCTTTCTCTTGCCTCTAACTCTCTTTCCATATTTCTTTCTCTTGTCCTCTGCTTCTCTCTTCCTCTTTTATGGCTCTGAACTCAGGCCTGGCTAAGCAGGCACTGTATGGCTTGAGCTATGCTCTCCAGCCAATAAGCAAAATGCTTATTTTTGAGATAGGATTTCACCTTTTGCCCAGATTGGTTTGAACCTTTGTTCTCTCACTTATGCTTTCCAATATAGCTAGGATAATAGGAAGATGCTACTACACCAAACATTTTCTTGTGGAAATCATGATCCTCTTAATCTTAGCCTCATATGTAGATGCGATGACTGGTGTATGTTACCACTGGCAGCATAGCACAGCTATCAGTTGAGATGGGGTCTCTCAAACTTTCTGTCCTCCTTGGCCTTGAGTTCTAATCTCCTGAACTCCATCTTCTAACTAGCTAAGATTACTATCACCTCTGCTGATTTCAGGTACAGAATTCTTTTCTTGTTCAAATAAAGATAACTCTATTTTGCCTCTTAGAATAAACACTGGGCTAAATTAAAAGCATGATCCTTTTAAATATGTCCTCAAACAGCTACAGAAATATAGAAGAGAAGGCAGCAAGATGGCGATAGCTGAGAACCACTATGTGAGTTTGAGTTAAATACTGTGATCGTTGCTCACATGTCATTAGAGAAAATATATGAGGTAGATACTATACGTGTTTCATTTTTCTCCTTATAATGAGTTATTAATTATTCATTTTAAGTCTCTTAATGATTCTCTGGGGAGAGGAACACTGCTAAGAAAGGCCCAATCATAACAACAGTTAACACATATGTCCCACCCCCTGCATACCAGGTTCTGTACACATATAAATCCTCAGGACTATGATGTAGAGTCCATTATTATGCTTACTTCACAAGTGAGGAAATTGAGACCTATGGGGTCTAGTGGCATATGAAGTGTCTACCACTGCTAATGGGGATTCAAGATTCACATAGCAGTCTTGCATGGGAGCCCGCACCAGGCACAACTGCTTTGCCAAGAGGGATGATTTAATGACTTTTTGATTTGTCCCTAGCAGGGCTATATCTTTATTGGGGCAGACAAATGAACAGCCTCACTACTCACCAACTCATAGAGCAGGCAGTTCCAGGTATCAAAAAAAAAATCAATTTCAAGAAGCTATAGTTTCTGTAGTATGTTTTCAATAGATAGAAAGGAATCATTCAGCAATAATGATAGAAAAAAATTGGTTATTGTGGATGAAGACTGAGTAAATTTTTTCTATGTACTCATTTGGGCTCAAAGTCAGTTTCAACATGCTAGTACATTTGTTCATATCAACATCTACTGCAAGACATTTCAATGTATAGGATGCATTCTTCTTTCAGTTGTTTTGTATATTTTCGCATCACCACATATTGAATTAACTAGTCTGGTACTCTAGCTCTGAGATAGATCCAAGTCTCACATATGGTAGTAAAGAACTTTGGAATTTACTAAACTTCTCATATTCTTTAAAAAACAACCTCACAAGTACATATTGAGTTGTCAATTATACATTAATTAAAAACAAAATATTTTTGAAAGTGAACAGTGACATGTTTAATTTGGCAGATGCTTTCTTAATCTGACGCCTGCTGAATTAACTTGCTTGAGTTACTGACAATCCCTATTTTTCTGCAAGCCATAGACACATTGCATTGACCAAGGCCTGCAAATGCATTGCTTAGTTCTTTCTTGACTGACTATATATGATAGAACAATTATACACCCACCACTAGAGACATGTAACTGACTTACTAGGTCACTCATGTTGATTTCCAAACAGGTGGATACTAGATATACTTGTTGTAATTATATAAATCCTAATTAGTAAATTGAGAAAATAAATCAAATTCAATAAAGAAACAAACATTACAAAGAATAAAAATAAACAAAAATATAAAAATCACTTTGGTATTTTAAAATCAATAAAGCTACATAATGCAAAAAGAGAAAACCAATTTCCATATACATATAAGATATATTCCTTATGATTTTCTATGGCCTCAGATTCACAAAGGGAATATAACTCAGGTAAACTGTATTAAGAATAAAAAACAGTAACACTGATTGGATCTATTACAGATTTTCATTCATTACATATTCTTTGAGTGAAATATAAGAATGCATGCCATAGCTTTTTTATGAAAAATTAATTTATTCTTTTTCTTTTTGCCAGTCCTGGGGCTTGAAGCCAGGGCCTGGGCACTGTTTTTGGACACTTTTGCTCAAAGCTAGTGCTCGGCCACTTGAACCACAGTGCCACTTCTGGCTTTTTCTGAGTATGTGGTACTAAGAAATCAAACCCAGGGCTTCGTACATGCTAAGTGTGCACTCTACCACTAGGCCATGTTCGTGGTCCCAAATTAACTTATTCTTAAGTGCTGAATTAATCCATTCACATTGTCCAAGCACTTACAAGGTATAGCTATGAACTAATATAAACGTGTTTAAACAGACCTAAATACTATTTTTCACAAGGTAAACTAGACATTGAATCTACAAGATCCTTGTGGTGACTTTCCTGACTCTTTCCTGTGTGTAAGTCCTTTGGGGTTTATTCACACAGATGCATGACAAGAATTCCCCTTTGCTTCTTAATAAATCAGCTCTGACTTATTGCAATCCCCTGTTAAGAATATCACTGACTTATTCTAGTTATTACAAATGAGGGAAACCATGCAACCTACTTTTCTTTGGGTCTGAGTTACTTCACTCATACTTTTTTTTTTCCAGGTCTTTCCATTTCCTTATGAATGAGGGGATATCATATTTTCTGATGGATGCCAAGAACTCCATTGTGTATTTATACCACATCTTCTTGATCCATTTCATTCATCTACCAAGGGGTCACAGGGATGGTTCCATATCTTAGTTATGGTGAATAATGCTGCAGTGAACATGGTTGTGCTGGTAGGTTTAGTATAGCCTTGTTTGTGGTCATTTGGGTAAATGCCCAGGAGTGGGATTGCTGGGTCATAGAGGATCTCTATGTTTAGCCTTTTGAGGAACCTCCATACTGCTTTTCAGAGTGGTTGAAAGAGTTTACACTCCCACCAACAGTAGATTAGCAGTTCTCTTTGGCCACATCCCTGCCAGCATCTGTTGTTATTAGATTTCTTGATAGTGGACATTTTAAGTGGGGTAAGGTGGAATCTCAATGTTGTTTTATGGTCAAAGATATTGAGCATTTCTTCATGAATCTATTGGCCATTCTTATTTCTTCTTCGGAGAAGTCTCTCTCTAAGTCTTATCCCACCTTTTAATGGGGGTGGTTATTTCTTTGGGGGTTTGTTTTGGGGTAATTTAATTTTTTGAGCTATAAGTATATTTTAGATAAGAGGCCATTGTTTGTGGTATGGCTTGTGAAGATCTTCTCTCAGTCTGTGGACTTTCTAAACATGCATAAAAACCTGAAGTTAAATTCTTATATACCAACCTGCATCAGAATCAATTCCAAATAGATCAAAGACCTTGAGGTAAAAGCATATCCCCTGAAAACAAATTATAGGAAGGAACAGGGCAAAAACTAGGGCTCCATGGTACAGGTCAAAACTTTAGCATTATTAATAAAGACCCCAGATCAAAATGAGTTAAAGAAAGGTTGGATAAATGGGTGCATTAAACTACAAAGCTTATGCATGGCAAAGGACATAGTAAGCAAGATAAATAGAAAGTCCTATTGCTATTCTGAATCAGTGAAGAACTCCTCCCAGATGCAAAGTAGCACAAAGAATCTGGCTTTATCAGGTTCACAATTGTCTGTACATTCTTGGAATATTTTTAAAATTGGTTTTACTATCAGGGTAATGTATAGAGGGGTTATGGTTACATTTGTCAGGTTCTACTTGGAATATTTTGCTTTAGGCACCAGGAAATCTGGAAAGGTAGAGCAACTGAGGCACTCAGGCTATACGTTTCTCTTAAGGCTTCTCCCTTAATAAATAACCCCATATAGTATCAGGTGGTCTGTTAATGCCCTCAAAATGCTAAGGAAATGAAGTTTCCTTCCTAAGCCATGTCATATCAGACTTTTAAAGACCAGTTGAATTATTTCTTACTTAACAACATTTCTTTAAATATCCAGATATTGCCATTGTATTAATTTTTTTCTCCTAGAGAAATTAAGCTCTCAGAGGGGGTCAAAATGTGGACTTGTCTCCAATACTGGAAAAAAGATATTAACACAAGAGGTGAAAACCAATCATCAGCCATTTGTTTGAGTAAATACCTAAATAATATATATATAATTAGAACTACCACAGTGTAGTTTTGTTTTTTAAAGGGTTTAAAAGCTATTCTCATATATTTTCCAACCTGGAGACAACCAGCTCAACTCAACATTCTCATCATCTGGAGGCAAATTAAAACCCAACAACAAATGAATAACATAATTTGAATTATAACAGAAGATAATTCCATGAGCATTTTTTTCCATTTTCCTTTTCTAGTGCTAAAAGCCATCAGAAAAATGCAATTTCCCAGAATCTTAATTACAGAAGTCTGTCTGTAATCACTATCCCTCCTGTGTTAATTGGTAGAAAGGATTTACTAATTTCTCAGCAGACAACCTCTGAAGCAAGTTTACTATGCTCGATTTATTTCGGAGGCTGTGCTTGACGAGCTTCATTGGCTAAAGCCTCCATCTGCTTAGACTTAGTTTGGGGTTTGGATCTTACTTGCATTGTTCTGCACAAAAGGAGAGCTAAAAAAATATCTTGCTTAAAGAACCTTCTGCTACTTGTCAGAAAACCCCAATAAAAACATGTGTCTGAGTAAAGACAAACCATAGCCACCAGAGGAAAGGCAGCTCAGAGAGTTTGCCTCCCACCTCCCACACGTGGGTTAGGAATTCATTTCTGCATGCCAAGGTAATATACTCATCCCAATAGCCCTTTCTGCACGCATCCCAATATCACTACCTTTTTTTTTTTTACCACATGCACCAGATACATCACAAACACGCTATCTGTTGCTGAGGAATGAAACCATGAGATCTCAAAGTATTTGTGAACTGAAGCTGTACTTTTATATGATAAATCTAAATTACATGATAAGATCCAATCTGTATAATAAGCTCAATGATTCTACAGGCTGTTAGCAGCATGTGTATATTCCACTTGGTGTTTAGTGGAACTGTACTGTCACTACATTCTTCTGTTTTATGAAGCCTTAGTTATCTCTTGGCAATCCAATTTTTAGTCTTTTATTACAGTTTTCTTCTAAACATGTCATAGAGAAGTTTTTTTTTTTCCAACATATTTTTGGTCAGAGTGCTCACCAATCTTTTTCATATATGTTGGGATTACTAAAAGCATCTAACATTCAATAAGGACATCTCCATATCTAAACACTTACACACAGTGATGGCTCTCTTATTATTTAATGAGACAGGCTGTTGATAATATTTTCACGTACCATATGGGGAAATATGGCATATTTGCTGCCTTGCTGTAGAACAATGTTAGCTGGAGTCAGCACAAGAGATAATAGTTCTGGGCCACTGTTCCTGTTTTACTATGACAGCCACGGCTGCTAAACGTTACCATTTAATTTAAGCAACGTGAGTCTGTTCGGTGGGTGGATGTGCTGACAGGATATCATTTTTTCATTATACTTCGGAGGGTAATTATAGGTTGCTACATACATTTGGAAACGGGTCTAATGTGGTTTAAAAGGAAGGAATTAAGGCCATGCAAAATTATGTTTTTAAAATTCAAAATCAATTAAAAATGTGACACTTAGGGCTCAGTGCACTAACCATGTATAAAATGTATTAAAGTGTAGAAAACACATATCTTTCATTACTCTACAGCTGTCATTTATTTCTTTTTTGTAGAAAAAGTAATTGTTGTTCTGAGCACAATTGTATACATTTCCTTTGCACTGAACTAGTACTGTCATTACAATCCACTTCAGTTCAGATTAATCATGCAAAAGATGGCACTTCTGTAAACACTAAGAGTAAACTTTTAGAGTCTAAAATATGGCTATTGTCTCAATGGCAGAGCCTGTGCTTAGCTATTTTGGGGATTTTATTAAGAGTAAGCATGAAGTATCTCAGACTGATGATGGGAAACGGTATGAGTGATAATGTTCTATGAGATGCTTCAGTGGCCCCATTAAACTCTGATTACAGCTTTTAACGAAGACCCATCTAATGAGAAGGACATGTAGCTATAAATGCAAGATGTTTTCAACTCAGTTCTCTTATTTTGCACTAGACAGAATGCAGTAGTATACCTAGGAATAGGCCTTAGGTTTAGTGGCAGAAGATACTGTACAAGGACAAAAGAGAGTTTAAGCAAAATAATACATACAGTTTAAGTAAAAAGTGTATATTAGGGTTTAACTGGAGAATATTATAAAAATAAACAGCTGCAATTACCTGGTATTTTCTGGGTCTTGAGTAAAACCTCCAAAGATTAATTTGCTAATATCCCTCTAAAGCTCATTTCCTCCTGTCAAAGTAAGTCCTGACAGGAGCAAAAGAAAGCATTTTAAAGCCCTGTGTGCTCAATTAAAGGGTGCATTGTGGCCTTTAATAACTACCTTTCCTTTAAAGGTCTGCCAGGGTTAGTCATTTTTTTCTCAACATTGAAAATATTGCGATATATATTGCATAATATAGAAAAGAATCTGTTTGCTTAATTGGTCTTTTTTTTATTAATTGTTCTTTTGAGTTAAAAAAGGTGTCAATATATGTGCCCCTTTTTCTATGAAATCAGGTAGTTTATTTAAAAATGACTTTTGGTTATTAGAAATCTGGCATTTTAAAATTCTAGATTGTTTTTGGTTGTTGCTAAAGCATTTATTATTTCGAGTTTATTTCAAAAGTGCAGTTTGTATTCAGGAAAACCACAGCAGATTTAGACTGAATCAGGATAAATATAAGAAAATTCTAATCTGCATTTGCTTGTTTTTATCTCTAATATGACTGATCCTGTAGCATGAATTTCCTATCTTATACCCTATACAGTAAACTCTGAGAGTGGGTGGTATATTTTTTGATGTACTCTTAGCTAACAAACGTTTTTTCTTTTTTTGCTGGTTCTGGTGTTGGAACTGGCGGCTGGGCGTTATCCCTGGGCTCCTTTTTGCTCAAGGCTAGCACTCTATCACTTGACCCATAGCTCTACTATGGTTTTTTTTTGTGATTAGAGATAAGAGTCTCATAGATTTTCCTGCCTGGGCTGGCTTCTAACTGTGATCCTCAGATCTTAGCCTCCTGAATAGCTAGGATTACAGGCATGAGCCACCAGGAGAAATTACTTTGTCTAGATGGAATTTGCCAGTAAAGTATGTTCTCTTATCTATAAGAGTAATGTGGCAGATATGGCTATTACTGTTTTCTGGTAGAATCAACATGTACTTGTCATCAATTAATCACAATACATTTCTCTCTCTCTCCCTTGTTTCCTCTTCTGAAGCAGATTACAAATCTGTCTAAGGGCCCTACAGATTACACAGCTTATAGAAATTCAGGGATTGAGGTCTCCCTCTGACACTGATTGTAGCAAGAAAGGGAAAATAGTAAATTCTTCTTTCCCTTATAGCTATTTTGTTTGCCCTTAACTTAATGAGTGGCTATGTTGCAGTGCTGGAAGATAAATAATATAAAAAGCAGCTCATTCTATTTTTTTTAGAATGGAAGAAAGACAGCCTCTTCAACAAGTTGTGCTGGCAGAACTGGTTAAGCACCTGCAGAAAACTAAAGTTGGATCCTTCTTTGTCACCTTGCACTAGAATTAACTCCAAATGGATCAAAGACCTGGAGGTAAAAGCTGACACACTGAAAACTTTACAGGAAGGAATAGGAGATATACTAGGCCTCCTTGGCACAGGTCGAAACTTTCTTAATAAGGACCAAGAATCACAACAAATCAGAGAAAGGCTGGATAAGTGGGACTGCATTAAACTGCAGAGCTTTTGTATGGCAAAGGACATAGCTAGTAAACTAATCAGGAAGCCTACAGAGTTGGAGAAGATCTTCACCAACCAAACAACGGACAAAGGCCTCATATCTAAAATATATCAACAACTCAAAAAATTGAATCACTCCAAAACTAACCTCCAAAGTAACAACCATCCCATTAAAAAAGGGGCCAAAGACTTAAAGAGAGTCTTCTCTGAAGAAGAAACAAAAATGGCCTATAGACACATGAAGAAATGCTCAACATCTCTGGTCATAAAAGAAATGCAAATCAAAACAACTCTAAGGTTCCACCTCACTCCAGTTAGAATGGCCAGGATCAGGAAAACGAATAACAACAGATGCTGGAGGGGATGTGGCCAGGAGGGATCACTACTACACTGTTGGTGGGAGTGCAAACTCCTTCAACCACTATGGAAAGCAGTGTGGCAGTGCCTCAAAAGGCTAAACATAGAACTCCCCTATGACCCAGCAATTCCACTACTTGGCATTTACCCAACCACCCAGAAACAAGGACATACTAAATCCACTAGCACAACAATGTTCATTGCAGCACTATTCACCATAGCAAAGATATGGAACCAACCTAGATGTCCCTCAGTTGATGAGTGGATCAACAAGTTGTGGTATTTGTACACAATGGAATTCTATGCTGCTGTCAGAAAGAATGACATCGCCCCATTTGTTAGGAAATGGAAAGACTTAGAAAAAATCATATTAAGTGAAGTAAGCCAGACTCAAAGGAACTTAGGTTTCCCTTATTCGTCATAATCAGTAGAAACCTTGGGCTCTACTAGCAGAGATCTGCAATAGAGCAAAATCTTGATACATAAGGCCATATAATGTGAAGCTAATTGAAAGGACCTCCAGGATATTGAAACAAAAGCCATATAATGAATGATTGTTGTCCTTAATGTACTATGTTGTCTCTCATCTCCTTTGCTGTCCCTTGGTTATCTCATATTGGTATAGTATCTCACTTTGTTATCTGATATATTGAATTTATTTGTATTTGGTTATTTGAAATTTGATAGGGAAGGGGGGAAAACCAAGACGGGTGGGAGGTGTGGGGGGGGGAGGGAAATGGGTACCAAGACATGTGAAAGGGTATCAATGTATGTGAATTAATGCACCTTCTATCTGGCAAATATCATGTAACCCTTTTACTAATTACAATAAAAAAAAAGCAGCCCAGATGTTCACATCAAATCTATTTCATGTCATCAGAGGCACTATTGGCCCTTTGCCAAGAGGAAACGGGATGAGAATTTGGGGAAGAGGACTAGCCACTCCACCTATTTTTCCCTATAGGCAAAGTTGATTCAAACAGGATAATCTAAGAAAATTAGAAATCACTTTTAAATGCAATTCAAGTTTTCACCAACACTTTGAAATGGATACACTTCTAATGGAAGAGCCAAGAGAGTTCAGCTCCCTGGGGGAAGATGGTTACATGGAGTTTAGAACCCATGAAAGCCAGAGCCATGCAACCAACCAGGTTCAAAAGAAGAACCAGATGTGCTTGCAGAACTTACGAGGGCTCTTCCGACACGGCTGCTCCTTCTTCTAGCTCTTGAGCTTGCTTGAACCATGGCAGCGTGGCCTCAACAGGAAGTTTCTCTGAGAATGAAGTTGCATGCACATAAGAAGAAGTTATCACCAAGCTGAAATTTCAGGGAAATATCTCTTCCTCCTCTCCAGTTCTTCGTTTGGCCCTATATCTAGAAGTCACTATATTGGTAACCTCAAATAGTTAAGTGTTTCGACAAACTGCTGCTTTTAGTGATGGGCATATCGAGAAAAACAGACTTGGATTTTACATAGATTGCCTCTTAACTAATACTGTGCATACACTTTACTTCCCTTTTATTTTATTGAAGAGCACAGGGAAGGAAGGTTTTTTTTGAAATTAGGAAAAGTTGTAGGAGCCTGAGCTCAAAATGCACATAAAGATAATCAAAGCATCTTTCACATCTTTTAAAATAAACACAAAGTGCAATAAACTATATTGTAATTCCTCTATAATTGTATTCCTTTTGGCTAAGTGTAATCTATGTCATATCAAAAGAAATAAAACAATATTCTGAAATTCACAAAGTATCTCCGCGAAATTCTGATCAGTTCAATAGCACCCAATTCGCAATTATCATTGGAATATGTGTAACTTAGGCTCAACAACCCATAATTTGACTTGTTACATATATTCAGCCAATTTTGACCAAACAGCTCAGAACAAGTTTCTTAACTACTTCCTGAGGAAAAAATGTAGAGGAGAAAATGAAATAGACAGGTTCTAATGCTCCTACAGAAGTAATTGCCAACATTCCCATTTCTGACATATTTATTAAGGTCATTTATGGGCATATTTGCCTTTAGAGTATGAGCCAGTGAATCTCTATCACCATTTTATAACATATAATTGCAAAGATGAAAGAAATATGTCCATATATGTATACAGCATAGAATTATATGGTATTTTTAACGATGTTTAGAGAGCTGGGCTCACTACTGGGTTGTGAAAAAATCAGATTTTATTCCTGATAGTTAACCACAAACTGCTTTTCTTTTTCTGAGGTGGCTTGGTAAAGATAGAGCTAATAAATAGTGGACTATTTTTAGGTAGATGCATCACTCCTTGTCTGTTATGTTGCTGCTATTTCTGTTCAGAAAATAAAACAAGAAACATAAAACTGCCAACAGGCAAATGGATTCACTGACATTTGAACAGCAGCATCACCTTGCCTGGGCATCCATCATTTTACCACACCCCTATTCACTCTAGTTAACTGTCTCCATCAATGAAGCTTTCTCTGACAGCACACATGAGCTCTCTGTGTCTTCTGTAACAGTGTCTTCTGCTGGACGCAAATGGGAAGTATGTAATGCTTCATAGCTGATGCGAGTCCTGAGAGATGCTCTGGTGGCTACTTCATCTAATATTTGAGAACATGGATGATAGGCCACAGTGACATATTTGAAGAGAACTCTCTCTCTCTTTCTCTCTCTCTCTCTCTCTCTCTCTCTCTCTCTCTCTCTCTCTCTCTCTCTCTCTCTCTCTGCCTCTCCCCCCCTCTCTCTCGCTCCCCTGTTGGTCTCTCTGTCTCTCCCTCCCTCTGTGTCTGTCGCCACATACCAGGTTAAGCATCATACTTCCATTACATCTCACTTAACCTTCACATGACGTCTGGGGAAGATTTGGTTATTTCCTGTATTTTATAGATAAGAAAATGGAGGTGGAGAGAGAGAGATATGCACTTACTAAAAGCAACCATATTTCTAGTATGGGGTTTTGAGTTTAGATTTCATCATGGTTCACACAGAAAGCATAATGAAGAGCTAGAGTGTGGCTGAATTTTTATAGAAATTTAATGGTTTAAAGAAATAAATTTTAGTTATTGTTAACATAAAAGGAGTCATATAATAAATAACTCTTTATATCTGGATGGCTTGTTGATAGATTTTTTTCCTATCCATGCACCCAGATTATTAAAAACAATTATTAGAAATCAGATTAATATTTGTATTGACTTGGGAAAGAGGGGATAATGGCAATGTATCTTGCTCACTAAGTAAACATTTTCTAAAATTTATTTTTAATGCAAATTATTTTACACATATACCAAATTCATATATTTTTGCATTTTTATGCTCTAGAATTTATTTTCACATTAATGTGAAATATTCTTATATTTACAGCAACAGTTTTCTCTTTCATCAGCTGAAGTATTGCAGGATACAAGTTTAGCAAAGCAGACACACATCACACTTGAATGAATTCCCTTTTGATGTAATTGTTTTTGTTTTTGTGTGTGTAGGTAATGGGGCTTGAACTCAGGACCATGACACTCTCTTTTAGCTTTCTAGCTTAAGGCTAGTGCTCTATGACTTGCGCTATACCTGGCTTTTTGCTGGTTACTTGGAGATAGAGTCTCTCAGATTTGTCTGCCTGAGCTTGCTTCGAGCCATGATCCTCAGATTTCAGGCATGAGCCACCAATGCCCAGCAAATGCCTTTGCTTTTAACAGAGAGAAATGTAGATAGTAAATATGTAGTTTTATAAATCTCTTCTCCTTTTAAGAAGACATATACAATATTTCTCATAATAGTCTTCAAGAACATCATGACTGGGGAGATAATTTTTTATTTTATATGCCCATTTCTAGGACTTGAACTTAGGGCCTACACACCAACCCTGAGCTTTTTGGTCAAGACTATGTCTCTACCACTTGTGACACAGCTCCACTTCACCTCTTTTTGGTGGTTAATGGGGGTCAGAGTCTCATGACCTTTCTTGTCTGGGCAGGCTTTGAACCATAGATCTCAGATCTCAACCTCCTAAGTAGCTACTGCTACTTAGCCTGTATGAGCTACTGCACCTGGAGACTCATTGAGAGATAGTTTTATGCACAGATTTCTACATGTAATGCTTAATAAACATTTGCAATAAAATTTGAAATGTTCTTAGCAGCATCTAAATGAAAAAGAATCATGACAAAGAATACTCAGTATACTTAAAACTCTCCGAAGGATCTAAAACTGCACATAAGTACACTTAATAATAAACAGACAGGTAAAGAGCACCTGTCTAGTTCATTACCTTTGGGTTTGTAGCAGGGAGTAGGTATGATGCACTCCTCTTTTATGTGTGGCTTTGTCTTTGCACTGCAGCCTCCCGTGTGCATTCCTCGGTGGTCAATGCAGAGGACCACACGATACCTGAGGCCCTGTCCACAAGTCACTGTGCACTGGGAAGACATGACAAGAGAGAGAAGACTCATAGACAAAGCTTTGATTACTTCGAGCCTCATATCATGCTTTTAAAGTAAGGACTTTTGGGGGGGACAGGGGTTCAAGAACTCTTAGTAGATTCATATCACTTCTTACAAGACATGGGATCTATGTTCTGTTTGGCTGTTGGGGGTAAAGGTGCTGAAAATTAAACCACTTTCAGCTTAGGCTGAAAGTCCACAATCTTGAAGCACCCTTTGTATGCAAAGTCTGAAACAAAAGGCTGAAAAGATGTGTAGAATGCACTCAAGTTCAATTATCTATACTGTTTCTATGCTAATGATTCCAATGTCCAATATTCCCACATGAGCACTAAGAGATTTTTAAATGTTGATTCATCCTTTGGGTGGGTTTTGAACGGTGAGCCTTGTGGTTACGAGGCAGGCACATTGCCTTTGAGCCATGCTTGCAGCCATTATAATATAAAGGTGTTTTAAACTGCCGCTCCAAACAATTTCTATTGCAGCAAGGCCAATTCAATTGATTGTACTGAAGTGGGAAAATAATGTTCACATGAACTAATTTAATGGGCAGAGGTAGACCTCGCACCCCACAGCAGTTGTCAGCACCTCTGTAGGACTTTTAGGCTCAGGAAAACATCTCAGCTCTCCTCTTGCTCCCACAAAACCACAAGACTGAATGAACAACCTTTTTGGCTTTTCTGTGGGTGAGGATACAATGGTTTACTTCCTCAACATTCTATGTCCTTTGGCATTTCCTTTTATGTATTAACACCCAGAATGACATTTGAAGCTGAATTACTGTAGGTTTCCTAAGGTCTGTAGTTTTTGGTTTTCATTATTGTACTTGATCCTCCTTGTAATTAGTGAGTTGTTTTCATTTAATCCTTTTTTCTTCCCAAGAAGTCATACACATAGATTCAAAATTTACAGATATAGATAGAGTATAAAATTTTTTTAAAAATCATACTGTTCTACTGAGTGTTATTTAAGCAATTAACTTTTACAGTTTCGGGATTAATAACATCAGTTCTTTTTTGCCCTTCTGTGCCCATCTGGGGACTTGAACTCAGGGTTCAATGCCTGAAGCTCTTGCTTGGCTTTTTTCACTCAAGACTGGTGTTTTACCGCTTGAGCCATACTTCCAATTCTGGCTCTTTTACTGGTGAATTAGAGATAAGTTTTGTGGAGATTTCTGTACAGTTGACTTCAAACCATGATCCTCAGATCTCAGCCTCCTGAGTAGCTAGGTTAACCTGGCACAAGCCACTAGTACCAGGTTTAGCTTTAAGTACTTTAAAAATACATTTACTTTCACAATAAAGGGGAGCACTAGGGGTTTCTTTGAAGTAACTTGAAGAAAGGCCTTTAGCTTTGGCCACACCGGACTGGAGGTATTCCATCTCCAAAAGCTAAGCTAGGAGGCTTCTAGAAACCCTAAGAGGAGAAGCATGGAGCCACACAGGGTATGTGGTGGGGCCATGATGGAGAGAGGGAAGAGTGGACTTACTCTCCTAATGAACAAAGAAAGAGGGCACAGTTACCGGAGACCACTCCTGTGCCAGCCATTTAGGGCAGTCAAAAATGTTGCAGGGCTGCACGATGGGCATCTTAGGGGTGTACATGCATTTCCACTCTTCCACGGACGTGACTTGCCCCTGGATGTCCTCCTCCACGCAGGAAACTGCCCGGCTCTGGATGCCCCCCCCACACGAGGAGGAACATGCGGTCCATGGAGTGGCCTCCCACCTACAGAAGCAAGGGAGTCATCAGGGCAGACACACACACACCCCGCCGGCCCTCCTCAGTGACCTGCCACATAACCCCTCCCCTGGGCGGACTGGGAGCAAGGAGTCCTCAGAGGCCATGGTCCAGAGAACCAAACGCCATCTCTTATCGGAAAGCTGAGAAAGAGAAGAGGATCCAACATTGGCGACAAGGCCTTGCACATCTGTGAAAGTGCTACACAAATGTAACCGTTGGCAGTTTTGGAAGCTGTCTACAAGGGTATCAGTCCTGTTACTTATTCAAAGGAGGTAAGTTCAGTTTGTCATCCTTTCCTCTCACCATTATTGAAATAACGAAAGGCAGATATAGATATATGTATTTATACACACATATATATGCCTGTATTACAGTCCCTTTAAGAATCTATAGCAATACTAAAGTTGAATAATTAACGAATACTAATCGTTTGCATTGTGGTGAGATTATGGTGAGATAATTATTGTGGAACTTAATTTTTTAAATTGTATTTTATCGTCGGGATAATGTATAAAGGGGTTACAGTGACATTCATCAGGTGATGGGTGCATTACTTCTCAAACTTTGATATCACTTCTCATGTTTTTGTCCCCATTTCCCTTTCCCTCTCCCCAACCCCTCCCAATCATCTTATTTTCCCCTTTCTTTTCCCTATTTCAAAAAAAAAGACTTAATTTTTACAGATGACTTTAGGACATTTTGATTTAATTTTATAGAAGCTCATACGAGATCAACATAGGCAATAGCTTGTTTTCCGCTTCTGCATTGTCAGCCTTGGGATTCATAGACTGTGTACAATTCGGATGCTCAAACTGTGCCATTATTAGGTTGAGGAGCAAAAATGTGAATAACATCCTTATTCATTAATTCTCCTCCAGTAAAGAACTCCTGAAATTATGAAAAGATTTGGTTTTGGCCGAAAAGGTTTATGATGTCAGATCAGAGGTATGTAGTGGGTAGAAAATAACAATATTGCCAATAACATTGAAAAACGTTTTGGTGATGTTTCAAAGGCTTTTTGCAGTTCTGAAACATTTGGGACCACATGCAGAGAGGTATGTTTGCCTACTTTTTTTCTCTCCTCATGTGGATTTAGACTATTGAAATCTCTCAACTTAGGAGCAATGAGATTGGTCAAGCCAAACTTGTCTTTCTTACATCTGTTCTGCTTGTTGAGAATTGATAGGGAGCTTTAAGATTTCCCTCTGAATTAATTATGAGAGACAGCATTTTACCAAGAGAGAAAAAAAAGTGTCACAGAGTTGATCCACTTGAGAAGCTAAATTAAAAATACTGCACAAGCACCCCACGGAGACATCAGTTATTTTTGCACATATTTTGGGAAACCCTGATTTCTTTTCTGCATGAGTCAGAATAATGTGTGCTTCCCAGTAAAGAACATTTCGGTCTACATTTTCTCTGCACTGTTTCACTGCAGGCAACAACTGCTATCTTCACGGCCAGAAGCCAAGGTATGCTGCCAATTACAATAGTTTCCTACATATTTCCCCAGAAAATATGCAAGAATATGTTATTCTGGGGAAACTGAGGCCCTCTATATAACCCTTAGGGATTTTTTTCTTTTATTCCTTTCAAGAGAAGGAAGTAAGACCAATTCTCATTCGTTTCCACATTAATCAATGAGGACTTCCTTAGATAACAAGCCTAATTTAACTGAAAGTATACTGAACACATAGGTACATATTCATACTAATTTAATGTGAGAGTAGAATAACAATATTTATTTTCTTACTTATTTTTGTGCAGGTACTGGACCTTGAACTCAGAATCTGGGTGCTGTCCCTTAGCTATTTCATTCAGTGCTAGCTCTTGACTACTTGAGCCACAGTTCCACTTTGGCTCTTTGGTAGTCTTTCATTGACTTTTCTTTCTTGGTTGGCTTCAACCTCAAATCCTCAGAATTCAGCCTCCTGAGTAGCTTGGATTACATGTGTGAGCCACCAGCACTGGGCTAACAATATAATGTAGTGTGTGTGTGTGTGTGTGTGTGTGTGTGTGTGTGTGTGTGTGTAAGTGGAGAAAAGAGTATCACAGGTTGGATTTGCACCACAGTCCTCAGATCTCAGCCTTCTGTGTAGATAAGATTACAGGTGCAAGCCACTGCCACCTGGTCTAATAACATATTTTTAGTGTACATTTAATCTAAAATATCAAGATGATACAAAAGAGCACATTTTCAATAGGTTTTCTGAAATCTCTGAACTTGACTCTTTTTTAAGGAATGAGTGATTAACATCTATCTCAACACTTGAATTTGATAGTAGTGCAATTTCACAAACACAAATAAGTATCCTTTTCAATGTGGTGAGCACAGTAAAACAAGCAAAGTTAGAAATTCATAGTATAGTTCTAGTATAATATAAGGGTAGTTGTATTTGTGGAGTGAATATTATATGTGAATCTTTAAATAGTAATGGGATTGCATGAAATTTAAAGCAAAGCATAGTTAGATGCTTTAAGGTACAACAAAAACTGACAGAGGACATTAGACAAGAAATCTTAATACAGTTCTCAGAATAAGTTCTTGGAATAAAAGAACATATATCGAAACTCCTTGTCCTGCAAACTTATTCTGGAGGAACAATACATGCAAATCTGTGATATATATTTTAATTCCTTTTAAAAAACATACCATGTTAAGAAATTCTCAAAATTGAAAAATATAGAAAAGTAACACACATTAATTAAGAACAATTTGTTAGACCACATTCTTATATTATATTTGATATGTTAGGTCAAAGACTAACAGTGGGAAGAACAACCTAAAAATGTATCAGTAGTGTGTTATATCTATATCTGTGGCCTTAATCCTATACTATAAATATCTTAAGTAAAGCATTCTACTCCGGTTTGTGGATGATTGCTATTTCCAAATAATTTCTGAGCTTTATTTGTATGAAATGAAAACACATGCATAGAAACAGCTTCTATTCACTACAAGTTTTGTCAATAGAGGGGAATTTCTATCTTCAGAATTACAAGTAATGCAAGTTAAAAAAGTATGGAATATAGTTTGCTAATTGTCCTCTAATCTTGGGGCTTGGCTATACCAAGTGCATATATATGGTGTGCTACAAATATGAAGGGTGATCTTTTCAATACACCACTGGCTTTTAAGCATTTGTGGGAAATGCTTTCTATAGGAGATGAAGTCTAACTTAAGACAGGCATTGGCTATGCCCGAGAAATATAAACAAGAGAGATCAGAGACCGTATTACAGAAATCTAGGAGCTGTCATTACAAGAAAAACAAACGTGATGGTGTTCATTCTTGACACCCAACTTTCCTTTCCTTGTGTAATATATATTCTTCTTTTAAACAGATATATGTTTTATGAATAGTTTGTTTCCTGATTCAAAAACTAAAATCAGAGATAATTTTGATTATTTAATTGATCTTTTGATAGTTTCATAAAATTATCAAGGGTGAGATGACTTTTGGATCAAACTAGCAAAATGACAGTCTTTTGTTGTCTTTATCAATATAGTCATCAGAAAGTAGCTACTAGAAGGAAGCCCTTTAGGGAGAGTACTTAGCAATACTTGCATCTAGGAAAAATCAAATCTCCCTTCTTATATGTTAGCATTAACATATTTTAAAAAATGAGTATTATGTCTGTGTCTAAGCAGATAACTGGATAATGACTTGTATGTAGGTGTGTGTGTGTGTGTGTGTGTTAAAATCATGCATTAAGCACATATTGATTCTAATTTGTGTAAATTTACACGCTTGCATGTTTATGCTATGTGGATGACTGCTGAGAAAGGAACAGGAGAAGTAGAATCACTGGGGAATTCGACTACATGGCCCTGAGATCATGTAAAATCTAATGCATATTAGTTCATTAGAGATTTGGAGATTTTCAACCAAATATTATGGATTGTACTGTTTATAATACAATTACTGTCTGGCATGATTCTGTTTGGGACTGGGAAAACTACTCTAGATTATCCCAACTATTTATAGTCTAAACCAAACCTTAATTCTACATCACAGCTGATTCCCTCAGGGGCAAATTAGCAAAGAAAATTGAGCAAAGATATAAACTCATTTCTAATTTCTACTATCTGTGGAGCAGTTTCCAATGTGTGAGATGATGCATTTAATAAGTGTATTTTTCTTCAACTCCAGTTTTCTTATGAACATATTGTACAGATAATATATTCTTTAACAAAAGAATTTTTTATAATATATAATATTTTTTCACTTAAAAGAGAAAGGGTATCAATGTATGTGAAGTAATGCACCTTCCATCTGGCGAATGTAATGTAACCCTTCTATTAATTACAATAAAAATATATAAAAAAATAAAATACTCTTTTCCACAATAAAAAAAGTATTCAACTTTTTAAAAAGTAACACAACACACTGTGCTGTGTTCAACAACATTGAATTTATGTTTTACAAAACATCCTCTAAAGTGTTCTGAATAATAAGAATATGAAAAACACTACCTTTTGTTCTTAATCATAATTTCTTCAAAAGGAAAGGAAGACATTTCAAATTATTTGCATCATACCACACCTGGAATTCCACATTCATAGTTTTTGATAATACTTCGGGACCTGTGTTTGCTGAACAGTTAGCAGCAGTGCTTTAATGGCTAGGGTCCTGTCACAGTGGAAACATAGAAGAGGATACAGAAAGGGAGAGAAAAACACAACATAAACCCACACACTACATCCAATCAGAGTGAATTACTATGTCTGCTCCAATGTGATAGGATCCTATCTTGAAATGGCTTTTGAATGACAAGCTTACAGGATGAGCAGGCCAATATATTCAAAAGCAGAACTTAGGAGGAATGTAAAAAAAAATCTACCATCTACCATCTGACTGTTAAAGAAAAACACAAAATATCTATATATGCTTATATAAATATATATTTACAAAAGCATCAGAAGACTGGTTTGCTACTTCTAACATCAGCATGATTGAGTTACGTACCGAGGAAGGGGGTGGTAGAGGTCATAAGGCATGATCTGCTTGTATCCGTCACTGTTAGGAACAATAATGCCAACCCTCTGAGTAGAAGGTACACACAATAAAATAAACACTAAATGATTACATCATACAGAATCTTACACAATGCAAAACATTAATAAATCATCTTTAAAAAGCAACGCTAAAACAGTTTGTTATCTTTATGCTAACATAAGCTCATGATGGGGCTAGTTCTTTGCAACAACACCGTTTACTATAATTAATTCTCTGATCCAAGTAGGAAATACCAGTGTAGAAGGAGGTGGCAAGAAAACTTGGCACCTAATTATTAACTATGACACAATAAGCTTGTAAATGTTCTTTAATCACTCCAATTGTACATCCTATGAGGTCATTCTCATCATCATCATTATTATTGTTACTTCCAGATGCTCACTGAGCGATTACACTGTCTCATTTCTGATGAAAGAGAAAGCTGTTGAAACAGGAGTGTATGGACTGTTGAACTAACAATATTAGGGAACATGCATTAGCTAATAAGTTTCTTCTTCTGTCAGTCTTCTCAAGATTTTACTAATGTCTGGAAATTAGCCACTTACATGTTTTATGAAGGGAGAACTAAACAACCAAATTAGAAACAGCAAATCCCTACTAAAATAAGGTTAGGAGAACTTTTCATAAATACGAAAGGACCTTTCAGTCTATAAAATGTTGGTCAGGCACTGGTGGCTCATGCCTGTAATCCTAGACACTGAGGAGGCTGAGATCTAAGGATTGTAGTTCGAAGCCTGTCTGGGCAGGAAAGCCTGTGAGATTCTTATTTCCAATTAATCACAGAAAAAAAATGGGAAACAGTGCTATGGCTCAAAGCTCACCGTGGTAGAGCACCTGTCTTGAGCAAAAGGAGCGCAGGGACGGGACCAAGACTGAGTTTAAAAAAAGTTATGCAGTGTTAACTGCCTTATGGTGGTGGTGTGATTGTTGTAGTGGTTGCTGGTATCTAATGACTGTGAGGCTTAGAGACAGCAGAGGCCAAAAGTCATCAGGGCTGCATGTACTCGTAGCTAAAGGATGGACTCCAAATGACATAAGCTGTGGGGGAGAGCCTGGAGGTCTTTAGGACTCCAATAAGCTACACTTCACTGATTTCAACCAAAGCCTCTGATCGGTAAGACAGTGTTCTTGCTGAAGCCAGATCCCCTGACATGATTCATAGGATCTGAATAAGAGGGTGAATACAGCCAAGCCTTCTTCAAAGGTGGGAAATGAAGAGAGTTCAGATCCAAGTGGCATGGTAGGGATTAGCAGAGCAGGCTCATTTTGCAACTGATCAGTGATTGGATGCCCCTCCTTTGAACACAGGAGCCCATGCATTCTAGGTAGGCTCCATCATAGGATTGGTGGATCAATATTTAGGTATATATTCATATATACCTATATAGTTATATACGTATACATTCATATACTTATGTAGTTATATCTATATTCAGTATGTGTATGCTCATAGTTAAGTCAGTTAAAAGTTTCACTTTCACCCATCTTCTGATATAAAATGATATAGTACATTCTTTTTATATGATAAGCATACCTAAGTGTTTGGATAGAGAAAGTAAGCTAGGCATACTGAGAATCAGAAAGATAAGGAAAAACTTGGACTAAAAATCATGAAAGACTAGGCACAGTGGCTCATGCCTGTAATCCTAGCTACTCAGGAGGCTGAGATCTTAGGATCATGGTTCAAAGCCAGCTTGGGCACTGAAGTCCATGAGACTCTTGTCTCCAATTAGCCACCAGAAAGTCCCTGTGACTCAAGGGGTAGGGCAGCAGAAGAGCTCGGGACAATGCCCACACCTAGAGTTTGAGTCCCACAACTGATGCCCCCCCCCCAAAAAAAGTCATGAGCGATTAGAAGGAAAGAGAGAATGATAGAGAAGCCTGCAAAGGTTTCTAAGAAATTACCTAAATGTAAGCAGATCATAAGAAAATCTAGATTTGTTTCATAGAAAATGGAAAACAAAGTGATGAAGACAGATATCTGGGGCAAAGGGGATTATTAGAATATTAACTAGTTTATTTTACAGATCATATTATCGATGCTTATTTGTACAACTGAATATTTAGTGTTATTTGCAGGATAAAATTTTCATAGTGCATTGTGTACGTGTGTACTTGCACACTGCTCTATGTGTACTATCATTGCTTAGTAATGGTCATGAAACGGATCCTGTCTTTGGGCATGCTCAAAATCCCACTGATGGAATGAATATTCCATTAAACTTTTGTTCTTGTTTTAGAAGTTAACTGTTCTATTTTTTCTACCTTCTGGTAAGTGACAAACTGGATGAAAGCCTAATCCTGCATTTTGTTAGAATCATGTGATTTCTTTCTAACAATTTGTACATATCGTAATTAAAGGACTTTTCTTTCCAAAAGGTCTATATTTTAAAACATGCCAAGAGCCTGATTTTCTTCTAATAGCTTATTTGTACTGTTATCTAATAGTAGTTAAGAAATAAATCAAATTGACTTTGAAGCCCTATTTTACCTGCTCCTAGTATCTTCATTCATGATTATATCTATTTCTCAGTGCAGAAATGCATACCATTGCTTGCTCTTCTGAAAAAAATTTATGACTATAATTTGTCATCTTCAATATTGTAATGAACTATTGCAGAACTCTGTCAACTGATTTATCAGCTGATGATATTTAAAATGGAGACAGTAACACTGAAGGCAACAAGTTGGAGCAAAGAAAGGGAATTAAAGAGGGAGTACATAGAATTCAAGAGGTTGGGCTTTGCTTTGGACTGGTTTAGAAATTATGTTTTTGTTTGAATGAGACACTTTAAACCTGGACTCAGCAAAACTATAGCTATATTTGTCTTTCTATGGCCTGGGTCACTGTGAAGACTCATAAAATGACTCTGTGGCACCTGTAAAAACAGAAAGACATCAACACAATGGTGCTCTGTCCAGTCCTACTACTGCATACTCGTGTGCACAGGGTCTGCTCACTACTGTAGCTCATGCAACAGCCTTGGTCTCTGGCGTCCCTTTGCTGAATGGAAGGCAATATTACTTAAGCTTAATTTCCTACTGCTTACCTTTAAGACACATTGCTCTTTCTTGGCAAAGTGCACACCATCACAAATAACAAATAAAGACCCAATTTAGGAACTTATAGAAAATTTCTTCATGCTTGGGTGTTTACTTAGGTGCGTGTGTGTGTGTGTGTGTGTTTGTGTTGTGTGTGTGTGTGTGTCTGCGTATGTGGAAAACTATCATTTACAATGATTACAATGAAAGATCTAAGGAACAGTTGATTGAAGGAAGAGGGTTAAACCTACTAATTTTCAATAGCCTTAATGCTCCTGATCATTCATGTGCCTTTCACAGTGTGCAGTCACATGACTCTCCCTAAAAATTCCTATCATGAGGAGTTGTGTTGGCAAGAAGCAAACATCTAGATGAGAAAGGGAGCATGACCAAGGAATGTGGTGTAGGAAAAGTGCCCTTTCATTCTTCAAAGCACACACCTATCTGAACTGTCTGATGACAGAAGAATGGTTTGATATCAAGACAGCTGTATACAATGAAGTATTATGCAGAAGAACAGAATCACAAAGTGTTTCGATAATTTTTAGTGGCATTTAATATATGTAGATATTATAGCAATTGAAGATTACGTGCAAAATAGAATGCACAATATACAATCTACAATATTAAATTTGTGTGCTCTTATGTGACATATACAATAATGTCCATGTATTTGTATGTATCTGGGTGCATTGCATATCCATGTATACACATGTGTATATACACGCATATCGGTACTCTCATGCATATAGGAAAAAAACATGTCACAAAAGTGATTAGTGTTTGCATTGTATTTTTAAAAATTTTCCTCACTTTAAAATAATGTATCACCTTTCTTAATGTATCACAATCTCAGACATTATTTTGTAAGGATGAAAACCTCAAATTTGATTATAAAAAGGGTAGGCAGAAACATTTTGAGCTATGAAGCTCATACTAAGAAATCAGTCCATCAGCACAAATCCCATGTGTCAATGAAAGATCACTGGGGCATGGTACAGAAATGGTCTAGGATATTACATTAGCACAATATGCCTGACTTAAAAAAATCAGACCCCATTCAGGCTACACAGTTATGTAATTCGCACACATACACACACACACACACACACACACACACACACCATTGCGAGAAATCTCTTAACAGAAAAATCCTAATGCAACAAATTACAAAGGTCTCTAGTTTAGAGAATTCTTTTTTTTAAAAAATTATCATGGACATGAGCCATCAGTACCCTGTCAGGGAATCTCCCATGACCTCTTGCCTCTTTTCTGGGGCTGCAGATTCTCAATCTTGACATCCTGGCAACAGCATGTGCTCTGGGCTTTTCTAGATCAGTGTGTCCCAGACAATTAGTTATCTTCCCCCAAACTCTTCTGTGACTACCACCTCTAATTAGGATACTGTCTCTCTTCATACAGTTGGACATTTTTGCTTTCTTTCTTTCCTGTGGTCCCATAGACTCTTACTTCTTCCAGCTAATTCTTTTCAGCAATGCCCTGAGTGTTTCCATACCTATACTTATACGTTGTTTTTAATACCTGTATGCATCCCTTAACATCTCTATCTGGAGTAGTTGACTTTTTCCTTCCAGTCTACTCACTGCTCTAGTAGTAATCAACATTGTGTTTCCCAACTCAAATATTGCAAAATGGTTGTGTATTCCCCATTGAAATTACTTAGTCAAATACTGCATTTACAAGTCTTATTTTATTTTCTCTCCAAAGGTCTAGCCAGAACTTTCCTTGCTCCTTCTCCCAAACACTCTTAACACTAAGTCTTCTCATCACTCTAATGACGTACTAACTTCAAACTATTCACAGTTTTCTTTCATTAATTTAACAACATGGGACAGAATTCAAAATGATTATTGTATCTCTCAGGGCAGTGCCCTGCTTGTGGGCAATTAATGCTTAGAATGACATCATGCCATTTGTGTGGACATGCAGGCAAGCAATACAACTAAGTTAAAACATGACAAAAAGGCAAAATATTTAAAAGTAATTAGAAAAGGAGGGAAAGACTCCCAAATTGTCATTTCCTATGTATGTATTCAGCCCATTTCCCATTTTTTGCTAGATCTGCCATCTTTGAGAAAGGGTAGTTTATTTGGAGAATGTTTTGGCAGTGAGCCAGAGTCATTGACTGACATGAGGCAGAGAAGGGACCAAGTAAGGGCAACTATTCTGCTATCCTGCTTCGTTTCACTTTTTATCTTTGCGTTGGGTAGCTCCCTAAAGTTACTACGAAAGCTTTCTAAAATTCTCCTCCTCTTCCACAATGAATGCCTTTCAGATATCTTGCAGTTTTGCAACTCACTTTATATAGGACTGGTGCCCAGATTCTAACTGACTTCTGCTTCAAAGCACAGAACCCCACACAGGCTAGGTACTAAGCTTTAACACAAGAATGAAATTGTGGGTGAGAGAGGATTCTAAGCTCAGACAATGAGCCCATCTTCTCTAGACAGTTTCAGTGGAATAGAAAGAATTTTCTTCCTCAGCAACATTTCAGAATGTAACAGAAGAGAACTAATGAGCTGTTGAAAGAAATCAAATGAAACATGTTGCTTTCCTCAAGAGTGGTAGAGCACCAAAGATGATCACACAATGAGAAGAGGACCGCAGGAGAAGCTGAGAGATGTCAACAGTCTTCTTGCTATTTTCTAATCTTGCATAACTTACATCTTGACTTTCGCTTTGGTAGTCTGGAAAGTCCAAGTATTGGATGAAGTTAGAAATTATAAGATAAAATGAGACTGGAAGTCTGGAAACTCATGTCTCTGGAACCTAACATACCCAGGTAAGACAACTTCACTTTCCTAGTACTGATAAACTCTTGGACTCTAGTGTACTAGAGAGGTCAGAGATCTTTGGCCCATAGTTTGCAGGGGCACTGCACTAAGGTCTTGAATACTTTTACATGAACATGTTTCATCTACTTGAAACATAATGAGGCTCCCTAACATGGGACTTTTTTTTCCCATATCCTAGAGTTTATTTCATTTAGTCTCATTCTATAGGACCTCATGTACATAGGTTTTGAGTTATTGTAATCCTCTGTTAGGAGAGTCCTGGATGTGTACTAATTATTAAAAATGAGGGAAACCATTGAACCTATGTGCCTTTGGATCTGGCTTACTTCAATTAAGATGATTTTTTCCAATTCTTTCCATTTCCTTACAAATGAAATGATCTCATTCTTTCTGATGGCAGCATAGAATTCCATTGTGTGTAAATACCACATCTTGTTGATCCAATCACCTATTGAAGGGCATCTGAATTGGATCCCTATCTTAGCAATGGAAAAATAATGCTGCAATGAACATCATTGTGAACATGGGACTTTTTAAAAGTCCCTAATATGGGACTTTTTAAAAGAAACTCTTTCTATATTGAGTGATTTGGACATTTGTTTTTTTACTAAATATTGTTAGTATTTATGTGTACATATGAAAGAGGGCTACTTAACCTGGATATGTAGTTAATTCAAATATAAACAGATTGTGTGCTTATTACAGGGGTCTGTGATGCATTTGAGGCAGACTTCAACAGGTTGCTGAGGACAGCATACAGAGTAAGAGTCACTGAGGGTCACAGGATAGCTTGTGACTGGTCCCCTGTGATTCTGTAGTGTATGAGATGCTATTATACTATAAACTCTTTTACTCAACCCAACAATAGGATATTTAACTTCTCTGACCTTCAGTTTTGTCATTTATAAGATGTTGATGACAACATCTTTCATACTAACTTCTTAGAGATTATAAAACTAAAATTAAATGATGTATGTGAAATCATTTTATGAACTTCAAATATATGTGAAATATTGGACAACTCATTTTTCCCATTTGGGTTTTGTTTTAATAGTGGCCATTGAACTTTGTTGGGTGTTGAGCAATCTACAGGTATTGTTTCTCTGACTCCTTCCCAGGTACTCCCTGACAGCAACATTCTATTCATCCGGCAGATAGTAAAACTCAGTTCTAGAGAGGTTAAGTAAAGAAATTACTTACTAAGTAAAATCACTTAGCCATGAACTCATAGACTGAGGTTAGAAACAAGGATAATGACAATACCTATTCTATAAACTCATTAAAAGGGTTCTACAAATAATCCTTTTTAAAGTTTTAAACTATGTTAAAAAGGCCTTATCTTGTTACTAGTAATGAACTTGGTAGAAGAATTACCCTGCTAAGTGACTTAGGGCTGATTATGTGATTGTCAGATAATACATGATATGGCTGTAAGTTCCGGCAAATAAAACATACTTGGGTCAGGCTTCACTATCTAATTATACATAAGGCACAAAAGGGGAATCGGATTTTATGTTGCTGTTTTACTTGCTTATATATCAGCTTGTCAAAATGGTATAGTTAGAAAAGATTGATTGAAAAATACAGATATTTTTCTGTATCACTTAACTACTATAATAAAACTAGAGGTTATATGTGCTCCATGGTTAAGAAAATCTTTCATTACTTCATAATTGCTAACCAAGTAAACCATTCTCTAGTCCATACATGAAGTCTTCCTTCTTGCAGACACATGTGGCAAAAGTCCCATCTGAGTGGAACAGCAGTCTCTCAGCTGGTCAAGTAGGATTTAGGTGCTGGTAAACTGAGACTGCAGGAACTACCATTTTAATTTCTCATGATCATTTCTGTTTTTAAAAAAAATTCTAAAAAGTGTGATTTACTTTCCAGATGCTGTTTTCCTAGAATTTATGTGTTTGGTTATATCAACAATCAATAGAGAAGCACCCTTCTGGACTTCAGAGAATTTTCAAGTTCCATCATTTCCTTTCATGGAGGAGAAAGCTGATTTCTTGAATGTTTGATTTTCTCTGAGGCACTATTGACATAATGATCATAACCATCATCTTAGTCAGAATAGTGGAGTAACCAACATTTATTGTGTGCTTATCATGTGTCAGGCACTGTGCTAAGCTCTTTAAATGTATTACACTACTTATTTCTCATGACAACTTTATGAGCTAAGTACTGTTATTATCCTTACTTCACAGGATGAAGAAGAGAAAAGAAACTAAGTCTTAGAATAAGTAGCTTGTCAAAGGCTATTCAACTAGTTAAGTAGCACAGCCAGGGTCTCAAACCTGTTTATTTCATTCTAAAGTTTCTACTTCTAACTACCAGGCTCTGGTAGTTAGTGGCTTAGCATGTCAGCCTGAGAGCCCAGGGGTTTAAATGTCACTCACTGCTTCTACTACAACTTCCAATGCAGTATATTCCTTCACAGTTACATTAGGATTTGGTGCTGAGACTTGTTCTTCACAAGTTGGACTCTAGCCAGGGATGAATTATGCAATTTACTGTCAGACTAAATTGAGTTTGACTAAAAAAAAAATCTGTTTGATCACCCCAAACTGCTGTTTGGGGCATACAAGTTTGGGCATTTGCTCAGGACAATTGCTTGGAATTCCTTGCGGGAAGGGGAGCAATGTGGATGCAGTACGAGTGAAGAACAGATTTGTTCACTTATGATTGTGACGGTGATAGTAGGATGAATGAGAGCTTGTCTAACTGTTGCTGATTGAAGCCCCCTCATTACTACCTTGGAGGGAAAACTGAAGGTCTGTGCCAAACCAATGTGCAAAGGTGGTTCTCTGATCTTCTCTCTGGGTCTTACACCATCCTTTCGCCCCCCCCACCACAACAACCTTTTTCTCACCCATCTCTCAGACTAAGACATCATAAGGCTAAATGTTTTATGTTTTATGTCTGAAGCTACCTTGAAAATGTAAGGTGCTTAGTAGCTGAAGTAAACTGGTATGTTTTCATTTTTTGGAACCATAGGCAAACACTTGCAGGCTTTCTGGCCACATGACGGATTTGACCTTTACATCCAAGCAACAAAAATGGCATGAGCTGCTGTGTAGATTTCTAAAATGCTTCCCTTTTTTGTAAGATAATTACTACATGGTAGGCATAGGTGAGGATTTTTATATTTGAGAAGATCTCAAAGGTTGTAGTTAGTTACATGGGGAAAAAGTTCACAATACTGTCCTAAAAGTACAAAGCACACAAGTAAATCTGCAGTAGATCCGGAATGCTCAGGAGGGGTTGTCTCTGTACTTTTGGGACTACCCAAGTTGAGATGATCACCAAATATACAAAACATATGGTCATATAATGATGTCATCACTCTCAGCTGCCAATGAAAAACAGTATTCATTTTAGCTAAAAGTCACTAAATCTTTATACCTCATTTTCTCTTTACTTCCTTAGCCTTAGCGCTGCCTCCCTTTTTGACACTACTTTTGGCAAGGAAACTAGGCATTTTATCACTTTGTAAAAATGATTTCATAAATGACACTAACAGAAAACAATAAAGTTTTCCTGGGAGCAAAGCATCGGGAAGTCTGAGGTTCAATCCTTGGTTTTACAGGGCAATGGTCTGAAATTCTTCCCTCGGCAAAACCTCAAGTTACTGCAGATCATGGATGGTCAGGCCTACTTGGAGAAGAGTTGAAAGAAAGAACGCTAAATTACTGTTACAGGTATTGACTTTATAGAGCATGATCTCATCCCTGCTATGATCTATGGACAAGAATGGAACGAAACACAGCGAACACAGTGACAGTATTTATCTGGGCACAGTAGGGATTATTAGTGAGTTTTGTTTGTGCGTGTGTGTGTGTGTGTGTGTGTGTGTGTGTGTGTGTGTTTTGGTTCTAGAGCTTGAACTCTGCCTGGGTGCTGTCTCTGAGCATTTGTGCTCTGGGCTAGTTCTTCTATCACTTGAGCTAAAGCTCCACTTCTGGCTGTTGGGTGGTTAATTGGAGAGAAGAGTCTCATGGGCTTTTCTGCCCAGGCTGGTTTCGAACCTCAATCCCCAAATATCAGACTGCTTAGTAACTAGGATTATGGGCATGAGCCCCTGGAGCCCACCTCCTTTATAGTCTTTGAACCTACCAAGGTTTCTAGGTGAACATTCAATATCTCAGAAAAGAGAATGGGATCTTGGGAAGGGTCTCTTCAGGTTCAAGAATCTATCACTATTGAACCAATCTATACTTACTGAAAGCAGGAGATGTTACTATTGTTAAGAAAGAGAAGCAAATGAGAGAAAGAAAGAAAAGAGCAATGACAACAACAACAAAAAAGAAGAGCAAATCAAAGTAGGATAGACTTCCTGGGGTGGGACATGCCACACCACTGGTAAGTTAGGCCTACCTAAAAACTGTATTGATTTGGGAGAATTCCCAAACATTGCACATTAATTGAGGGAGTTTGTGAATTTCTTGCAACTGAAATAATGACTTATATTTACAAGCAATGAGATGGAAGTTGGAAGGATAAAGGCACAAAAATAAGCAAAGATTTCGTAATGCTTTAGTTACCGAAAGGCTTTTGATATAAACTTGATAACACTGAGAGTGAGATAGGTTTGGATAAATCACTCAGATGTACAGGTTTTAATTATCAGAAAGCAAAATAATGATAATAATGAAGGTATTGTGGGAAAATAAAAAATAGGTATCAGGAATT
Organism: Megascapheus bottae; assembly: GCF_031878675.1. Lineage (NCBI taxonomy): Eukaryota > Metazoa > Chordata > Mammalia > Rodentia > Geomyidae > Megascapheus > Megascapheus bottae. The sequence continues at coordinate 48,011,150 of NC_143511.1, read as the reverse complement.
ATGGTGGTAATACCTATATTTTAGTTCAGCTTTCTTGTTTCGATATTTGGCAATAAGAAAATTCTTACCATCCCAGAGAAATTTGCTAATAAGAACAATTTTTATACTTCCTGTTATGATCTTAAGATACTTATTTTTTCAATTAAACAAAAAATGAGAGAACTTGGTGAGAGCTGCATTTATTTTGCTAGTGTGTTCTTTTTGCAGTGATGACCATTTTGCACTTTATCTTCAATTTGTTAAGATTAGTTGTTTAACATGCTTGACTATACCATTTATAAATTCTTTAAATGCTTTAAAATAGGTGAAATAAAACTTCATCAAATTCTATGGAACAACAGGTTCTCAGGGCACAATTTGAAAGCCAATCCTGTAATACAACCATCTTTTCATCTCTCTTGTGTTGATGAAAAACAGAAGGCCTTGAAGGACAAAGTAATAATACCAAGGTTGCTGAAGTATTTGGTGCCATTTTTGCTATTCATGATACTCTTCAACTTGAAATGGAATGAACATGGTATTTAAATGGAATTTTGTCTCTCCGTATTATAATAGGCCCAACCCCTTGCATGTACAGATTAAACAAATACTCTAATGGCTGGATATAATAAACCATGGTTGTTTCTTGAAGACAGAATTTCATTATGGAGGTGGCTTAGGGCCTGTTACTGCCTCACCTACCAAGGGTAGCAATTACAAGCATATACTCTTTTTCCCTGCTAGCAGGTTTTTGAAATTTAAAAAGATGTGACTCTATACTAAAAAGGTCTATGTTTTCACCTTTGAGAATTTCTAACCTGGGGTACAGAAATGTTTGTTATTGTATCAGTCTTGATTTTGCTACTAGACCATTAAAGCTGTAATTAAAGATTTGATTCTGCTGTCTGATGGGAGAAGAGACCTAGAGTTTCTTCTGTCTACATTTCTCAGATTTTTTCTTCTCATTTTCTTTTTGAACTCAGGGACTGCTTGTACCAGGTACAAAAAAGAGCTCATTTTCAAAACAATTCCTGAATTGCCTTTACCTCTGAGCACTATGTCTCTATTTCCTAAGGCAGCTTTCCTTTAAGTCTCTCTTATTGGTAAGTCTTAATTTTTACAGCTTTGTCTAATTACTTCTTCAATAAAAAGCTACATTCTGACATTTGCCTCCAACTTCTTTTTTCTTTTTCGTTTTCTCACTTTTCTTTCTTTCTTCTTTTTTTAATAAAATAGCCACCTGTCCTAACATTTATACATGTGCTGTATTAGATGTTTTAAAATAACATAGGATATAGAAAAAGCATAAATTTCTCAGACAGATTTCTTTTCACAGAGTCTTTTGCTTTTGGATAATAAGATATGAGCCAAAAATGCCACTCCCACAGAGAAGAATGGGTAAAAATCAGAGGCCAGAAACAATGAGTAAAATTTTCTGAATATAAGATTTTTCTTCAGTTTATTTTAAAAATGTACTTTTAGTTCCTGTCTCCTAGAGCCATTTATTCAATGAAGTATTTTTTCCCAGAAGAGAAAAGATGTATGGAATTATGGAGAATGAATCCTTCATTTCACCTAGACATTCACTTATATGTTTTCATGAGAATGTAAGACTTTCTAAGTCTTCCTGTAGTTGAAGTGGCCCATCTAAATTGATATAAACATGCTTGTTTCACATTGTCTTTCTGTTACAGATATTGACAAGAGTTTACTAATAGATTAATTCTAATTGTTTTCATGGCTAAGAATATTTCAAAAGCTAAATCATTTTAAAATACATCAAGAAAAATTGAAAACTTTATTTAATTTTGATTTCCTATTCAGCTTTTAATATCTAATACGCTAACATAGGATGAAGCAAAATTTCACATCCACTAGAATTTACAGCTATAAATTATCTATTATTTCGTCTTCCTTTAAAGAATTCACTTTTATGAGATAGGTTCATGGGACCTAAACATTAGTTAAAAATAGCAATTTCACATCACATGTAGAACTTAGAATTCATGAAGATAAAGTTGAAAGAGTACAAGAATATAGACTTCAAAAACTAACAGAGGAAAGATAAACTAAAAGAGCATTTCTTAAAACACCAACACAGAATAATTTATATCCACATATTCTCATGTAAGATTTGAACCCTTCAGATTGGTTTTTATAAAACTAGGATTCTCTGGTTTAACAAATAAAGGAACATTGAAGAGTTTTTCAGAAATCTAAGGAATTTTAAATAAAGATTCTTTGCTTTTCGGTCTTCAACCATTGCCTACTTTTGTAGAGGAAGGTTTTCCTTGTAGTCGTCTGATAAGTTAAATTGTTAAGAAGCACTAGCAAGTATTGCAACAGTGCAAGGGCCAGTGTTACATCCACAGAACAATTATTCACTTGGATGTCCTTTAATACCCTCATCTAAGATACTTCAATTGTCAGGCTGATTTCCCCTCCTGCCAATCATCTGAGGGCCAATGACGATTTCCAAAGAGCAAACAACGCTGTGTGAAAGTATTCAGTGTTTCAACATTGGAAGCTCCTAATTAAAAAGACATTAAAAAATTCATCATGGAAAAAAGTCCTGCATTCTATTTCACAAAGGCCAATTTTGTTCAAAAATCTAACTGTGTAAATCTGGCTCCAACTCTATTACTAATTGGCACGGATCCATTAGGCTAGAATGAATCCGCTATCACCTTGAAATAGGGTCTGTGCTGCCCATGTGTCTCACCAGAGACAGGGAATAACGGGAATAATACTGAGAACATTATGTCAGAAATTGGTTCAGAACATGAAGTTCTTCACTGGCCCGACCTTGATAAGAAGAGGACCAAGAAATCAGAATGTAAAGAAATCAGAAGAGACCATGGCTATAAGGAAGGGAGGTGATTTCACAAAAGTAAGGCTTCTAGACCTGAGATAGCATCACGAAGTCATGAGACCCAGAACCATGGATACTAGACACATGTAATTAGGGACAGACACTAGACAGCAATACTTAGGATTTATTTTCCATTGTAATTCACTTGAACTTCACACTTGGAATATGATTTCCATTTGTGATAAACAAAGCAGTACATATGACTAACCTGGCTGGGCAAGGATCCAAGTTGCACTCCTGAAGCTTGGGTTTGGGCTTGATATTCTCTGGGTAATAGTGACAGTACTGGTCAGCAACCACACGGTTGCTCCGAAGATCGTAACACTCAGCCGATGTCAGCTGGTAACCTGCAAATATCAAACCAACCAGGCAAGTTTTAGAGCCATGCCAATGCGATATATTTCTTTTAGGATTTTTTTGGCCATCTTATATTAATGGAAATAATGCCCCAATGCCCCTATCATTTCCAGGGCGAGGGAAAAGATGTAGTTGGAAGGCTCATTAAGTTTTGCAGGCCTCAAATACTCTATTTTTCTCAAGTAATCTAGTCCTAATAGTGAACTTGTATCACAGGGATTGAATTATGTAAGGACAGAGGGAGATGATGAGCCTGTAGTAAGAATCAATCTGTTTCTCTTGTATAATACAAAAATAGAACACAGAAGTCTAGAAGTCCACATCCAAAAGAAGCCATTAGTATTTTTTTTTTGTCAGTTGTGGAGCTTGAACCCTGAGCCTAGGTTCTGTCCCTGAGCTCTTCAGCTCAAAGCTAGTGCTCTACCACTTGAGCCACCATGCCACTTCTGGTTTTCTGACCATTTAATTGAACATAAAAGTCTCATGAACTTTCATGCCTGGGCTGGTTTTGAACCATGATCCTAAGATCTCAGCCTCCTAAGTAGCTAGGATGACAAGCATGAGCTACAGGCTCCCCATCTCAGTATTGTTTTGTCAATGGCCTTTTTAGCAACTGATACTGGGAGGATTAAATTGTCAAATGGGTAAGTTAATTAAGTACAATATACAAAGGAGCCATGTTTTCCCTTGTATGTAAAAGTTACATTTAGCTTATAAACTTGTAAGTACGCTGAGTAGTACATAAGTATAAATAAACATATTAGCTAAAACATGTTAGATTCAAGATAGAACGCAAACAGTGTAATTTCCTGAGACAGGCAAAGTCAAAATTCTACCCTAGGAAAGTGATACTTCAAAGCAGTGGAGTGGGCTCAAGGGGAAGGGGCAGACAAATGAAGAGGAGAAGGTGGGTGAATGCAGTCAAGAATTCAATGTAAGGGGGGTGGGGGGGGAGGGTAATGGGACCAAGACATGTGGAAGGGTATCGATGTATGTGAATTAATGCACCTTCTATCTGGCAAATATCATGTTACCCTTTTATTAAATACAATAAAAAAAGAACATAAAAAAAAAAGAATTCAATGTATAGCCTAAACTATTAAGAGGAGTGAGGTTGGGTAGGGGAGAGATGAGTGAGCATGTTGAAAGAGGTGACATTGATGAAGATGCATTGCATTCATAAACTGTTTCGTCTAATGGCAACTCCTTTGTACAACTACTTGAAGATAATAAAAATTCAGTGATAACAACAATAACCCAAACTTCTCTAATAACCAAAACCTCTTTCTCTACTGTTCAATTTTTGTTTTTCCCAACATATTTAGTCATTTCTCTTTATATTAAGTCTCCAGTGTATATTTCTTAGCCCATCTGCTGACAAGTGGACTGTTGACAGGTCTTTTCTATGAAGTTGCTGAGTAATATCTAATTTTAGACTTAATGTGTTTTATTTTTAATCCTCCTTCTCACTGTCTTATTATGTATTTCTAGTGATCAAGACTTAAGGTCTGGGAATATAAAGCAAGTGCATATTGAGAACTAAAACAGTCATATTGTACAATCTTAACCCAATCCCCAAATATGTGCTCTCTGGCATGGAGGCATGTACTATTATCGTTAAATATGTATTAAGAAGCAAGATTTAAATTGTTAAGGGACTTGCAAAGGATTTTAGGAAATCAGAAAAAGGCTTTAAGCCAGATTTCCTGGCTTGAGGCTGTATTCTTAGACCACCCACAAGAATTAATTGTTCATTAAAGATCTAAAAAAAGATCTTTTAAATGTCTACAGGAAAGATGAAAAGCATGGGAAGTAATGAAAACAATGGGTAGGAGCATGTGTTCCATTTACTTTTTTTGAATTATTGAAAATACCAAGGAAGAAAATGATATTTTAGATAAGCAAATACTGCTTTTCTTTTCAAATCCATTGTATTTCAAAACAGCTAATTTTAGAATGAGATAAAAACACTTTTATAGCATTCTATATAGAAAGTTCTACTCAGAGACAGAATTTAGTATGCAGTAAAATAATAAATTTGTAGCACAAATAAATGAATTATAGAGCTGAGATTATAATTTTTTTCAAAATGATAATTTGTCAACCTAAGCTCATTGCTTTGAAGCTCTTCTATATAAAGGCATGAAGTAAAACCCAGAAACAAAATGAAGCCAATGACCAAAATAGTCAGAGAATGTGTTCTGAGATTTCAAAGGAGATTTTGGAGTAATAATTCTTCCCAGTATACAACATGGCCAACCAGCTGAATCTGGAACCAGAAACATGGAAGATAACTTGTAGTTCATTTCATTGATTTTCAAACTGTTCCACGAAGTGAGAGGAAGGCTGGACTTGATGTTCCTTACACTTTTATGGAGAACAGTTTTCTTTTATGCTAGTTAAGATTTCCATTGAATTAAGGCTTGCTACTGAAAACATGTGAAAACATGGGGTTTCAACTGAAGCCCTATGCTTGCTTACTAGGCAGATGCTCTACCACTGAACCAAGCCTCCAGTCAAGGATTAGTTCTACTTGAAAGTATGAGGAAAGTGAAGCCCAAAGGAACTGAATGTTTATACATGTGACACTAGTTGCATTAATTTATATTGACCTATTTTTTAAGTTACTGAGATTATAAACTCACAATAGCTCTGTGAATCTGTCATTGTGTACATATATAACTGAATTACTATTTTTCAAAAAGAGAAAAAATTATTAACCTAGATTTCTTTCTGTTTTGTTTTATAGAAATGTATTGATGTAAAAATTGATGACATACTTATAACCTTCTATCACAGAATATTTATCTGTCCTAAAGCATTACAGTATGTAGAATACCATTTGACTGGTGTCGTATGATTTGTTGAAACTGTTTTTTTTTTTACTAGGAATAATAAATATACAATATAATATAGTCCTTGTACCATCAAAGTAATCGCAAGTTTATTTTTTTAATTTATTTTTATTTTTTATTTTTTTGCCAGTCCTGGGGCTTAAACTCAGGGCCTGAGCACTATTCTTGAGCTCTCTCAAGGCTAGAGCTCTACCAAGGCTAGAGCTCTACCACTTGAGCCACAGCACCATTTCCGGTTTTTCCTCTGTATGTGGTATCGAGGAATTGAACCCTGGTCTTGGTGCATACACTCTACCACCAGGCCAAAGTCCCGGAATGCAAGTTTATTCTTAAATAATGTGATTTTTTTTCTATTCAGGATAGGCAGAGCAATTAGAAATACTCTTCTGCTCTCAAGTTAATAGTTACTCAATTGAGCAATAACACTGCTGGAAGTTTGACTCAATACTTTTAAGCTTAAAATTTAACATTGTTCACAAAGCCATATTTCTAGTGGTTTATTCACAGAGTGTAGACATAGACAACACAGTTAAAGGTGGATTCCATCATCAATTATTTCTGTTTTATAAAAATATTGATGAATCATAATTTGTCCCAATTTTGTAGTACTGTCATTTTATCTCTTGTTAAATTAACTTAGTGATACTTGCATAGGTGAACTACTATAAAGTTATTTACAGGAATTGTATTCATGAATTGATATGTTGAAATAAAAGCCTACTGCACACCTAAAGATAAAAAATAAAGTTATCCAATGAACTGGACCCCATGAAGATATAGAACTTACCTGATGTACTTTCAAAGGAATATATGCACAATTTTATGCCCACTAAATTAGAAAATTTAAGAGAAAGCCAAAAAATCGATCTAACATGGTCGGATGCTGCTGACTATTTTTTCTGAAAAGAATTTGGTAATATATACCAGTAGCCACAACAAAACTCCACTTCTGGGTATTAATTCCAAGCAAATAGCTTAAATGGGAAAAATACTTAGGTATTAAATTATTTATCATATTATAATAGTATAAGAATTTAAATGAAGTAAGTGATCTGATCTAAGTAAATAAATGATTTTAAAACAAGTCAAAGCAATTACTACGTAACCATTATAATTATGAAGTGCAAAAAAATGGAACTAGAAACTTTTTCCAGTTAAACAGAATGCTGTCCATGATACAGATGGAAAGAATGGAGACAAAAATGTCATTTTGTGACTTCTTAAAATCACACACAAAAAATGAAAATATAGCTGAGCTTTAATCTACAAAGAGGTGATTTTTTTTCTGGTAGAAAACAACTTCTTCTAATGAATTATGTCTGACGAAGACTCTTCATGACTTCACCTTAACCATAGGAATAGTTTATTCTTAAATGAATGGAAGTGCCTTAGAATAATGCTTGCTGTCACCAAATGATGATATTATTATTCCTTGATTTCATGAGATCAAGGAAAGACTTTCTTCTAATGAGACTACAGAAAAACTTCCTGTATTATCTCCACTGCCTTCCAGGAGGTCTTAGGATTTGGCTCCATTTAGAAAGTTCCATCATAGTTCCCACTTCCTTCCATGCTGAAGTCATTCCATTCTCATAACGCTTAGCTTTTATGGAAGAAACGTACAGCTTCTATGCTAAGTGAGCGCATTACCTCCTCCACAGGTGGCTGAGCAAGGAAAGAAATCTGTCTCTCTCCATCGATGGATGATAGGCTGATAGAAGATGAACTGGACTGTGCTGTCTGCCGGCCCTGAGTCATGGATCTGCAGGAGACAACGGGAAAGTTAAAAGGACTAAGGTGACAGGGGAGGATTTTCTGGGTCCCTGCATGGTGGTACCAAGGGTCTGGGCTGTGAGGAGCTCCAGCAGGAAGGGCAATCTCTTATCCTCCCAGGAAGCCTGGGGTGTCCTTGCATCTGTCTCCGCCATGCTTACCATCCCAGGTTTACCGTCCCAGCTCTTCTGTCACGGAATAGATGGGAATGTCCTGTTGTGATTCTATCACTAGCTTACCCCAAGCCACCATGCCTGTGCCTTTTCCTCTTATATGCCCAATGTCTCTGACATAGACATGTAGATTTTTTTCTGAGCCTATAGGTTCAGAGACATACAATTTGTTTTATGAAAATTATAAATTCCCTATATTGCTATTGAAGGATACTATCAATGGTTAACTTAAAAAAAAGAGAGAGCTCAAGAATTAAACAGCTTTGCCTTTTGCATTCAGAAACATGCAACAGACCCAATTTAGTAATTCATATAGCTGCATGTGCAAAATTACTACTTGGAAGCTCATTAAAATGTGAATTCCTGGGCTCAGCACCAGACATCTAGGCAATTCCAACGCAGAAAGACCAAGAACTAAACTTTAAAAGATGCCAACTTATATTATAAAAGCAATTACTTTCAAATAAAACTAGTGTTTATGGAAATTACAACACCTATTTTTTTTAAAGAGGAAATATGAGAAAATAATTTTTCCAATGGTTTGGAAAAGTACAAGCTTGGGAAAGATACTCAAACTGAAAGAAGAAAAAAGTATTGAATAGAACAGTTAATTTCATGAGGCATTTCAGTATTTCATGAAGGCACAACAATGTCCTGCTCAATATTTAGACTACTGGGTAAGGCTTACACTAATTATTATGTACAAAAATTGTTTAAAAACAATTGAGAAGATTACTTCTTACTGTAGCTACATAGTAATAATTAGAAATGAATCAGAGTCCAACTGAATTCTCAGCTGAAGTAATTCCTCCACCCACTGGGGATTGAATTCTATCATTTGAGTCACACCCCTGGCCCCCAAGTCTTTATTTTAAAGTATTCCCAATAAAGGATAATTGTTCTGGCCTTTGATTATTTTAAAGATAATTTCATTTCTTGGCTGTCAATCTCAAAGAATGGATCCTAAACATCTAAAATATAGAGGAATAAAGAACAATTGGTAAGTCCCAAATCTAGATTTGATTTTTGGAGGAAAATATAAATTTTCTCAGAAAGTCTGGAAGAGCAGGGGAGAAGAAGGGTTAGGGGAGCTATACTTTATCTCATATGGCACTATGGCTCTGACCCATAGAGCCCTCGGGCCTTCTTTAATTAGAATAAACACTGATACAATTCCTTCCTTTAAAACAAAAACAGCTGAAGCAATATACGTCTTCCACAAAAGGGCAGCATTAATTGCAGATTAGTATTTCTCAGTGCTAAGTGCTAGATAGAAGGATATCCAATTGCTGGCTTAGGGATGGAGCTATTATAATTATCTTTGGGCAAAGATATTTTAAAGCTGACAAAATCAGGTCATTTCCTGGAGATGTGTGATTTTCATTCTGGAAAAACTACTAGAAGAGAATCCCTTGAAATCAACCTCCCAGCAAAAGAAAATGTAAAGATTAGAAAATTCATTTAGATTCAGAGATTTTTCTTTTAGAGGGGTGGGGACCGGGCAGGATTCTGTTTTGGGAATGTTAGAAACTGAGAGTATGAGGGGAGAAATTATAGCTGTGTAAGGCCCAAAGTGAGATCGCTGCATCTCTTGGGAAGCCTTATGCTGGTTTATCTGCATCATGTCAGCTTTGTCTATGGGTCTAGTTAAAGCAAGTCCTTTTCTCAGCTCCATAGAAATGACTAGTGGAAACACCTCATGCTCATGCTCTAGATTGATCTGAGAAGGAAGGGATGGATGACGGAGGCAGGGCTTTTGATGTGTCTCTCAAGCTGTTTTCACAGTACCAAGCAACCACTATGGGACTGTGATGATATATGTACTTGGGATTATTTGTGTCTTTGTACCTGTCTTAGTGTCATCTTAATTCTCATTTTAAAGTAGGAAAAAATTCTTAAAATTAAAAGAAAAAAGATGTCTGATTTCTGTCTGACTTCTACAGACATCAGAGCCCATTTTTGATGGGCTAATTGGTGTACAGGCATATAAATGAGGTAGCCATGTTCCTGGCCTGCAGTTTGCTGCATTCCAGCGGGCTCAGCCATTATTATTAGTTCTGTGGCTCCCTAAATCCTAAATCCTCAAATATCACATGCCAGTTCTTAAAAGCATGGAGAAAACTGCAGCGTGACACTTTAGATTGTTGGTATAGGGAGCTGAACACATCTGGTATATGTAATTTTGACCTTCTTATCCTAATAAGAATAAAGAAGGTTCAGAATCAAGCTCTTCTTCCTATAATTACAACATTTCACTGTTTGCAATTCAATATAATGACTTCTCACACTAAAAGTAAACAAGAAGGGGCCAGAGGTAGAAATTAGTGGTAGAGTACTTATGTAACATACACCAAGGCTTGGGTTTGATCCCCAGCAATGAGGAGAAAAGGATAAAAAGGAAGGTAAAACTGGCCCCTCTCCTGAGCTACTGATTGCATTGTCATGGAAGAACTACAAGGAGTGTGTGTGTGTGTGTGTGTGTGTGTGTGTGTGTGTGTGTGTGTGTGTGTGTATGTTTATAGTTGAGAACTGAGTCTGTATAAATTCAAAGGAACCAAAGAAAAATTATAAACACATGATCACCAACAAATACAAAATGGTTCTCTCCCCCACATAAAGCACTGTGCAAGTATCTTTCTCTTCTCTATTGAGAAAAGGGCAATTTACAAGATTCTGGCTATTGCCAAACTAAGTGCCTTGACACTGTCCTAAATAGGCAGCACAGGGTGTTTGCATTCAGAATCTCTATAACTCACTATGACCATGGTTCAGTCATTGCTCTGATGAGGACAGCAAGCATGAGTAGCTATTGGTGACCTGCTACTATACATCTCTGAGGACTGACTAGGTGACAGTCCTCTAGGACATTGAGCTGTCATGCCTTAGGACATATGCAAGTAAATCAATGTGTCTGCTTAGGAAGAGAATCAAATGGAAAACAGAATCTTGCTTTTATAAAAAAATTACTCTTAAATGTCTCATATATATACTTATTTGGGGCTCCTTCCACTGTTGGTAATGATACTATAACCTCAAAAACTGCTACAAGAACATTTTAAATGCTTTTCTTTGCACCATTTCCAAAGTTTGGCACACAGCTGGTGTCCACTAAGTGAATTCATGGATGCAAAAATCATCCACAAATTTCATAATGATATGGTACTTTCAAGTACTTTTGGAATCAGAAACTATTAGTTATGATAAATTCTTAGAATCATGATCATGTTTTTATATATATATATATATCTGTCAGTATTCCTTTCAGATATTACTGATCACTTTTATCAGATAATGAGTTCCTTGAAGAAAAAGCAAAATCCCTATAAATAACCCTCGCCTGTCCATTATCAGGCAAAAAGATATCTGTGGCTTCTGTCTGTCCTTTTAATTATAGTGCTCAATTACATGCACTGTTATTTCAAACTTTTGTATCTCATGTTTTATCTCTCAAATGACATTTTGAAGTCAGAGATGCAATTTATGAGCAATAGTCCATCTGACCTATGCATCAAGTATTTACAAGAATAAACAAGACAGTGTAATGCAGTGGGCTATAAAACAGACTGGTTTATGTTGGAATAGAACAGATTCAGTCATTCCATTTGGAAATTCCTGCTAATTTTAGCAGTTGAAAATGATGACTAAGATTAGGAATTAGTAAATAATCCTAATTATTACATAAAAGAAATAAAAATTGATAGCAATCAACGACCTTTAGATTTCTCATAGAGATTTCTAGTACTTCTGAGGACATCTGGCCTCAGTTTGGAAAATAATGCATTTCAGAGTGCATGAGGAGGGGTTGGCAATGGCTAAATTTGCCCAAAACTCAAGGCAATAGAATAACAAATCAGGGTTGTCTGTCTGGAAACGACAGATGCAAGTGTATTGGAAAGATGGGCCAGGAAGAAAGTACTGTGAGATGGAGCAAACCAAAGTCTGGAGAGACTGGTCTAGGACTCAGATGGAAAAAGAAGGCTAGGAAATAAAAGGCCAGAGTGAAACCCTGGGAGAGTAGGATTGTACAAGAATCTACAATTCTCAGTATAGAGAAAAGTGAGCTTTCTGGCTCTATATCTGAAAACTAGAGCTGTGTGATTGGCCAAACAATGTGTGAAACCTAATGAGAAATGCAACATTTTCTAAGGACCTCTGGTCTAAGCTCCTTTATTCTATCAGCACCAATGGGGAATACTTACATGGAGAATGACTATGTAAAAGCTGAGTAAGAAAGTGAATCATTACTTACTATTAACTGCTTTCTTATTATTTAACTAAAAAATTTCCTCACAACACTTGAGACAAGGATTTCCCTCTTATGAACACTGGTGAACTAGAACAGGCTGAGTGGCAGAGTAAAACCAATGTGATCTTATAGAAAGTTGGCAACAAAGCTCAGCCTGCAGAGGAGAAAAATGATAACTATTTCAATCCTACTGGGATTCACATGGCCTGTCCACAGTCACTCAAAAATACTTTCTTAAGCACATTAGCTCATAGTGAATATATATATATATATATATATATATATAGCTTTTACTATCTGTCTGTTTAATTTTAGGGCTCAATTACATGCACCATTATTTCAAACTTCTTTATCCCATGTCTTATTTCCCAAATGACACTGTAAACAGATATGTGCAATAATAGCCCCGCTACCCTATGTATCAAGTATTTTCTTTAAAATGCATATGTGTATATGGAAGTTTTATAAGTTTACTGGATGAAGTGAAATCATTATTTTGCTTATGTTATTTCCCTGTACACTCCTCATCATTAGTTCCTTTATAATAAAAATACCTTCGTGGTGCTACATTATTATGTAAAGGGTTGTGCTCAAGGCTGTCCAGGACCAAATACAAGAACTTTATTACATGTATGAATAGGTATCTATGATATATCCTGTCTAATTTTAATTGTGTTCTAAAATCTATGTGCCAGTGATTGTATATAGAGATTCCCTTCTTGAATACTTGTTCGTTAAATGTGACATTTGAAATATGATGTAAAAACTCAATGTTAATAAAACCTAAAAAATGAATTTTATTAACACTCTAACTGATGCAGGTATAAATCATGAGCATTCTAGTTTCTTAGGGAACTAACAAATGAATACTTTTGTGGTGCTATCATCACTGAGTGATGCTATCACTGAAATGATACTTAATGTGATGCAATGCATTTATTACCAACTTAAATCTATTTCACAATGTACATCAGGTATATCACAAAAGCACACAATGTTTCCTATCTGTGAGTCAAAAATAGACTTTATGCATCTTTAGCAGTTTTGTAATGCTACTTGTACAAAAATAAAATTGAGATGACACCAATCTTTCTAGCCAAATTCCTTAAGTATAAAAATTTAACACAAATGTGGGTGCCAGTGGCTCATACCTGTAATTCTAGCTACTCAGGAGGCTGAGATCTGAGGATTATAGCTCAAAGCCAGCCCCAGCCCAGAGTTTAAATCCCAGGATTAGCAAATAAATAAATAAATAAATAAATAAATAATACTTATGAATTGTCCTCTTCAGGAAAGAACTGCTCTCCAGTTAACAGGGCCTGAGTTGTGAGTACCTATTCTTAGCTATCCATATTCTCATTATTTCTCTCCTGTTGGGTAATTTTGCTACGTTGACAGCTAGGAACCCATCACTTTCTCCTCTATTGAATCTGGATTCCTGCTTAAGTTTTTAAATGGGAAAAACTAGAGCATGAACAAAAATATCTTAGGTGTTTCCACAAGAACAGTTAAGTTGGAGGATATAAAGAAGAATGGATCTACTCCCTTGACTTAGCCTTATTTTGTATGAAAAGTCATTGAGCTTCAGGAAGAAATGATATACTATGATAAGGGAGAAAGAGCTTCCTTAGCCAGCCAGTCATCCAGAAGGTAACCAAACCACTTCTAATGATTAATGTAATGGCAGGTGTCACCATCAGTTAGATTTTTGCTTCCATTTATCCTAATGACTAAACCTGGACAAACTAGATATAAATTGATCATCTTCTAACCATCCTTGAGAAGTAACTATCTGCTATCAGGAAGAACAAGGACATTGTGAGTGATAAGACTGAAATTTAAGGCTTTTCAAGCAGACAGAAGGAAATGATTTAATTTTGTGTATTTTTGTATACATTATCTCATTTAGTCTCTCAGAAGGACTCTATTGGGATGAGGCAGTGTTATCTTACCATTTTATATCAGAGTAAACAGACTCAAGGTGGTGAAGTAATGTACGAATGCTCACACATCAAGCAAGCAGCAGAATATGTCACATTCCAGAGTGCTTACCTATTCTAGCACACCATCCTAGCACTGCCAAAAATGTATGTACAACCAATGTAGCAAATTTAAATTTTTGGAAGAAATACTTGTCTAGGAAGAAAGACAAGAATTTACTCTAATTTTAAAGATGGTCAGAAAAGGAGGTACCAAAACATTATTTTGGAACCAAGGGCATTAGATAACCATTACTTCACTGTGAGAAAAAAAAATCTTTTTTTTTTGTTCTTATAAAGAACTATAGATGGCATGTTAGGAATAAAATTTCATAGCAGAAGAGTGAAATTAGATGTATATGTCATACTTCACACAAAACTCAACTCTGTACAAAAAAGTAGGGAAAACAGATTTATTTTTGTCTCTCTGGGGCCTGACTTACTTTACTTAGCATAGTTTTTCCAAATATTTCCATTTCTTTGCAAGTGGTACAATATCATTCTTTCTAATGGATGCATAGAATTCCGTTGTATAAATATGTATACCATATTTTCTCGATCTATTCATCTATTGAGGGAGTCTGGGCTCTAGTGCTATAATAAACATGGTTGCGCTGGTGGCTTCACTGTATCCTGGTTTGTAATTCTCCAGGAGTAGGGTTAATGGAGCATAGGGTAGTTATATGTTTAATTTTTTGAAGAACCTCTACACTGCTTTTCAGAGTGGTTGAACAAGTTTACTTTCCCACCAACAGTATATTGGGGTTCCTTTTTGATTACACGCTCACTATCATCTATATTATTTGTATTTGTTTGTTTTATTTTGAAAATGGCCATTCTAAATGGGGTGAGCAGAATCTCAGTGACATTTTGATTTGCATTTCCTTTATGACCAAAGATGTGGAGCATTTCTTCATGTGTTTATTGGCTGTTTTTACTTCTAAGAAGAATCTCTTTAATGCATTAGCCCATTTACTCATTGGGTTGTTGTTTTGGGGGGATCTAATTTTTTAAGTTTTATGTATATTTTGGATATTAGGTCACTGTCTGATGTGTAGCTGAAAAAAATCTTCTCCCATTCTGTAGGATGGCTTTTCAGCTTGTTAGCTGTGTCCTTTGTTGTGCAGTTATATTTTAGTTTGATGCAGTTCAGGTTATCAAGCCTTTCTTTGATTTGCTGCACTTCTGAATCTTTATTCAGCCCTAATGTTCCTGCTTCTCTTTCCTGTAATAATTTCATGGTTTCTGGTCTTATATTGAGGTTTTCAATCCATTTTTGATTGATGCTGTTGCAAGGTGATATATAAGGATCTAGTTTCAGTTTTCTTCATGAGAATATCCAGTATTGCCAGAACCATTTGTTAAGTGATGCACATCAAGGTCCAGAGAGTCAAAAGATCCAAGTTTTCCTTTATATGTGAAAATTGTATTTAGTTTACAAAACTCACAAGTAAATGTGTTGGGTGGTATGCAAGTATATACAAAAGTATTAACCAAATATGGTTAATGAAGTAAGCCAGACTCAAAGGAACATAGGCTCAATGGTTCCCCTCATTTGTCATAATCAGTAGAAACCTTGGGCTCTCCTAGCAGAGATTTGCAATAGAGCAAAACCTAGATACATAAGGCCAAATAGGATGTTGCTAAAGGAAAGGACCCCTGGGATATTGAAACAAAAGCCATATAATGAGTGATTATTGTCCTTAATGTACTATGTTATCTCTCATCTCAAGGGAAACAGTTTTTATAATAATAAATTTTAAAAACAAAAACAAAAATAGGACTTGAAATGTGGATACTGAAGTTCTAAGAGTACTACAAAGAAAACATTGGGAAAACTTTATGACAATGATTTTTGAGATAAGATTCCATAAGAAAATCAACAGAAGCAACAAATAGAACAAGTAAGGCATTATAAGCTTAAAAGTTTCTGCACAGCAAAGAAGCAATCAAGTGTGGAGATAAACCACAGAATGGGAGAAAGCACTAGTTAACCATATATGGGTTAATATGCCAAATTCAATAACAATTCAATAACAAATATTAAGTGACTTGATTTTAAAATGGATAAATGATTTGAATTAACATTTCCTTTTTGTCTTAATTAAAAAATATTATTTTTAAGCAGTTGTACAAAGGAGTTGCCATTCAACAAAGTAGTTTATGAATGCAAAAGATAAACAGATGGCCAACAGATATATGAAAAAAATGCTGAACACCATTAGGGAATTGCAAATGAAACTGTAGTGAGCTGTCAGCTCAGATCTGTTAGAAGAACTATTAACAAAAAGACAAAATATAAGCATTGGTGAAAATATAGAGAAAAGGAAGTCCTTGTCTTATGGCAAGAATGGAATTTGGTACAACCATGATGAGAAATAGCATGTATGTTTCTCAAAAACTGAAAAGTAGAATTACCAGTGACCCATGTGTACATGTGTTGTCATAGTTAGGGGGGTAAGATCAATGAAGAAAGGTAGACAAATGAAGAGAGGAAGGATAGGTGAATATAGTCATAATATTCAACGTACATGATGTGAAAATGAAACTAGGTCAGTTGAGAGGGTGGGTGAGCTTGGAAGTGATGGAGAGGAATGATAAAGGGTGCGATAGTGATGAAGATACGTTGCACTTACAAACTCACATGCTTAATTAAAACCCTTTTGTATAAGTACTAAAGACGACAAAAAAAAGTCCTCTTTTCTGGATATACATGCAAAGGAAATCAGTATACTGTAGACACAGCTGTCCTTCAATGTTCACTCTCTCGTTATTCCCAGTCTCTGCCATGACATGAAAGCAATCTAAGTGTCCGTGAATATTTTAATGAATCATTAAAGAAATATAGCTTAGGGGCCAGGAGTTTGGCCTAATGGTAGAGTGCTTGTCTAGTATGCACGAGGACCTGGGTTTGATTCCTCAGTGCTATATATATAGAAAAGGCCAGAAGTAGCTTAAGTGGTAGAGCACTATCCTTGAGAAAGCCCTAGGACAGTGCCAAGGCCCTGAGTTCAAGCCCCATGACTGGCAAAAAAGAAATATGTAGTATACAAATAATGGAATACCGATTGAAAAGAAAGATGTCAGTGCTTCTAAGGGAGCTTACACATGTTAATGAAATTGGTTTTATGGATAGAAGCATGATTCAATGGTAGAGTGCTTGCCTAGGAATTATGAAGCTGTGTTCAAACCTCAGTACTGCTAAAAATGCTTTGAGACTTAACTATGCTACCTTTTTAAATCTTTTAAAAAAGATCTGTCTATCTATATATCTATGAATCTATCTATTTATCTTTCATCTATCAGACGAGGTTATATTTTAGTGATATTAAAAGATAAATTACATACTATGTATATAATTTTAATAGCTAAATCATGGGAAATGAGTCAAAATAACAATCTTTTATTTTCAGATATTTTTGGGGGGAACAACTATTGGAAAAATGCTTTATTATGAATTGCAGGAGGAAAGCAGTAATCATTTATTTCAGTACCTTAAATTATTCGGCTCATTTCCAAATGCATAAATGCATTTAAAATTTTACGTAATCTGTCTTACAATAATATTTATTTGATTCCTGATGTTTTTTAATAAAATATTTGAAGAAAATAATATATTCTTAAAGTAACACTGGGCCAGGAATTTGGCCTAGTGGTAGAGGGCTTGCCTAGCATGCATGAAGACCCAGGTTCTATTTCTTGGTACCACATACATAGAAAGGCCAGAAATGGTGTCGTGGCCCAAGTTGTAGAGCACTGGCCTTGAGGAAAGCCCAAGGACTGTGTTCAGGCCCTGAGTTCAGTTCCCAGCATTGGCAATAAAAAAACAACACAAAATACTGAAATGCATTCTGGGCCTGAAAAAAAGAGATGTAATTTCTAGCTCTGGTTTAGTACATTGTGAACATAGGTGACCCACTCAACTTCCTTTAAGCTGTTTCTTGGTAAATAAAATGGAAATGTTGGCACTTGTTCTTGAACAACGGGTATGCAGAAGTTACAAGTTCTTTATTCATCTAGCCCTTGTTAACTTTTTCTTCTTATGGAGATAGGAAGACAAATACAGTGTGTCCCTTCTCTTCAGAAACACAGAGCAGAAATATGTAACATAAATAGGTCAGATTACAGAATACTTCTGGAAGGAAGAAATTCTAAAGAATATGTAGGGGTTGATGAAGAGTGCACAGAAGATAAAAAGAAGAGCGGTCCAGTTAGAGAATATTGCATTATGCAAAGGCTTTGTGTTAAGAGAAGGAAGATGCTGCCAGACATCCAGCTGACTGGAGCAGGAGCGGCCAAGTCAAAGAGCCAGTAGAAAGGAAAACGGAGTCCAGGTTAGCATGATCGTAGCAATGCTATGCTATGGCTTTGCATTTTAATCTAATAGCAATGGGTAGAAGTGAGAAACTGGAGTATGAAAATTCCATTTATGGTTTTAGAGAACTCATTGTGAAGGCAACATAGATACTGGGTCAGAGGCTGGGGAACTAATTACAAGTCTATGGTATTAGTTTCAGCATAAAAATACAGAGTCCTATATTAACACGCAGCAAAGATGGAGAAGGAAGAACAATCGTGAGAGCTGATGTGGAACCAGAACTGAAAAAAATAAATGTTTTCCTGAAAGCAAATGAGACAAGAGAAATCAGAGATAAAGCAAGGCTTTTTACTTGCTTGGGTAGATGGATGGCATTTTTTCCTGTTTAAGAGGTAAGAAACAAAAAAGGTAAGGGATGCTTCTGGGCTAGACAAGTTCCACCTTGCGTGTGTTCAGCTCAGTTTGCCTGTAGGATGTCCAAGTGTTGATATGCAGGAGTCAACTAGATAGATGGAATGCATTCACTGATGCTATGAACTATTCAAAGGTGCATCCTATTACCGGAATTCAGCCTTATATTTTCAGGATGGACATTAACTCTTGCAAGGCCACTAGGGAAATTACTATGCTATAAAAGATCCTTTCAACAATACTCTAAGGATTTTAAACAATTAAGATACTTTTTTACTTTTTTATTGGATTTTCTTGCTAATGGAAATTATTTAGTTCCGTACAGCATTATTTCTATTACGAGCTACCTCTAACGGTTTGTAGCTTCTTATTCATGTTTATGGGACTGGCATCTGGACTATATTAATAAAGCTACCATGCAGATGGAGAAAGGACAGTTTGTAGCTCTTCTTCCAGCCAACCTTTGCGTCTATCACAGGTCTCCTATAAGCATTCTTATTTCCCACTGCCACGGGGTCATCAAGTCTTAGCTTAAATCAACTATCCTCTGGCTCCATGTCCCATGATGAAACAATTTATGGAGTCCTGGACACATTACAAGTTTTACAGCTTTACAGCTGAAATCCTTCAGGTCCTCCTGACCTACTGAAGGAAAAAAATATGTTTTATTTTATTGTGATTCCCAAATGTTCCTCCAGTGTGTGCATTTTTCCAATAGAATGTGCATGTTGCTTCCAGCAATGTGTTTTCTATTACCTTAAAGAGTAGGAAAGCACTGATAGAAGGAAACAAGTTAGTCTTATTGCCAGTATAAGAGAAAATAGAATTTGCTATTGGATGCATGATTCGTTGACCATGTCTGTAGATCACTAGTTTAAATTCTTCTTTGACTGAGGATATCTTATATTAGTCAGTGACTGTAACCTTACTATTTAAAAACAGTTTAAAATGATATGTTGGCTAACTAATAAGGTAGTTGCTTATGTGAACACATTTTAATAATAATATATTAAGAAATATTTCAAAAATACAAGTTACTATAAAGTCCATGATACAGCTAGTTCAACATGCTTGAATTAAACATTTCTTGGTTAACAAATCAGCTTTTTAAATACATGTCAAGACCTAAAGTGTCTTTTTCTTTGAGAGAGTATAAGTACCATCAATCTGGTACTTATCTCAACAGGCTCACCTTGACAATGAAATCTGCTGTCAGTGGTCCAGCCATTCTCAGTATCTCTTTGTCTGGAAATTTCTGGAAGTCCACACTAGAATTGTCCACAAGAAAGGTGCCTGTAGAACTGAGACTGTTTTCACCTTTAACACCTTGGAGGGTTTTGATTTCCAGATCTATATAATCAAACACATAAAGAAAGATATTCCTAGAGCTACCATATGCAAGTATGTTTCATGCAACCAAGTTTTGAGCTATGTGAAGCAGAAACATCTTTTCTTAACATAGCCTAATATTTAAATTGTGACATAAGCAAAATACATAGCCATCGCTAGATCTTATAGGAGGTTAAACTGTAGTAAAATTATTTCTCCTTATAAATCGTTCGCTTTCAATTGATCTCATTAGGATATTCTTCTTCACTGTAATTTTACCCTGTCCTTTGGCTAAACCATATATCTTACTGATCTCTGTCTTGACAGTTGTCAGCTTAGAGATCCAGGTTCATCTCTTCATTGTCTTAGCCACTTGTGTGGCTTTATATCCATGCACTGGTTTGTGTTTCCTTATACTTTCTGGTTGCTTACTGCCAAAGCTTTAGCGCTCAACCAGTGGAAACTACTGTCTCCTTTTCTTAAAATCACTGTTGGTACTTCATTACCCTATGTAGCACTTCATAATGCTTAAGAAAGAAAAAACTCAATCCTTTAACATTCAAATCTGAATGCAGTCAATGCTATAGTCTATGAAGCATCTGTCACTGAAGGAAGTTAGGATTTTGAGGGTGGGGGTGAGGATGATTATAATGCATGCCAGAGAAAAATCAAGTAATTCGTGTAACTGAGAGATGATTTAGAATGCCTTTTTGTTGTATGAAAAAAGATGGCCGAAAGCAGTCGTTTTTCCAGCCGTATGCAAGAACCATCAGTTTTGGCAGAGACACTTCAACAGAAAGATGCAGACTTCGGTGAGGCTCAGGGTCTTTGAGTGCAGTTTCAATCACAATGGAAAGCAATAGGGCCAAATCTTGTTTCTACAGCCTTCATTCCTCAAGCTACCCTACATGCCGAACTATCTCCAGAATGTGATTTAATTTAGTTATGTGAAAAGCTTGAAGGTCTAGACCTAGATCTAAGCATCTGATTCAATCACAGCAAGATGTCTCCCAGCTGTTCTTCTCAAAGTACTTCTGAGCTAGGGCTGGATCAGATTGCCTAGCCTTGTCCGGATTTGTTCCTACATATTTAAGATTGGTCTTATATCAGTCCAGCTTCTGGAAATGTGGGGCAAAAAAAGCTGCAAGACAGACAGGCTACCACTACTGTATTCAATATGCTGACTTACATGCTAAATATGAAAAATGAAAAAAAAAGAACATTTTCAACTACACATATGCTACTAATACCATGTTTGTTGGAGAAAAATAT
Source organism: Megascapheus bottae (assembly GCF_031878675.1). NCBI lineage: Eukaryota > Metazoa > Chordata > Mammalia > Rodentia > Geomyidae > Megascapheus > Megascapheus bottae. Next base: position 47,989,586 of record NC_143511.1, on the reverse strand, counting down.
CCATCTCATATGATTTGTCACTATCTATGAATATCATTTCAGATCTACCTACTGACTCTTGGAATCGTTAAAGCTAACAAGCTTCCTAGCAGTAGGCTAACTAGGAAATATGAAAAATTAATGAAGTCATTAAAATGAAATTTTCTCTTAATTTTTTTTTCTGTAATGAAGAGCCATTTTCCCCATTTGGTGATAATCTTGTCCTGAAAAATTTACTTTGGTCTCTGTCATTGCTTACAAAAATACAGTGTTGAGTGAGGTTGTTATGTGAGACTTGTCCAGTTTCAAGGGGAAATACAAACCATGAGGATAGTATAAGTGTATACACATATATTATCTTTTGACATGTGAACATTATATTTCATGGAGTTTATCAAAATAAACAAAAGAGCCTAGATCAATATAATATGACTTATAACTTTTTTATTTTTCTAAATTGTACCTCATTTATTCCTTAATTCACATGACCCTTAAATACCACTTCTTGATGAAATGAATCTGTTTTTGTATTTTTAGAAAGACTAAAGTAGACTATATTGATGCTCCCAGGCTCTGATTTGCCTTTACAGCATGATTTCCTTCATAATCCAATTACCAGAAAAAGAATGGTTGCTACCTAAATTGGCTTCATGGCCATGTATGTGGGAGAGAAAAAGGGAGGATGATGGATGACTTTGTGCGAAGTCAGGAATGATCAGACTAGAAAAGATCAGGAATGCTCTAGGGACCAACTGGAGGGAAGCTATCCAGTGAAACTGAATTTTACAGACAATACTGTCATAGCCTCTCCCACTCTTACCTCTGTTTATAGCTGATATTTTCTGTTGGTAATGTAGAGATCTACATCTAAGCACCACCAAACAGTAATAAAAAATGAATGTGGGTATATTGCTGCCTTTGCATGAGTGAAAATAAATTCTTGCGTAAAACTTGGGATGGCAAGCTACTATTTGATCTTCTGGCTTTCGTTTTAAGTTGGGATTCTCAACTGCTATGTTCAAAATATGGATTGGTACACAGGGTGCTTAATTATTGCATGGTGGTTTCCTTTGAACATCTCAGTGTTAAGAAACTTTTATACTTTTATGTCTTTCTAGATTGATGAAATAGTGGAAGATGGAAATAAGGAAGAAAAGGAATGAAAAAGGGGCAATGTGTAGAAGGTAGAAATGGCGGAGATTTGATTAGAAAGAAAGAAAAGAGAGAATGAGATATAATATTCACCAAAATATAAGCAGGCACTTAACCCATGAACAAATCATTGGGACCATTGTGTTTTTCAGGATGACTGTGGTAAGAGATAATGACCGGGGTGATTTCTGTCTTCTCATTAGGCAGTCAAAAGATAAACAGGAGCACTCAAAATATCATATTACGATAGAGCAGAGAGATTTGTACTCTTGTATTTTAATCCTTTCTGGGAACAAAAATTAATAATAATGCCCAATTTCTGAAGAAAAAAAACCATGGTATTTACTCACACAAATGATCTGGTCCTTTTAGTACAAGGCGACTGTGTCGACTGCCGTAGGGAATGGCAACCACAGTATCATCCACTAGAGAGGGAAACAAAGCAAGGTTTTATTTGAATTTTTAAAATTTTTATTGTAAATGTGATGTATAGAGGGGTTACAGTTACATAAGTTGGGTAATGAGGACATTTCTTTTTGAAAAGTTTCATCCCTCACTTATTTTCTTCCTGTTTTTTTCTCTCCCGGCCTTCTTCCTCCCCTCTCTACAAGTTTCATAGTTCATTTTCAACACAAGTCTAGTGAGTATCACTGCTGAAGTAGTTTATCCTTTGTTCCACTGTTTCTTGCTTTCCTTTCTTCTCCCCAAATCAGGTAAAATGAAGGAGGGGAGTGTAGAAACAAAACAGTGATACAAGGGAAAAAAAAAACCCCGAAGAAGCAAACAAAAGAAAATCACAAACTGTACAATGAAAAAACCTGCTGTTTTCATTTCTTAGAGTTCATTTTGATAAGCATCATTTTGTATGATCATATGCCCATAGCTATTGAGTCCTCAAAGCAATCTTTTAAAAGTCCATAATTTGATATGTTATTATTCATTGCCTTCTATCCAAAAACAGTGACAATATGCTTCAAAATATACAATTGTGCTTTTTTTTTAAAAAAAAAAATCAGTGTTTGAAGTGGGAAAGCCAGTCTCTGTGGATTAAAATTTCTAGTATCTTCAAAATAAAATATTTCAAAGCAACTAATCTCCAGTTCACTTAGGGAGAATTTGGCCTATTCAAGACAATATTAATTTCTGATATATTAAAATAGATTTGAAATTTTTCCTTTTTGATGTTAAAATACCATCAAACTTTCTGGGATCAGCACATTTATATTGATTTAAAAATAGAAAGTACATTTTAAATAATAATGAATTTATTGTATCAGAATTTGTATATTTCTGGCAGAATGTCTTGGACAATTAAAATATGTAAGAGGAGGGGGCAATATATTTGTACTTTGAACTACTTAAGTACAGAAATCCTGCCTTCTGTTTCTTGACTGTCTTCACATTGCCTGCACAGAATCCTAAAGGCTTTTGTGTTGTATTATAATTCATACCCCCAAATTATTATTAACATGTCTTCATGTATATTATATTTTACAGTATTTTTCAAAAACTTAAATAGATCACAGCTGATTTTTATCATAATTACTTCCCTTTCCCATACCTACAAATTGACCCTAAACTTAGTAGATTTTTAAAATGATACATTGTAGTTATAAATGGACATAAAGGATGAAACAGCATTCTACAACTAAGAGGTGTCCATAAAAATAAAGTATTAGAGGAAGGTTACATGTACCCAATTATGCCACCTGCAATGTCATTCATTTTCACCTAAGTCATACCATTTATTGTGCTATCTCCCTCCCTCCCTCCTTCCCCACTCCCTCCCTCCCTCCCCCTCCCACCCTCCTCTTCTTTCTCTGTATGAGTCCTTGTGCTTGAATTCAGGGCTTTGTGCTCTTCCTTAGCTATATTGGCTCAAGGTTGACACTCTACCACTTTGAGCCATATATGATGAAGAAATGCTGTATGAAGTTCAAAGTCAAATGGGTAGGAAGGCAGGCACTACAGAAGACAAGAAAGGCAAGTTCCTAAAAACTCAGCAGTAGGTTCACAAATACTATAGTCTTCTGTTCTTACAAGTCTTTACAATACTGTTTATTATCATCCAGTCAAGTAACAATTTAGGTCAAATAAAAGAATCTCCAAGTTTACCAATTTCTCTAAACCTTAGCATTATCATCTTATCTTTAGAAGTGTTTGAGAAGTAAATCTCAGAAGTTTTCTAACTTCTTGGCTCCTCGGTTTCTTCTTTCATAAAACAAGGAAGGCTACACTACCTTATGTTACTGTTATTACTAGATATAATGACAGATTCACACACATAGATGGAATGTGGCAGGTATTCTACAAATTTTATTTATTCTATAATTTTTTTTGTGGGTTATGGGGCTTGAACTCTAGGCCTGGGCACTGTCCCTGAGCTCTTTAGCTCAAGGCCAACACCCTACTCTTGGAGCCACAGTGCCACTTCTGGTTTTCTAATTGTTAATTGGAGATAAGAGTCTCATGGACTTTAGTGCTCGGGCTGGCTTTGAACCACAATCCTCAAATCTCAGCCTCCTAATTAGCTAGGATTATAGGCGTGAGCCACCGTGCTTGGCTTCCCAATCTTTTAAGAATAGAAACTAAAAGACTATTTTGTTGTGCTTTTAATTCTCCAAGATGCCTAGCATATTACCCCAGATGTCTCTGTTTCTGCCCTAATAAGGTTATGTTTTATTGACTTCTTTATGACATTGGTGAAAAAACTACTCACACTATATCCTTGTGGCTGTTTTTAAAGTCATGCCTTGTTGAGAATTAAGACTTTGTGACATATAGGAAGAAAAAATAGAAGAGGGGTGTTGAAAAGGAACACAATAATGAACATTAAGAGTGGGCCCACAGAGTCCTAAATGCCTTACATAAAGACAGAAGTTTTTAAGTTTGCAGAAGAAATTCGAAGCCGTTCAAACAATGTGATTTCTAGAAATAGAAAGTCTTTGTTTACCCACAGGTCAAAGAAAGTGCAAGTCAAAGGAAGCTTTCTGTTGGACTGTGCAGTCTTCTGACCCCCCACTCAGCAGCGTGCCTTGCTTTTGCTTTGTTGAGAACTAATTCGCATTCCGCAGGCTGAGGCATTAACCCTAGCTTTTGGCTAACACAATTACAATTGCATGCTCCTGGGAGAAGGCAGGAGAAGAACCTAAAAGATTGTTGGAGGAAAGGAGTAAGATGGAAACAGCAAACAAGCGAAGAGCAAAATATCTACCAGTGCCTTTCTGTGCTTGTCTGATCAATAAGAAAACAGAATACCTCAGGCTGCTCCAAATGAGTGTTTGGTAGAAGACAGGACAGAGGTAGGAAAAGTCACAACTTATGTTTCAATTGTGAAGTAGTTTGGTTTTAGCAGATCATTAATGAGTCTGTAAATTTGTTACATCATTCTACAAACAGTTGTAAGGATATATTAGTTATATTTCTATCACATACCTTATGCGGGAGTAGAGATTCAAAATAGGCAAATAAAAAGTCCCACAAAATGGTCCTTGAAAAGAGAACCTAAGGAGCAAAACATGGGGAAATCTCACCCATATCGGAGTCCCACATGGAAATTTTCCATGCATGCAGCTTCATTTCTTAAGTGTCCTCAACCAAAGACACCCATTTCTCTCTGTTTAACTCAAGGTATGCCTGATGTATTTCTCCAAGGAAACTGTAATGTTCCCTACGGTATCACAAAAAAATGGTGGCCTTGATTTGTTGAAAAGTAAAATAGAGAAAATTAAAAGACCTATTTTCTATGTGTTGATAAAAAATCACCTACTCTTTGAGTTGTTACCATCTAAATGTTGATTTGCAGGAAATTTGGAAGAGTCATCTATGTATCCTTTGCAATGATATTGTGCACAGGGAAGTGTTGAAGAGATCCCAGAGGGGTGAGCAACTTGTCTCCTCTGGGATGCATGGCTGTGTCTCTTACCAAGCAGTTCCTTCAAGAAGCCTTTCCCACAAAGGCTCACCATTCTATGATCGAGTGCATCTGCTCTTTCAGTCTACAGGACCTATTTCTAGGCTATTAATCAACAGTTCTAAAAGACCCATTTCAGAGATTAGATCATAAGGTGGTTGAATGGGCAAATTATCCACGAGAGTCAAAATTGTTATTTTACATACAAGAGTTGTAAATGTCCTTTTGCAAAAAAAAAGACAAGGATTATACCTACAAGATTTCTTTTAAGAATCTGTATAATGATATATACTCTACAGTTGTATAGATAGAATATTACATGCAAATTTAAAAGTCTTATGGATATGTTGTGTGATTCACTGGTATATCAAATGATAATGGTATTATTTAGGAGATGGGTAAGATGGGATAGATGGGAGGGAGGGGGGGAAAGGTGGAAGGAATGACTGATCAAGATGCATTGTACATATGAATAGATATGTAAACTGAAATCCCTTTGGACTATTTGAAGATAATAAAATCAGAAAGATAAAAAGAAAAAGAAGATTTTCTGTTTTGATATCTGACTTTATCTGACGTCTAGGTCTGTTGATAAGTTCATATTTTTAAGGAATCTTCCTTTTGAACCTATAAGGCTAATATTTTATTTATTTTTGAATATGAAAGTGCCATCAATATTACTATAATTGACTACATATTAAAAACCCACTAGTATTTAGGAGGTTTTAATGGTATATTTAAAATCATTATTTCAATTTTACTACCATCAAAATATATCCAATAAAACAAGGAAAGCTGACCATTTAAATGTTTCACACTTATATATCAGTAATTAGTAGAAGATGTATGCTGGAAAGGCCAAAAAATACTTTCTCCATGCTCCCCTGGAAAATAGCTTTTCATACTTGAACATATATAAAATCAGGATACATCTCAAAATGAATAACATCTTAACTTTTCTCTCATGTAGGCAGTAATCCTGCCACAACTACTTTGTATGCACCAATGCTAACATCAAAACAGCTAACATCAAACCTGCAAGCAAACATCAGAAGTTGGGAAGCAAATTTAAAAAGAATAGTAGAATCCTCTCATTTATTGCCCAGAAATCTAATGATTTGGGGGATCCTATGGAGATGATAAATTGGGGGTACTTAGCACCATTCCCACAGATGTTTATAGTTTTACACAATTGCAAAACTGATTTAAAAGCCTGACACCAAAGGGCCAAGACATATTTCTGGCTAAAGGAAGTACCTGGGGACATATTTACATTCTACCTAAAACAGCCAAAGTATCAGACGAAATCATAGCTTCATATAATCTTGCCCTTGTGTTTGCATCCCTGGGCTGAAATCTGCCAACGTGGGCTTGTCTTCATCATGAGGACAATGACGGTCACCATGTCCAGAATCATCTTGTGGAAATGGAGTCGTATGGACTTCTTCCTCAGCTTGCCTGGAGCCATGGTCCTCTCAATCTCAGCTGTCCACAGAGCTTGGGATGAAAGGCATGCACTACCAACTTGTTCCATTCTTAGCCTCCCAAATAGCTAGGATTGCAGGCAGGAGCCAGTGGTGCCCTTTGGCTGTATTCTATCCGGTACTTTTAGTACATTTTTATTTTTAATATTTATTAATTTTAGTTTCCCTGTCTTCTCATCTGTCTGTCCTGCCTCATACTGAGTGATGCATGAATGTGAGGCAATTTACCTTAGGCTAGAGAAAGAACAACACAAGAAATCATAAGAAGGCATTGTTTTCATGCAAAACTGTGAAAATAGTCTCTTATCCCACAAATGAGAATTGAAAACAACGGAAACTTCTTTTACAATTCTGTAGCACATAAAACACTGGTGCATCTTTTTTTTTTTTTTACAGTCCTGGGGCTTGAACTCAGGGCCTGACCTTTGTCCTTGGACTTTCTTCAAGACTAGCACTCTACCACTTGAGCCACAGTGTGACTTCCGGCTTTTCTCTGTATGTGGTACTGAGGAATTAAACCCGGGTCTTCGTGTATGCTAGGCAAGCACTCTACCACTAGGCCAAACTCTGGGCCCATGGTGCATCTTAAAGTCACTAATCTTTTAGATTCAAAGCAATAATTCTAGAATTGGGCCATCTGTTGTCCAGCCTGCAGTAATTGATCTAAGCCATCATCATTCCTAGCCTGGCTTACTGCATGCTGACTAATTTTCCCATTTCCAAAGTGAGCTCTGTTACTGTCTCTTCTCACCCATAGGCAGAGAGGTCTAATAAAGCCATCTTTCTGCCAGAATTTTCCATGACTTATTCAGATCTTCATCTGAATGGGACACAAAAATCTTGAAAGAACCTCTAATTTTAATGTCATTCATTTCCCCAAAACCGTCGTGCCTCTAATCATCAATTACATTTGCTTTTCTCTGTCTGAGTTTTTTGATCCTTCTCTTGCCTTCACCAAATCCAAACTCAAATGCTTTCTGATCAACAAGTTCTCTTCTTACTAACTTATTAAAAATTGCAGCTTTCCTCTAACACCCCTTGGCAGGCAGCCCATCTCATCCCATGTTCTTTTCTTTCTTTGCGTTCCCTTCTCCATGGCCTTCTGGGATATACACATTTTATGTCTCTCTTTGCCATTCATTTTAGTATGTAAGTCCCTTAAAAGAAATGAATTTTTGTCTGATACATTTACCCTGTTTCCAGTATGTAGAAAAGACCCACAGCACATAGCAAGTGCTTAGTGTTGTATGAATGAATGAATATATATCATTGTGTAGCTTGTGATCACAGCTGGAGGCAGCCAGTCACAAGGTGAACATATCTTTACTGTTTGTGTCTTATTAAAAAATTCACATGTATTTTGCATTCACAATATAGAGACCTATGTTTTATTATCAACACACTTTGAGCCAGAATGATAGGCCAGGAATATGTTACTCCATAGGTATTATAAATCAGCTTAAGCCACAGTCTGAGAAACACATCTTGGAGTATTATGTTGATATGAATTAGTTTCTCTGGCCTTTTCTTTTCCATTTCCATTAAAGCAATATGGGTGGGAGAGAGAGAAAGACAGAGAGAGAGAGAGAGAGAGAGAGAGAGAGAGAGAGAGAGAGAGAGAGAGAGAGAGAGAGAGAGAGAGAGAGAGAGACAGAGAGACAGAGAGAGAGAGAGACAGAGAGAGAGACAGAGAGAGAGACAGAGAGAGAGAGAGAGACAGAGACAGAGAGAGACAGAGACAGAGACAGAGACAGAGATATAGAGATATAGAGAGATGTTTTGGAAACCCAAGTCAGACTGAAGTTAACTTGATAGCAAATAGGTTTCATCTAGGTTTAAGTATTTTTGAGCATGTTTAAAATAGCATATAATATAGAATTACTCAACTCTTAGAACAAAATGAGCCCATTGTTTTGAAAACCCAAAGCAATTAGCTAGCTAACTCACTCTCCCTCTTTCTCTCTCTTTAATTGGGCCAGGGAAGTCAAGAAGCAGTGAACAGAAAACAAGGAGAGTGAACACTGTTGGTGGTAGTTTTTTCCCCTAAAATAGAAAGAATACTTTGATTTTGCCCTCTTTACATGGTCTACATTTGTAAAAGGCAATTAAAATGTCTTTTCTTAAAGATGATTTCTTTTTATTCACTGGCAAATGGTATGTAATTGATGGCTTTCTCCTACTTCTCTTTTTCCTTCTGGCACTTTCTACTATTGTTTCTTCACTCTCTTGCTTTTTTTTTTTCCTTTGCTCTCTTAAGCACTGATAACATAAGAGAAAAGAAAAACACCTTGGATATAAATTTAGAAAGAAAATGAGTTCAATGTGGGAAGACCTACTGCTAGGATTTGGAGAAGAGCATATGGCTGACTTATGGTTAGTTTTGGCACAATATGAGGAGAGACCTGGCAGTGCTTTCCCAGAACTGCAGGGGAGGGGGGGTCACCTGGCCAACACACTGGGACCTGCAGAGCAGCCTAAATTCCCCTGCTTGTGGGCTGCCTTGTACTCTGTGAAAACAGGGTGGAAGATTTTTTTCTGGGTAGGGTGATCCTACATGAGGCAGTGTGTTCAGCATCTGCTATAGATTGTGGCTGAGGTACAGGCATCTGCTGGACTTTATTGATATAAATCGTTTTGTCAGAAGACATCCTCAGTGCTAAGGTAAATGAATCAATTGCATTTTGTCATTATGTATAATCATAAAGCTGTGCATTATATAATTTGCCCACTGTCAGTCTTGAGTGGAACTCTTCTCATTGAGGTATATATTTACAGACCTAAGGATGACACATAGCTCTCAGTTTGCTTCAGTTTGTTCCTTTATGGTTTCACCTTTGTTCTAGAGGTAAGGTCCCGCCCCCCTCCTTCAGCTAGATAAGAGGAATATCTATGGGACAGCATTATCTTCCTCTATATAAGCAGGAAGGTGGATGGCGAGTGGGCATTAGACTAAAGGAAGATCCTCACCATTAAAACATGCTCTCAGAATTCAACACACAGCATTGACTGTACAAAAACATGGCCTTTCCTTTGTGCCTAATGGTGCATCCTGTATTCCCAGATGATGAGCTCTGATTCAATTATGTGACAAATTAACTCAGGAGGTTTTAATTCTCCCAACATTCTTTAAAGAGCTCCATAAGAGGAACCTTTGAAATGCAACTTTTCAACTCTGCAACCCTAATTCCAGAGATGTAAGAAATAATTAGGCCCTTACCATTTCTGGTTTCTATCTTCCAAATTCTTTAATTTTTCATCATATAAATAGAAGCTACCAACATCACAGGACCAAAGAAAAAGTTTGACTGGATGCACTATGTTTTTAAGTTACCTCATCCTTCACTCTGTCTGCCAAAGTCTATGTAATATTTAAGTTTTTTACAGAGTCACATTTTTTTTCATTGCCTCCAGGGTAGTTAAGGAGGGTAGTTAAGGAGAGGAGAGCTCCCTAAGCTAGCATCTCCAATTTTTCATGTGCTTCAAAGTGCCTGGCCTTTCTTCCTGTCCGCTTTTCCCTGGAAGCCCTCCCTCCCTTCTGGCATGCTGCCTTGTCATGATTTTTCTGAAAATATCTCAGGCACACAATGGAATAATGGTATCTGCCTTTCCTCTTGACCTCCAAGTCAATCTAAAGCTACCAGCCCTCTAGCTGTTGACAGTTTTCCTCCAACCGGTCCCCAGGATGAAAGAACAAAACCACACATCGTAAAGTTATTTGACCTAATTTCCCAGATGAAAGGAGATATATGGGCAGAGATACTGAATCAAGTTGTATCTATTGAAAAATTTTGCATAATGGCAAAAATCTGGAGGCCAAAAGAAGTTCAAAAATGCATGTCCTTACGTACAAAGACTGTCTGTCTCCCTTCCACCTCTACCTGCTTCAGCTCCTGGAACAGGTCATCACAAACGACACTGTATTGTGAAGTGAGTCGTATTGTATGATTCCATTATGGACTTAGGTATTGTGGAATTTACACTATTTGTCCTAGTAAAACACAACTGGCTAACCTTTGTGGATCTTTGGCTTGATCCATTTATTTACTTTGAGACAAGTAACAGCGATGGGTAAGGGTTGAAGATCTACATAAGACTGGGCTCAAATCGGCTCTTTGCTTTACACTGTATGACTGAACAAGTCGTGCCATCTGAGAAGGTCTCAGTCATCCCCTTTATAATATGAAAGTTAATAATGCCTTGCTCATGAAGTTGCTATCTAAAAATTAAGGCAAGTAATTGTGTAAAATCCCCACATGTATAGTCAGTACACATTTATTTGCTGGCATAAGGAGATGAAAACACAACCATGAATAAAGGTCTTCTTATAATCATTGTCCAATCTAAGTTTGAACAGGGGCTGCCTCCAGGTGATAAAAGTGAGTTGTGCCAATCTTGGGGAGGCACGTTGACTACAATCAGGCCAGAGAGTGGATGTAGGCTCTCTACCTATTACTGCAGGGGAGTGCTAGACTCATGTCTAGCTTACATTTCATTGTACCTCAGAAGGAAAAGTTCCCTCTTTGAGGGGTACAAGTAGAAGCCTGGGTTGTCATTCACGGACTAGTCTACAAAGCAGGAATACAAGGCTTTCTATTGCATTGCCAGGCCCTTCTCCATATGGGTAGAGATTTAATTCCCTAGTTGGTGGGAGGAGTCAAAGCTAAGCCAGGGGAGCATAAAAAGTATGCACACCCAAAGATTGCCCCACCTCTTGTGTCTTACATTTAGTTGCAGAGAGTTGGGATTTATACTGCCCTCGAACCAGCCGACAGGTGGAGCCATCTCCGTTGCAGACACCACAGTTATCCTCCTTGGCAGTGCTTCCCAGCTGGTGGTCGCAGCCAACAATCTAACAAGAAAGAGAGAGGTGTGATTCAGCTGAGCTCCTAACAGCACAGGTCAATGATAAGGCCAACAGCAACAAATGACCCTCTTCTCATACCCAAGTGGCATAAAATGTACTTCTTATGAAGGGGACTGAGTTAAAGTGGAATTTGAACCTAGTCAAGGAGGGGGAAAAAGGTAGCATTGGTAAAGATATCTTTATAGTTGAATCATACAAATAAGAAAAGATAAGGGAAAATGGTAAGTAAGGAGCTAAAATGGGAAGAGAATAAGGGAGAGATCCTAAAATAGTGATGTTAACTTAAAAGTAATTCCCAAGGAAGTGAGGGAAGGGGTGGCATTGTTCAAAAAGAAATGTACTCATTGTAATTGTCACCCTTCTGTATATCGCCTATACAATAAACAAGTAATAATAGTTTCCAGTGTCTATAACTATGATCCACTCAAAGGACAAAACTTACACCCATGGACCACTGAGACAGAAAAGATTTTATGAATAACCCTATCTTCTGTTATGTTTCTTACACTGTAAACTGCACAAAGTTTGGCATTCTGTATGTAAGGCTCATGAATATATTCCAAACAACTGGATCCGTGTATAGTCAACTGTAGATTTATAGATTTATACTGTATGAAAACAGAGATATCATTAGCATTTTTTACCTAGCAGTTCAGCTAAAAGAACCAATATATATGTATGCATGGGTGTGTATATGTGGATCCATACATGTATGTATATATATTTGTATATGCATTATATGTTATGAATATGTATATATGTACTGTGTGTATATATAAAGAGAGAGAGACAGAGACAAAGACAGAGAGAAGTATGGGGCAGCATGGAAAATAGCAGAGATGCTCAATATGAAGATTCCACCATTTTTCTGGTCCTTTCCTGATCCAACACAAATATCTCATGAATTCTCAAAACAATCATGTAATATCTCCTCATTTTATAGTTGAGGTCATAAGTCATGTCCAAAGCTACTTAACTAGTAAGTAGCAAAGTTCTAGATACTTCTAGCAAATATTTATATTTGGTCCAAATCAGGCTCAACAAAACCACAAACCTTTACAAAGTAGGTAGGTAAACTCACTTTTAATTTTACTCTTTTCCCCCATCAATGTTTCAGTTTAAAAAAATTAAATCCAAACTATATCAGGTTGTATGTCTTGTAGTTTTAGTTTGACCTCACACCAAAGGATTTGTTCTACTTCCAAACTATTCAACGACTGTTTCTGACAAAATAAAATGAAAACTGGAGTGACATTTCAAGAGGAATAGCTCCAAAAAAAAGTACATAATTTGTTTTGCTTTAAAAAAATCTGGCCTTTTTTTGAGGCTTAATTTTTCCTTTTCATACTGTTCATAAGTAGTGAAAACAGACTTATGAAAAATTAGCATAAATTGACATTGGATCAAAACCCCTTTGTACAGCTACTAAATATAATAAAAATAACATTAAAATATATAATTATTAAACATTGTTTTATGTTCTATGTGTACTCTGCATATAAAGTACTGTAACTGAAATATGTGTAAAAGAGGACTGAGGACTGGAACAATAACACATTATTCAAGAAGTTTGAGAGATTTACGGGGGCTTTCCTGTGAAGGAAGTGAATAATGAAAGAAGAGACAAATGGTAAAGAGAATTGAGTGGTGGTCTACTTTGGGAAATGGGTGGAAGTGAATTAGATAGATTAGATAGATAGATGGATAGATAGATAGATAGATAGATAGATAGATAGATAGATAGATGGATGGATGGATGGATGGATGGATGGATAGATAGATAGATAGATAGATAGATAGATAGATAGATAGATAGATAGATAGATAGGGATTTTTTTTTTTTTTGCCAGTCCTGGGCCTTGGGTTCAGGGCCTGAGCACTGTCCTTGGGCTTTCTCAATGTTAGATCTCTACCACTTGAGCCACAGTATCACTTCCAGCTTTTCTCTATGTATGTGGTACCAAGGAATCGAACCTGGGGTTTCGTGCATGCTAGGCAATCACTCTACCACTAGCCCAAACTCCTGGCCCAGGGATGGGTTATTATAATCTTTTATGCCATGTCATCACTTTGATTATCTTCTGTTTTTTTATTCAGCAGAGTTTCTGAATCATGAGAGATTTTGAAATCCATTTTTTCTCATCATTTATTAATTTTATTCATTTTATTTTTTATTGTCGGGGTAATGCATAGAGAGTTTTACAGTTACATTCTCCAGATAGTAGGTGCATTACTTCTCAGACACTGATACCCCTTCTTAGATTTTTGTCCCTATTTCCATCTCCCCACTCTCTCCCAATCATCTTGTTTTCCAACCCAATTTATAGAGAAAAACTTTTCGAAGACTTCGAGTGTTGATTTAAATGATATTCTTTCCTGTATTCTTTAAATAAGTAAGGATATGAAACAAAGTATAATCTTTTCATGTTTGAACCAAAGTTAAATTCACAAATTGAATAAAACAAAATCACAATAGTTATAAATCTCTAATTAAATGTATGAATTTGAAGTAATAGGTGGTGTTGAGTAAAATGTAATTGTTTAAGAATAGAAAATATCTGTGCATGGTTATTTAGCTGTTCATTTATTCTTTTAATTTTGACCCAGTGGACTATCCTTAGTGTCACATCATCTGTGGCATTAATAACCTTTGCATCTAGGCTTTTACTATTGATCTATTACTATTAGGCCAATATTTATTTATTTTTTTGCCAGTCCTGGGCTTGAGCTCAGGGCCTGGGCACTGTACTTGGACTTTCTCAAGGCTAGATCTCTACCACTTGAGCCTCAGCACCACTTCTGGCTTTTTTTTTTCTATATGTGGTACCGAGGAATCGAACCCGGGTCTTCATGCATGCTAGGCAAGCACTTTAACCACTAGGCCAAACTCCCGGCCCCTAGGCCAATTAATTTAATATTTAATCTAATACAGCAAACAAAACAAAACTGAAGTAAGCAAAAAAGTGTATAATGTGTATTATTTTCAGTAAAATATACCTATGTCTTGGTCTGGACTAGAACTTGAACTCAGTATCTGATGATTTTGCTCATTGGTTGGCCTGGCTGGAACCAGGCCTTCAATCGCCAAATATTTTTTTTTTTATAGTATGTGCTAAAACAATGACTCCTTCAACACTTGTACCTTTTTTTCTTGTGTTCTGAACTCAGTGACATACATGTGTTAGATAAATATGCTGTACCTCTTGAACTACATTCCCAGCCCCTCTACATGTCTTTGGAAAGCACAAATGCCAGGAGAACATAGTGCTGAGGTCTGAAGTGGGCAGCAAAGGCAGGGTATCTCTGTCTTATGAGTATAGTCAGCAGCAGCCCACTTCAATCTGCAGTAAGGCCAGCCTATCCAAATTCCATAGAGTTTTATCCAGGCATATGTAAGCACAGGTGGTTTACAGACTTCTTGGGTATGTTTCCATGTAACTGTAGTCAAATTCTTTTAATTCTCTTTTTTTTATCTATTATTATACGGACACATGAGCTGATCACAATTCTGTATTAATAGTTATGATAATTGTAAAGTGTGAAATGTGATGGAAAAGTGCCTATTTCAAAAACATGCACATAGCAATTTCAACAACATATAGTAAATACTTGCTACTGGCTGGGCCCTGAACTAGACATAAAATTCAATGGTGAATTCAAGCATATGTGATTCACCTTCATATCACTGACAGTCTAGGGAGAAAGTTCACAATCATCACATACAAAGAGGCATACAATGGAGAATTTGTTTACAGAGTCCAAAGAAGACTTGATGAAAATGAATCTTTAGAGCTAAAAAGAGAAATTGAAATGAATAACTGAAGAGGAGGTGTTACTATACCCATTTCCTAGCTAATTAGAGAATAGAAAAAACAAAGTTGGAAAAAAAATGACCAGACTAACTCATTGGGTTGCTTTAGAAGAGAAAGCATGGCAATCTTAATTTAGGCACTATTCAAAGAATTATTGAGTCATGTTTTGTTGTTTGGGATTAAAGAGAGATGGATTTAATTTTACAAGATTTTCAGCTATGTGAAAGGACCAGATAAGCCGTGGGCATGGATTCTTTCAAACCTAACTGGATTCAATCCTTAAATTATAAGGAATTCCAGGTTTTCTCAAAGGATTTAAGTTTTTCTGGGAAAGTTTTAATAGATTTTGATGTCTCTAACAGAGCCCAAGGAGATAATCAGGAGATTTTTTCTAATCCTAAAGATTTCTTATGGTTCCAAAATCATTTTAAGAAAGAACAACTCTGCTTCACCAATCCAAAGTAGCTTCATATTAGAAACAGCTAAATAAGAGGTGACATATTTTAAAGCTTAACTTGGCCAGACCTTAAACATAGTGTTTTCAATGTGGATTTATGGACCCTAGAATATGAACCAATTCAGTTCTAAGTGGGTGTTGTTTAACTTCAGTGTTTTAAAGACAAACATCTCCTTGACACATTGTGATTTTTTTCTTTTCTCTGTATCAATTCCTCTTTAAGATGCCAAGATATTCTAATTCAATTATTTAAAAAATGTGGAATACTTTATTATCAGAAGAAATATTCTTTTCTTGGCTGAGTAGAAAATTGTTTTCAATTACAACAGGATAATCATTGTTGACATATATTAATCTGTTGACCTTGAATAATTGTTGGATTAATGAAAATTAGTTAGCCTGTTACTTTTATATCTATTATTAACACAATAGTAAAATAACCTAAGAATACAAACATGAGATGAATTGGCAGACAAAATGCTGATCTCTCTGTGCCTTCACACATTCTATTATTTCTACTCAAAGTTGTTTTGATCCATTATTTATTGGGAAAACTTCTATTTGTCCTTCCAACCCTTAATTAGAAAGGTCTTTTCAGATTTCAAAATTAATTGTTTTATTGCTCTATATTTTCTCATTTTGCTAATATTTCCATGCAGTAGAGATTACCAGTTGCCAGTAATCTCTATCCTTTGAACAGAACTTTTACTGGAATGGCAATATATCAAATGAAAAGAATGCATTTCTTTGTGGCATGTGATCAAATTGCAACCAAAGCGCTATGTGTTCTGGGAAAGGTAGTTAGAACAGAAAATGTAGCAGGGGAAGGGCCCTTCTACCCTCTGCCTTTCTTTCTTCATATTGGTACCCAGGGCCATATGAGATGAGAGGGTTGTAGGTGGAAATCTAGCACTACGGATGCAGGGAGCAGCTAACAGAAAGATGGTGCCTGGTTTCCATATCACATATATAGAGATTGACAATACGTTGACTTATGTTTAAGAATAAAGCTTTAGGGTCAGGAGTGTAGCCTAATGCTTGAAAGCTTGCCTAGCATGCACAAAGCCCTGAGTTCAATTCCTTAGTACCATATACACAGAAAAAGCTGTAAATGGTGCTGTGGCTCAAGTGGTAGAGCACCAGCTTTGAGAAAGCCCAAGGCCAGTGCCCAGGCCCCAAGTTCAAGTCCCAGCCTGGCAAAAAAAAAGAATAAAGCTTTAATGCATTAGAGTTCCTATTGTTTTGGAGTTTTCTTTCATTTATGCGCAATTCAAATTGTTATGTAATCGATACTGCACTTATTCTATATTTGTCTCTACATTAAACAACGGGTTAATTGAGAAATGATATTTTTATGGTTTCTGACTGCTGGTGTCTTATGCCTATAAGCCTAGCTACTCATAAGACTTAGGCTGAGATCTAAGGATTGTGGTTCAACACTAGCCTGGGCAAGAAAATCTGTGATACTCTTATCTCCAATTAACCACCAGAAAACTGGAAGTGGAGCTGTGGCTCAACGGAACTCATGGACAGTGCCCAGGCCCTGAGTTCAAGCTTTGGTTTCTTAGCATAGTATTTGATAGTTGAGATGTGCAGGTTCTGATGTGTCAATGAAATACAGAACACCAAACATAATGGTACTCTGTGCTAGCATTTCAAATGTAGGTGACAGTCACTGATAATACACATGTATACAAAACTGTATATATATTTGTTTGTATCTCTGTGTCTATAGAGAGAGACTATTATAAACTCAAGGTCAGTTCTAAGCCTCTGCTTTAATGCATGAACAAGCATTACGGTAAAGGGCTAGTATTGTTTAGAGACTATTTCCCAGTGCACCTACATTCCTCATTACAAAGATGTCATGGAAGGCAATGTTCAGGTCATAGAGTTCCCAGATCCACCCCATTCTGGAGAGAGTAGCAAAGTGAGATAATGACCAGTCATATCTTTGGCAATTTCATGGACTCTTTTGGCAAAGGGGGGAATTCTAACAGAATATTTTGGCCTACTACAACATATTAGTTTTCTACTACTACATGTCAGCTAGAGGAGGAGTCTAACCTTATCCCCACCCCAAACATTTGCAGTGTTGCTTATTTTGCTTTAAAAAAATCTCAGGGGGCCCGGAGTTTGGCCTAGTGGTAGAGTGCTTGCCTAGCATGCACAAAGACTTGGGTTCGACTCCTCAGTACCACATACATAGAAAAGGCTGGAAGTGGTGCTGTGGCTCAAGTGGTAGTGCTCTAGCCTTGAGAAAAAGTCCAAGGACAGTTCTCAGGCCCTGAGTTCAAGCCCCACGACTAGCAAAAAGAAAATCTTAGGTGATAATAAGTGTCAAACTCCAAAATAGCAACCTGATACTAAACAACGTCTTATTGTTTGGATGTCATTAATCAACAAAGTTTTACTTTTATATCCTAAAGGTATTTGTTTTTTATTCTCCCTCATACATATATACATGCATATAGTTCTTTGCCTTATTTCTGAGCAGAATGCATATACTTAACACTGCTGAATTTTCTTCATTCCTCTGGGATTTAAGGGAAGGAGGTCCTTATTCTAGGACCACAGTTTCCAACCCAAGTTGGTTTCCTGACTTTGAACATGCGTGCTGACTTCAGGTCCCAACCCTGCAGTGGACACTGAAAGGCTGGGAGTCTTCTTTGATTTTACAGAGCAAAGTGAATAATGGGCAGAGCAAAAAAAAACAACAAAAACTGAAATTATCTAGTCACTGAAATTTGTTGGAAAATATCTTCACTAGAAGTCATAGGAGAATCTAAAATCAATACAATAATTATTTCAATAATACAATAAACACAACCTATAAGTAGATATTATGCCCTAGACTAATATTCTCAGATGGGTTCATCCTGGCTCCATTTCAAATGGTTTCCCATAAAGATCTCAACTGCTAGCATCAAATACTGAAGCAGTGATGTCAAGCTTTTCTTGATCCAACACCATGAGGTAAGATACTTTTAAATCCCTCTATTTTCAGCACTGGGAAAGAGAAATATGGAAAGCTAAACTGTGAACATCTGATCACAGTCACTCTTAGTTATGATTATTCAATTTAGACAAAATGGTATGAGTAACAGAATACTCTCTACATACTCTCATTTTCTAAATTTGTGAATAAGTTAGGGTAATAGAACATCTCCAAACTTATCCTCCAAAGATTTAGGTATTGATTAATTTATTTAAGATTAACCTTTGAATAAAAACATCTGCAGCATATACATTTGATATAATATAATCAAGATATTAAAAAGTAGTTCAACAAAGTGGAAAGAAAAAAAGAAGGTGAAGAGAGATAAAAATCAGAAGGGTGGAAATTCTGCATAGTACATACCACTTTTCTGGGAGGGGATTGGGGGAGGAATTATCACATATCTGTAGAATAGAATAACATACTGAGGATTTTAAAGCAAAAAGTCCATTTAATCTTTCAAAAATGTATAAGAAATGTTTCTTGAAGCAGACATAATAAATATCTGTGTAATGAATGAATATATAGCTGGCATAGCAGAACCATGAACACTCAAATTACTAAATCCTAGATGTATTTCTTGAGTCTTCTGAAAGAAAACACCATATAACAATTTCCCAAAACATCTGAGTCCATAAAGACAAATTTTAAAGAGAAGAGTTCCAAGAGCCTTTGATGAAACTTAATATCAAAGAACATTAAAAAAACTAATTTTAAGGAGTCAAAACATCTTGGTACAAAGATGATCTGGCCTAATCCAAGGGTGGACTTTAGAGCAGTTAGGGCTAGGCTGGCAAAACTATGGTACATGTGGTGCTATTTCTTGTGCCAAGATCCGTAGCAGACATTGCTAATCAACTGTTGCATTCTTGGCCTCTTTTATGTGGCCCTAGATCCCTTATGCCATTGTTCTCTAGATGCCAAATCCAATAGACTGTGGTTGTCAGATGAGGACACGGAACTAGCTTTACCATTCCAGAGAGAAGGAAATGAACTGGTTGCCTCACTTTTAGACTTCTCCACAAAGACTATTTCTATTAGGAACCAAACAATTTCAAGTAAAGATTATAACACTGAGGTTAAGAAGATAAGTTCCCCAAGGTAAAATAGATGCTGCTAAGGAAAAACACCAAAGTCTGTCTTGCAGGGCACTGGTTAACAGTGAAAAGTCATATGTACAATATTTATATGGTAAAGTTGAGTAGTGATAAAGTTGACTATTTTTCTATTTAAACAATTTTTTAAAATTGCTTTAAGTAGTTGTACAAAGGAGTTTCTTTTTAACAAAGTAGTTTATGAAACCATATTTGAACAGTGTCACCCCTTTCAAACATTCTCACCCATCCCTCTCCTATTCACACCTGTTCTCACTCTTAGTTTTGTAGGCCATACTTTGGATTTTTGACTGCATTCTCTCCTTCCTCTCCTCTTCATTTGTCTCCCTGTTTCCTCTTGACCCCACTCTATCACTTTTGATCACCCACTTCCTGGTAAATTATTTTGCTGAAATTTGACTTTGTGTTTCCAAGGAATTACACCATTTGAGTTCTTGCTTGAATCTATCATATTTCTGTTAATATGTTTGTATATACTTGCACACCACACAGTGTTGTTACTGGTAAGTTTATAAGTGAAATCTAGCTTCTACATAAAAGGGAAAGGTTGAATATTCTTAACATGACTACTCTATGCAGAGTTAGACATATGCATGAGGATAAATAGATGGTGACTTAGTAGTGCATATGAGAAGTCAAAGGAAAGGTGCCAGCCTATAGTTAAACATGTGTTACACAGCTCTCACATGAATACACACATAGCACATATACCACATACATACACTAAACCTCTCTCCACGCATACCACATATATACATAATATAGCAAACAACATTCTCGCTCTCTTTTTTCCTCTCTTCTCTTTCTTCTTCCTCCATCCCTCCCCCCACTGCTGGTTTGCTATAAGTGTCCAAAGTTCTTCCTTTCCACATTTGTTTCTTCTGTTTCTGATATGAGAAAATAGGATCTTTGGGAAGTCAAAGGTGCCACCAGTGGTCCGTGAACTGTATTTACTCTATTCAAAAGCTTAATGGAAAGGTATTTACCTGTAATCAAACCCCATAAGGTCACCAAAGCATCAATCATCTTATTATACCAATAAGCTAACTGCTGACTTGTGCGGCACTAATTTTTTTATTGCAATCTCAAGTCTTTAAGTCATAAAACGAGAAAACAAATAATCACTTAACACATGCAGTGTTTTGAGTATATGGAAACTTCCAAAACACAAGGTTCATAGAAAAATAAATTAGAAAGGATGCCTTGTGTTAAAAAGTTGAGAACCACATGTAGTCCTTTGTTGGTTGTTCAAATACCCTTGGGAAAAGTAACACATGAAGTTGTTGATTATAGTTAAATTAGACTGACTCAATTGAATATAAGGCACTATGATGGCTGTGGGGAATACACGTAAGTTGAGGCATGGTCTCAATCCAGGGTGAATGAAATTGATCATCTCCTTAAAATGTAGGAAAGTAGAAAGGGAATAAGGGCATGGAAATAAAAGGTCAAAAGGAGAAAGACAGAGGGAAAGTGAGCTAGAGTTTTGTAAACTCATGTTATATTGAGGTATCGAATACATTGTCTCATTTAATTCTTAGGATAACACTGAAAATTAGCTCATTATATTTCTTTTACAAAACTAAAACTGAGACCTAGAAAGGTTAAGAAAAAAAGCAAACTTGCCAAGGATGTGGCATTCTCAGAGTTGACATTGGGGCATCATAGCATTTGATGAGTGATCTCTCTCTCTCTCTCTCTCTCTCTCTCTCTCTCTCTCTCTCTCTCTCTCTCTCTCTCTCTCTCTCTCTCTCTCTCTCTCCATTGTACTACTTGGCTCCTTTTGGAGATGAGAACTGCAGTTCACTGAAGAAGAGGGAGGGTGGACCTATCTCTATCAGCTATGACTTATTTGCCAGAAGCAACACCTGCCTACCATTCTAAGGACTTAACTGAAGCAACAGAAACAGGTGGGTTCTTACAGGCAATAACTTGAAAGTATGAGCAGGATTTCTTTGGAAGATATACTTAGTAATATTTTAACAAAAATAGTTGTTTTGTCCCATACCCACACACATGCTCATGGGAAAGTGGTAAATATTCACAGGTCATCTGCCTATTTTCTTAGAAAGATGTAAAGTGTTCCTACAGCCTAACACATTGCAATATGATACTAGTTTATATGAAAACATTTAACTACCTTTCCTCCAGGTAAAAGTTTTCTGGAGAAAAACCTTCTTCCATATAAGACACTCTCTCCTCTGGAGTTTGTCATGCATTTCTAAGACTAGTCATTTCCCTTGTGGATTTTCTTTACAATGACCCACAAGGTCCCAGACCATCTATCCAAGCAACTTCTCTGACCTCATCTTTCCCTGACTCACTTTCCCAGCTGTTTTGAAACATAGCACATATTTTCTCATCTTATAAGAACCCTGGTTTTTCTCTTTAGTTGGACAGTTTTCAGACTTTTGTTTGGTCAGTCATGGGGCTTGAACTATGGGTGGCACTTCCAGTTTTCTGGTGTTAATTGGAGATAAGAGTCTCATGGACTTCTGTGCCCAGGCAGGCTTGGAATGGCAATTCTCAGATTTCTACGACTTCTGTGTAGTTAGGATTACAGGTGTGAGATACCGGTGCTTGGCTCTTCAGACATTTCTATAAAGCTTGTCCTGCCTCTTTTAACATTTTGCTTGAGAAAATGTTTGTCTTTTCAATAAAACCTATTTTGACCACAATTTTAAATACTGTCTCCTTCCCAGTCCCAAATCCTCTTATCTTGTCTCATTTTCACCTTCTATTCTATGGTCTATCTAATCTAATCTAATACCTAATATATGCATTAAGATATTGGTTGTTTTCTCTCTCTAGAATGTAACCCCTCACCAAGCTCATAGATAGTTATATACAAGTGCCTTGATATATAAAAGGTAATTGATATTTGTGGAAGAATTCAGTCTACAAGCAAAATCACAAGTAATAGTTAAGTATTAATGTGTAACACAGCAACCATCACCACTTAAACTTCATCCTACTGGATCTCTAGGATGTATCATGTTGCAGCATTATATGTTGAGAGTTTAATTTTTACTTATCACTCTGCTTTGTCTTTGGTCCACTTCTGGTATCCAAGAATTGTGTTGGGCCATAAATAAATGCTCAGATTTCCCACAGTGTCTCCATCTGATGTTTTTCCCACAAGGCACAGTACTTTGGGTTGATGAGCTAGCTCCAATGTTAATTCTGCATGTGTATAGTCACCTTATACTTGTTTTGTTTTTTCGCTAGTGGTTTTAAATCAGGGCCTGTCCTTGGGCTTTCTCTCTCAAGGCTAGAGCTCTACCACTTGAGCCACAGCACCGTTTCTGGCTTTTTCTATGTATGTGGTACCAAGGAATCAAACCTGGGTCTTCCTGCATGCTAGGCAAGCAACTCTACCATTAGGCCAAATTCCTCACCCTTATATTTGTTCTTTTAAGCACTTGGATCTTAGCTTTTGCTAATGGCTTTCAACCTGGGTACCTCCTGGCCTGACTTCCATGATCCTGCATGAGCTCTGCAGCTTTGACTTGCCATCTAGCGAAAAAGGAGCCACAATCCTTCTACCTCTAACCTTCTCACTCCTATCCAGAGATAGGCACTTAAGTTCTCAAGGAGAACCCTGCTTTCACAAGAATGATTTTTTTTTCAGATATTCACTCCTTATCAGCATGCTAAATGTGCAGTTCTAGAGAGATTAGGATGGACTTTGAACTCAGGCCCTTCCACTTGTTGGGCAAAGGCTCTGTCACTAGAGTTTCTGTTCCCATCATTCCATTGGATCTATAGTTCTTATCTTTGTATTATGAATCAAATTAAAGAGAGATAAAGATAGCAGCATGAGACAGCAAAGAGAAAGACACAAATTTATAAGACTGCAAAGATTTAAAAATAAACTTCCTGTCTGATGGCTGGATAAATACTCTAAAATGGATTGAGAAAATAAGTAAGTCTTATTTTCACCATGTAGGGTTTTAAGGTTTTTTGGTTTTGTTTTGTTTTGTTTTCCTTTTCTTGTTTATTTCAATGTCTGGGCCAAATTCTCATATAAATTTATTCTAAACACATCTGGGTTACTTTTTGGATATTATTTTTAGTTAAATGTATTTATCTAGTTGTCTTCAGCAGAAATCCTAAGAATTAAACTAGTATAGACATTTGTGCACACAGACAGTAGAATTCATTCTCCGCAGATGGTGGGGGAACTTAAAAAAAAAATAGTCTGCCTTCTCTCTCCCCTGCTTCTAAAATTAAGGTGTCCAAAGAATGCGAAACAAAATTATACAAAGGCCTGACCTCTGGCCTTGCTTCTGTCTCTCAGACTGTGAAGTACCCAAGAGAGAGAGTGTTGAATTTGGCCTCACTTCATATGGTATTAACTGTAATTCTTTGTGAATTGTGGTGACATCATGGTACACTTTGACATCACTGCTCAGACTCCCTTCAGCTGCTGGGCATACAGAGCACAGATTGCGTTCAAATACAAGAGTCCTTTGTTGAGAAAAGAGGACAGCAGCCAGTCTTCTTCCCTGAACCAGTGAAGATCCCAGGTCTGTTTAATAAGTCACTACAAAACAGACATTCTGCTATGAGGCCTAGAACTCATTTGCCCTTGAAACCGTGAAATGTTTTGTGGCAATTCACATCTAAAGAGTTAAAAATTCCAGATATCAGCCATAATTCAGCAACATTCTACACACAATAAAACTCTCATTTACACATCTGGAGATTTTATTTGAAGTTACTAGTCCAAAAGCAATAACATGATCCCCATACTTGTGTGTCATGAGAAGTGATGAAGACAAAGGAGAGTGGGGCAGAAGGCACACGTGTGGGAGCAGTCACTAAGGAGCTGGAGTAAAAAAGGCTTGTCTCAACCCGTCTAGGCAAAAGCACAAAACCCTATCTGAACAACATACTGAAAATGAAAAGATGAGGGGCATGGTTTGAGTGTAGATTGCTTGCATGACAAGTGCAAGACCTTGAGTTGAATCCATCTTGTTAATCTGTGACCAGACTTCTCACCTACAGAAACATGAATGACAACTGTGCATTGTTTGAAACAACCTGAATTCTAAAATGATGAACAAACATAGGACTTTCTTGTTATAGCTTTACCTTTAATATATTGTTTTGTTGATATAGCCTTAATACTTACAAAGTTAAAATAATCATAGTCAAAAAAGAAGAAAAGAAAAAAGGAAAGGGAGGGAAAGAAGAAAAAAGAAAAAGAAAAGGGGAAAGGCAGAGAGAGAGATACATCTAGGTCTCAAAACAACAAGCTTATTATAATTGCTTGGCATTTCAGACCCCCAGTTTAGGAAACCTTTTGTTGTTTCTTGCTCTCAAGTCTATTTCTGGCCACCCTCTCAAACATTATTTATTATTGGTTTGAAGACTCTTGAATGGTGCTATCAGTATTTTGCTTCAATGTACATCAACTATATCCCCAACCAGAACAATTTATGGCTTGTTCTTCCTGGGATTTCTACTGTTATTTCTGTATGGTCACACTGGATCTCATCTACCTTTCTTCAAAATAACTTTAAACCTTTGTCTACGAGGTTCAACTTCAGGTCTAAGAAAGCAAATTTTTAAGTCACATCAAGAAACTAAAGGTAATTCGTCTAAGAGCTTTTCTAGCAAAATAAGATATTGTACAAAAGATTGGAATAAGATAGCACATTTGTTTTAAAACTAAAGATCAAGTTTTTGCTTTGTCATAAAACAAATAGAGTCATGACAAGATCTTCGGCTCTTCTTTTAGTCATATGATTGCTGAAAATATTTGTCTTACCCACCCCTCCAGAAATGTTATATTTATCGCTAACCAGAACACAATGTCATATGTCAGTGTTTTGTAAACATACTCAATTTTTTGGCCACTTCTCACCCTGGAACATCACTATTCCTACCAACAATAACACTAATAAGTTGTCTGTTGTGTAGCCTGTTCTACCCATAGACAAAATGACACTGTGAGATAAATGATTCAACTTGGATGTGAAAACTTATTACCATTTGCTTGAGCTTATCACACACTCACTGTGGGATTCAGTTTTTGTATCTATTTTATGTACTTGGAAAGATTTGGTATAACATACATATCTATATATATATATAAATTCTAGGACATTGTCTATAACATAAAAACTATGACAACTTGTCTTAGAGAATTTCTGAGACATTGTATTTTCATTTCATGGTCTATTCTATATTCCAAAATCAAGAGCTCTTAACGCTCAAATCATGTGTACTTATTATCTTAGTGGGTATGTAGTCATTGGGCAAACAGGAGGCATTTGCTCAGCATCTCTGTGATGTGGTGTCTGAGACTGTCAAAATAACTTCATGATCTGGGCCTCAGTGGACTCGTTGCCCCACAGCTATAGATGAGAGTCCACTTTCCAAAGGCTCAGCTCTATTTTGGCTTCTCCATACTTGACAATAGCAGAGGTGACCTAAGACCACAACTCTGATGCTACAGGAAACAAAAATGTACCCTGCTTTAGATTTCAGAATGAAGGCAGTTTCACTAGAGAATGGTTCTTTGGGAAATGACCTCTGGGAAGTTTAAGGATTCTGTTAGAAATAAAAAATACCTCTTTGGGATTCCTGTGGAGTGTCAAATCATCTCTTCTGAAGACTGCTCAAATGAAAGTAGAATGTTTAGGCCTCTGGAAATATCCTTGATTTTCCAGCTATAGGACCACTGATCCCAAGTTAATCCAGGGATCATGTTCATAAGTGTCCACTCAAGTAATAAATGAGAGGGAATATGAACCATAAAATTCATTCTTTTAAAATGTGAGATAATGAGGGCCGGGAGTTTGGCCTAGTGGTAGAGTGCTTGCCTAGCATGCACAAAGACCCGGGTTCGATTCCTTGGTACCATATACTTAGAAAAAGCCAGAAGTGGTGCTGAGGCTCAAGTGGTAGAGTTCTATCCTTGAGAGAAAAAAATCCAAGGACAGTGCTCAGGCCCTGAGCTTACGCCCAGGACTGGCAAAAAAAAAAAAAAAAAAAAAAAAAAAGTGAGATAATGAGAAAGTCATATTTCCATGGGCTAGGGCAAGGGTTTGGGGTCTATTTTTCTCTTCTGGAATTTTTACTGATATGAACAGGTTGAAATGACACCTGAAAATTGTGACAGAAATTAGATGCACAATGTCCATCTGCATACAGGGAATATTCAACATGTATGCGTTGTATGGGAAGAAGAACCAATGAGTCTGAAAGTACAAGTGAAAAAATGTGTCAATGTGTTTCTTAAAAGCTAAACCAGAGTTCCTGAAGCTGTGAGTTTAACTTGCTGTTTAATCAGATGAACAATTAATCAGTTATCAGGAGTCACACATCCTAAGAGAAAAGTGGGCAATAAAATTTTTAATGGGCTCCAAATTTCCTGAGTCAGATGAAACTGATTCAGAATAACTGCTGGATATGATCAGACTAGACCAAACAAAAAGCCAACAGTTTCCAATTCAGATGCCCTTTCAGAATCTAGGTCTTGTGGGATCTAGATAATCAGTTACATTTTGCTGCATCATGGCACTATTATAACGGTGGCAAAATGAACTGTTTCTTCTTTCATGGTACACAAAAAAGAAATTCATACAGAGGCCTTGAGATGAAAAGAAATGATTGCATACATTTTTTCCAGTTCAGAAAGATTAAGAAAATACCACTAATCACCCACTCATATACAGAGAAATGAATTCTTATACTTTGCTATTGTGATCCCAATATTCAATCCAGCTGAAACCAAATTTCAAATTTAACAGAATGTAACACAGAGCATAGGCCTAATTTGAGGGTGAAATTGAATCACATCATAAGAAGAATATGTAAATTAAGAAATATATTTAATTTGAATTTTTAAAATAATTTTTAAGTAGTTGTAGTCAGTTTTCATGAACTATTTAAAAAGCATTATATCAACACAGAAAACTCTGTGTACATATGTACATAGTATATATACATATATAAATATGCATTATATATACATAGTAGTTATGCATATATATGCAGATGTATATACATATATACACATAGTATTTTCTAACTCCTCCAAAACTAATCAAATTGTCTTCTTTTCTATCTTAAGTTTACAGTTTTCTTATAGATTGTGGGCACAGTAGAGAAGAAATTTCTAATGCAAATGATTCACACAAATTATAATTTGACTCCACCATGTAACATTTCTTCTACATTCATTTTGTATAAAGTAAGTAAATTGAGATTATTACAGTATATTTTGTCTTATATCAGGGTTTCCCTTTCAATACATCTATAGGTATCTAATGAATAATATTCTCAAATTCTGTAAGATATGTCTCTCAAGCTTCACATTTGATAGAAAAAGATGACCTAGGGGCTGGGATTTTGGCCTTGTGGTAGAGTGCTTGCCTAGAATGCACAAAGACCAGGGTTTGATTCCTTAGTACCACATACATAGAAAATGCTAGAAGTGGTACTTGGGGCTGGAATGGTTGAGCTCTAGCCTTGAGAAATTCCAAGGGCAGTGCTTTGGCCCTGAGTTCAAGCCCTACGACTGGCGCAAAAAAAAAAAAAAAAAAAAAAAAGGAAACAACAACAACAACAAAAACCAAAAGATGATCTGACTATTTATTTCAAGATTTTCAAGTGTTACTTCAAATGGATTTTTAGCATAGCTGAGTTTTCATAAAAGTTTTAACATTAAAATTCTGCAATGTTGGGCTGGGAGTTTGGCCAAGTGGTTAAAGTGCTTGCCTGGCATGCACGAAGACCCGGGTTCGATTCCTTGGTACCACATACATACAAAAAAAAAAAAAAAGCCGGAAGCGGTGCTGAGGCTCAAGTGGTAGAGCTCTAGCCTTGAGAAAGTCCAAGGACAGCGTTCAGGACTTGAGCTCAAGCCCAGGACTGGCAAAAATAAAATAAAATAAAATAAAATAAAATTCTGCAATGTAAAGTTCAATTATTTTTTTTATAGATTTAAGTGTGGTATATGAGATTTTAGTGGAGAAAATATCTAAGAGTAGCTGAACTTTTTTGTTAATATGGGATATTTTCTTTTTTCTGTCAGTCATGGGGCTTGAACTCTGGGCCTGGGTGCTCTCCCTGAGCTCTTCAGCTCAAGACTACCACCCTACCCCTGGGCCTGAGACTTGACCCTGAGCTCTTCAGCTCAAGGCTACAGTCCTACCCCTTGAGCCACAGCGCCACGTCTGGTGTTCTAGTGGTTAATTGGAGTTAAGAGTCTCACGTTGTTTAGTGCCCAGGCTGGCTTTGATCCAAGATCTTCAGATCTCAGCCTCCTGAGTAGCGAGGATTACAGGCGTGAGCCACCACACCTGGCTAGAATGGGATTTTTTAAAAAATATATTTTATTGTTATTGTATAGGTGATACACCAAGGGGTTATAGTTGATGAGTATATTCTCTTTTGTGAATTCTTTTTTTATTTAATTTTATTCTGCTGTTAGGGTAATGTCAGATGAGTTACAGGTATACAAGTAAGGTAATAAGTACATTCCTTGAACATTGTCATCCCTTCCTTTATTATGTCTCCCCTTCCCTTGCTCTCTCCCAATTTTTTTCTCCTGTCCCCATAAGGGACAGTTCATTTTCCACATAGTGTCTGGTGAGTACCACTGTTATATTTGTTCATCCATTTATTTGGAATGTGCCATTCCCCCAGAAATTT
This sequence comes from Megascapheus bottae, assembly GCF_031878675.1. NCBI lineage: Eukaryota > Metazoa > Chordata > Mammalia > Rodentia > Geomyidae > Megascapheus > Megascapheus bottae. The sequence continues at coordinate 47,960,143 of NC_143511.1, read as the reverse complement.
GCTTATTAAGTAACCAGATGATTTACAATTTCAGTTTTTTAATTCTTTCAATTATACCAAGAGTAAATGAAAATGGATTGTTTGTGGTTAGGTGTTTTTTCTTTTTCCTTAAGAAAAGGTGGACCTTGTATGGTGTGGCCCTCACTGCAGAAGCCCCATGTTTTATGGCTAGTGAATGGAAGTTATGTACAAGTAGGTAGAAAGGTAGAAAATAAATACTGGCAGCCAGATTTATGTTGACAAGTGAGAAACTATGGACTGTGGCAGTGGACAATAATCACTTATAAAACTTGATACCAGCAAGAAGAAACTGTGAAAGGAAAGGATCTTGACATAAAATACCTACCTTCTGTGGGTCAGAGACTGCCTGAAGTTTTTGTTAAAGAGCTCCTTAAGACTGGACAATGAACTCTGACTATATAGAGGACAAAGCCAATCAACTTCCTAAGTCACTTACCTATTAAATGGGAAAAGTATGCTTTCAGCCACCTTCCAATACACTTTTCCTTCTACCCTGGGTCACTCCAGACACTGGAGGACTGAGAGCAACACTGTGGATATTCAAAAGAGCTTGCATAACTAAACATAGATCTCCCCTATGACCCAGCAATTCCACTACTGGACATTTATCCATTGGTCCAGAAACAAGGACATACTAAATCCACCAGCACAACGATATTCATTGCAGCACCATTTACCATAGAAAAGATATGGAACCAACTCAGATGCCCCTCAATTGATGAGTGGATCAACAAGATGTGGTATTTATACACAATGGAATTCTATGCTGCTGTCAGAAAGAACAACATTGCTCCATTTGTAAGGAAATGGAAAGACTTAGAAAAAATCATATTAAGTGAAGAAAGCCAGACTCAAAGGAATATAGGCTCATTGGTTTCCCTCATCTGTAATAATCAGTACACATCTAGAACTCTCCTAGCAGAGAATTATAATAGCTCAAACCCTAGATACATAAGGCCATATAGGATGAGGCCAAATTAATGGACCTCCAGAGCATGGAAACAAGAGCTTAATTATAAGTGATTGTTATTCTTTGTGTATTATGTTTTTCTCTCTTCTCTTGTGTTGCCCTTTGGTTAATCTCATATTGTTACAGTATCCCACTTTGTTACCTGCTATATTACATAGATGTTTACTTGTTTATTTGAAATAGGAGGGAAAAAATGAGGGAAAGGGGTAGGAGGAAGGAAATGGGGACAAAAACGTAAGAAGGGATATCAATGTGTGAGAAGTAATACACCCTCTATCTGATAAATATGTAATGCACCCTCTATCTGGCGAATATAACTGTAACCTCTCTATATATTGAAATAAAAAAAAAGAACTTGCATAGCATTAAGGAGCTAATCAGCCACTCATAAACCACAGAAAGGCTTTTCTTGATTAAACTATATGCATGTCTGCAATACCATGGTGTGAAACCATGATATAACTAGTACACACTAAAAGCAAAATGACAGGAAAATAAAACGAGCTCTTTTGCAGTGTTGGGGGTGTCAGGGAGAGTGGGGAGGACTTAAGAAGAGTGTGAATGAGAATGAATATGGTCAATGTAGTTTATCTGCGTGTAGGAAAACAGAACCATGAAACCTGTTGAACGTGTATAAGAAGCCAGGGTAAGAGAGTGATAGATGGTTGCGTTTGAATGGGACACATTGTGCAGGTGTGGAAATGTCATAATGAACCCCCCCTCCCATTCCACCTAATATATGCTAATAAAAGTCATTAAAAATAAAAAAGCACATTGTTTAAAGAATGGCTTTTGAGAGAATTTCTGGCATTCTGTCTGAAAGGCTAGCCTACCAGGAACATCTCAATAATGCTGACTTTGTTTCTTAGCACCAACCCAATGGCCTGCAGAAAAACAGATGCTCCCAAAGGAGAGTTTCTCAAGAGACAAATCCTTCATAAAGATTCCAAGGCTCTTTCTAATACTGTGAAAACACCCTCTCCTCACCATTCTCCCTCCATCCAATTTATTTTGGATACTTGCATTCAGCACTGACTGGTTTATTACCTAGAAAAGAGAGGAAAACATCCAAGCAGCAGCTGGCATGGGTAAAGGACAAGAAGGGAGTGGGGAGGGGCCAGAAAACAGAAATGAGCCCAAATACATCCCACATCTGGGTGACCTAACCCTTCAGAGACTTTTTTCTCATGAAATCCTGCCAAAAGCCAAGGATTATGACCCAAGTGTGAATCTTTGATTTCTACCACGAAGTGTCAGAAAGAGGAAAACCCCGAATGACATCTTCAATTGACCTTGTGGTCTTCACAAATAGCATCATCCACCTCTGCTACCCAGCAAAGCCCTGGGCCTGAAACAAGAAGTATGTGCCTCTATCAAATATTCTTCACTTCTGTCACAGGTAAAATGTTAACATTTGGAAAGCTCATGAGCAGAGCCCAATCCCCATCTCTCCCCCCCCACTCCAAATTAAGCTGCATTTGGGAATTTAAGAAGTTCCACAAAAGAAATTGGCAGCTCTCATCTCCAAAGTGTTGGAGATTCCGGTAGCAGAGGTGATTCATGTACAAACAAGGAGCAGGGAAGGGTGAGAAGCTCTTGTCCCATATGTGCCCCTGAAGGCTCAAGTTTGTATCAGCATCTGTGTGCTCACTAGCAAACCATTTCCACACGCAGCTCTGACTCCTGTCCTTTGGAGGTAAGATGAAGAGTGAAGGCAAAATTTAAAAATTCAGCCACAAGCTGCCTAACTCATTTTTGGCTCTAATTTTCCCAAGGGAAGTGAAGAATCCACTGCTTTGTATAAACGTGTTGTTTTAAAAGTATAAACATTCTGGATTGTATATAAAATCAAGCACTTATCTAATAGTTCTTCGAGTGATTAGAACTTTGAGACTTGTTTAGAACTACAAAGCTAACCATGGGGCCAAACCAGATATTAAGGCTTTTTAAAAAACAAAACAAAACAAAACAAAACAGAAAAACCCCTCTATTTTCTAAGTACTCATTTAAATTGCAGATGTGGCTTCAGCAAGGCCCAACTTGTACTTGCAGTCATAAATCACCATCTTCAGGGATAAGCAAGCTGCCATCCTCTGCAAAACCTCATTAGTATGCAAACAGGCCCAGTTATACTTTTTTTTTCTTTTCTGCAGACCTGGGTCTTACCATTTTCATGCTTGTTTTTTTGAGTTTGAGAGTAGCAGGGAATAAACAGTGGGGAAGCTTAGAGGGGTGAGGAATTCCCTGCCCAGATTTACATCTGTAAATCTCAGAAGTTTCAGCATCAGAATCTCCATCACAATGAGTCAGTCCTTTGCTCACCACTCTTTATGGGAATTGTATTGTATTAGTGTTAAAGGATGAAAGAACTCCAAAGTTACAGCTGTGTTTAAGAGGACTAATTTACAAGCCAGAAGAATGGGTGTAAGATTGGGAGGCACAGTGGGTGGGAATGTGAAATGGTTCAGCCACTGTGGAAGCACTTCATAAAACCTAGATGGAGAATTACTACAGAATTCAGCCATTTCACTGGTGGGAATAGGTCTAAAAGAATCAAAAGCAAGGACTGAATTAGGTAGGTAGATACTTGTATGCTCATGTTCACAGCAGCATTTATCCACAAAATCCAAAAGAGGAAAGCAAAATAAGAGGAAAGCAAAATAAAGGATGCCCTGGATGTTAAATTTTGGATGATTCCAGATATACTTAAAGAACAGTCAAGTTCACAGACATAAGTTCAATGGTGGTTACCAGGAGCTGAGTAGTTACCTGGGTTGGGGATGGGGGGGGGCAGGATGTGGAGTAATGGGAATAGAGATCTAATAATGAAGATAAACAACTTCTGGAAATGGATGACGATGATGGCTATATGTTAATGTGGTTGTATTTAACATCACAGTTGCATACTAAGTGGTTAAATTGTGCATGCATATAACAAAGAAAAGTAAGAGACACAAAGGCCAATAGACACATAAAGAACACAAAGAATACATAGATGGTACTCTGATTAAATGCATATGAGAAAATAAATGTGTGGTTTAATGTTCATTTGATTTGGGGGACCCTTGTAACGATCTCTTTACCCTGCCACCCACTGGGCCTATGGCTGATCTCTTCTTAGACATGGACAATGAGTTTGACCTTGCTGTTCTTCCACTGATCAAGATGTACATGGACCCAACTATATTATAAATAAATAGTAATTATGGTAATAGGAATGATAGTAATAAAGAAATACTATAGTATAGTATGAGCATTGGAGCCACAAGAGATAATTGTGAACCAAATTCTGAACTTTTTATATGCCTGGGTTTGTCCATGTTACTTCATCTCTTCATGCCTTGGTTTCTTCATTTGCAAAGTACACCAATCACTTCTATATATGTTGTCATGAAGATTCAGAAAAAGAATGGATAGCTCTTAGATTTTAATGGAGGAAGCAGCTCCTACCACTGCTGATTACAACAACCACAATCAAGAAGTTCCACGTTCTAAATTGTAGCAGTGGGCTACTTATTAAATACATTGCTACCAGGAGGAATGTATTTTTAGTACACTATGTATTAAACCATCCAAGGTTGAGTATTAAATTAAGTGAGGATGAAAGTATAATTGAGAAAATTTGTAAATATTGAAACACTAGGAGAGAAGAAAGTATACAGAGAAGAATAAGAAAGAAAATATGAGAAAAATCTCTAAATGTTCAGAGAGAAGAAAGTATAAAGAGAGGAATAAAAAGAAAAAAGATTTATGATATAAAGTCTCTAAATCTCTAGTACAAAAAAATCTCTGAAGATGTTTGATATCATTAAATCCCATGAGTCAACTTATTCTATAATAAAGGCACATTATTAACTGATTAAAAAGTTCAAAAATGAAAATAAAAGAAGGGGAAGAAATTAGTTTTTAAAATGTGTTTAAAAAGTGTCCCATGTTATGTTTTTTAAAGTCAAAAACTGATCTCTAAACTTACATAAGAACATAAATCATGATTCAAGAGACTTACTGTGCCCTCTCAGAAAATGCCCACTGATTGAAGACAAGGAAGAAAAATGGGAGCCTTCAGAGATTAGGCATGAAAGATGCAGTGAAAACGCACCATTGAAAACATATTGTGCCCTCCTCTGCCTGCCACTTCTCAATGTCTGACTGACTTATCTTCATATGTCGGGCACTTCACATATAAGGAAGGGAAGTCTCGGCAGACTAGATATAACAACAGATTATGTCTAGGAATATACTCCTTTTTCAGGATGGACAACTGAGAATTGCCTGTGTCTGACATAACTTGTTTGAGTGGGAGAATAAAATGGTCTTACGCACCAGATTTGGGGTACAGATGGGGCTGGTTTCTCATCGGCCTGCGAAGGGTTGATGGAGGAGGTGAGCTGTGAGCTGTGAATTAAAGAATGGCAGCAATACTTGGGAACAATGAAGGCAGGCTGCCAAATCTTCTCCCCAAATCGGAACCAGACTGGAAGCTTGGTCTGGGGCTTGAATCCAGGTGGGTCATGATTTCAGTGTTGGTACTGTGTTAAATATATTCTAGGTTGCAAACCAGAAACTTCTTTAGTATAGCCCCACAAAAATCTTGCTGGAAACCATTAAGAAATTGTTTGAACCCTGGTGAACTTTTGGCTGAAGAAGAGAGGAAGCGCTTGTTTGCTGCAGAAGGATCATCTTGTCCTAGTACAAAAAGATTTTGAGTAGGAACCAAGACAGAGGTTTTCCATGGCTTGTTTATCAGCATTAAATTCTGAGCATTTCCAGCCTGTCACATTTTCCCGCCAGAGCATGGAAGAGGTTAGTCACTACCAGGGAGAAGAGACATCAAGGTGCAAGGTAGCAGGGCTAGAGGAAAGTCATAGCCATTTATGAACTAGAAAGGTATTTCCTATGCCTGGGCTATATCCCCTGTTACAATGACTAATAATCATGCAGATGGTAGAACTTTAATTAATGTGATTTGCAAAATGATTCTATTACAATTATTTCCCGTTACAATAAAAGATATGGAGCAGTTCTCAGACTGAATCTCTTACCAATTGAAATACTGTATTTATTTTTTACTAGTTCTAAGGATATTTTGTCAAGTAGTTTTATTTCAGAAGCTATAAACTCCTGTTTATATGCACTGATAAAGACGTATCAGCAACATACACTTCATAAAAATCTACCTTCATTTAGGCCAAAGGCCCTGACTAGAAATGAACATAACAGAAAAATATGTCATGTCTATGGTCATGTGTAGTGCACACAAGAAAATGCCAGTGGCTGGCTGTGTTAGATGTACTGTCCTCTGGCCATGACTAATTAATTCAGTTAGCAGAATGCCTAGACTAGTCTGTATATTCTTCCTTAGGAATTTGCAAATTGGCTAGAGACACTGAGAGAGAGGGATGGATGATAGCAAGGAGGGAAAGAGAGAGAGGGAAGGAGAGAGCAAATGAGGTGAAAAGAAGGAGGGAGGGAAAGAAGGAGAGGTAGAAAATACGGTTGGAAGTAAGTTATCTTTCACTAGGTTGAGGACCTCATAGCCATGGTACATGAAATTAGGCTGTTCAGTTTGATTCTAATCACCCAATAAGCATTTTCCTAAGATTTCAATCTTTCCAATAATCCATTGTTTTGAGGCTAGGTAAAATAAGAAACATTTTCTATCCATTGCATTCTAAAGAATCTTGAAATAGACCAAATATACTTTGTTAGAAAGGCCGTTTGTTTCTTTCCTAGGAATGAATGAATAGAAGGCAACTTTGTCAGAAGGTGCACTCTCAGAAAAAGCTGCAAAGATAATATAAACTTGGAATCAAGGGGAAAAGACAACATAAATACACACATAATTTCAAGAAAATAAAAACCTCTTTTTCCTCTTCATAAATATGTGTACTGTAAGATTCTAACAATTTGAGTAGCTTCTCCTGACAGCACATTCAAATGTTCTTTTTAAAGCCCTAAAAGGCTTCTGGGTAACTGAAAGACTGGATCTGCTTGTATTTCTGCCATGTTCAGTGGTTTCTAGAGCTATTCCTGGTCTGGAGGAAAGATCAGAAAAAGTCAGAAAAGCTTTGATAACTAAGATTCATGTTGCTTCCTTTCCTACAGACATTGAAAACCTGAGCCCAATAGGATCCCCCAATTCTTGTGTGTTCTTGAGATTCTTATAGGCCTTAACTTCAAGAAGGGTTACGTGGAAGAAAGGTATGATGTGGGAGAGCAGCATGGCAAAGCATGGGCTCTGACTCAGACAAATTGGGGTTCAGATCTTACTTTAAGCTCTCTGACCTCAGACTGACAATTGAGCTTTGTGTTATACATGGAATTTCTAAGACACTTAAATGATATGCACTCAGCATTTGCTTCTATTAACTCATTATTCCTGACTACTTCATTATTCATTGTGTCATAATGATGACACTATTTTCTCCTTTCTCTTAGAAATATCTAGTCAAACATCCTGTGGAGAAGTGGTAGAAATGTTAGAAATGGAGAAGTGGTCAGACTGCCAGGTATAAAAGAGGTTGCAACGTGTAAGTTTAAAGGCCACAGTAATTCTTCAACCCCATTCAGCAATTGCTGTCACCTAGGTACTGGCTTAGTTAAGAGTGCAGATAAAGTGTTGGGATGTGTGTGTGTGTGTGTGTGTGTGTGTGTGTTCATTCTGAACTTGAACTCAGGGTCTTGTTTTTTCACTCGGCTTTTATTTATTAAAAAAAATTGCCAAGATTATATACAAAGGAATTACAGTTACATGTGTAAGGTAACGAGTACATTTCTTGTCAGCTTTTTCTACTACTTGAGCCACAGCTCCACTTTCTGTTTTCTGTGTTATCTGGAGATAAGAGTTTCAGATTTGTCTTCCCTGGGCCAGCTCTGAACTTTGAATTTCAGACCTTAGCCTCTTGGTGCCTGGCTGGAATCTGAGATATTTTAAGGATATAGTTGGAACTTTTTTTTTTATTATTGTTTTTGTTGTTGGTCATGAGACTTGAACTCAGGGATTAGTTGCTATCCCTGACATCTTCAGCTCAAGGCGAATGCTCTACAACTCTGAGCCATAGCTCCACTTTCATTTTGGTTTTCTGGTGATTAATTGGAGTTAAGAGTCCCACAGAGTGCTCGCTTCGGCAGCACATATACTAAAATTGGAACGATACAGAGAAGATTAGCATGGCCCCTGCTCAAGGATGATACGCAAATTCGTGAAGCGTTCCATATTTTTTGAACAAGCAAAATGGAAAAATGCTTTCCTTTTTAGGCTTAGGGTCTAACCTTTCTAATTGCTCTGCTCTTATAACTATGTTTATGTGAAGAACCCAAATTACTATTCTAGAGGATAGTAGAGAGCTTCAGGAGTAACAGAAATGACACATCAACTCATCTTCACACTGGGTGTGTATGACTGGAAAAATTCCAAAGCAATGTGTTATTCCCAGCAGATTTCCCTAGAGCCTGGCATTCAGAAAGGTGTCCATTGCCAGGGACTCATCACTATTTGGGGTGGGTATATATCATCTATGTCATCTATGTATATTGAGGGGCAATGGTGTGATACTGCCCTTAATCTTGCTTAGAGCATTTCCTGGGGAGCTCAAAGTATTGATTATTGAAAGTAAAATAAAAGTGATATTATGGTTTGGAAAAAAAAAAAAGAGTCCCACAGAGTTTCCTGCCCGGGCTGGATTTGAACCATGATCTTCAGATTTCAGTTCTCTTGAGTAGCTAGAGTTACAGATGTGAGCAACCAACACTAGAATGTTTCAATATTTTTATTGTAAATGTCATAGTTAAATATGAGCAACCAATTCAAATTTTTCCAAAGCCTGAGTATGTGTACAAACTGAAATGATCATTGGGCTTTATTTAGCCAGTTCGAAACTTTTGCTTCAAGCATGAAAATCATCTGGAGAAAAAAAATGAAATAAACCACACTTAATATTAGAAAAACTTGGAAAATATCTCTGGGAAAATAAGAGGCTACACCTAAATACCCCTAATTTACAGATTGCCTATGAAAGCAAGCATTACATTAGCAAAAAAATATTTCTCTGAATTAAAAAAAAAATGTCTGCGTACATTAAGTTTCAGGAGTCCTATACTTTAGCACGACATTTCCTTCTAGGACGCCATACCCACAACACCTGACCCAACACACCTTAAGTGGGGAGGAAATACCATTCTAGAACCATTTCACCACTGACTGGTCTTTGCCTCCACGATTAGCCATTGTAGCTTCTACCTCAGTAGAGTAAAGCCTTGTCACTTCTATTTAAGAGAAACAAAAAGGGGAGGAAATAAAAGAAAAAAAAGAAGGGGAGAGGGATGAAGGAGAATGATGAAAGAGACCACATCAATTAAGATGCTTCCTCTTCACAAATTGCTTTGTTGAATGGCACTTTTTGTACAACTCGTTAAACCCAATTTAAAAAATACAAATTTAAATGAAAGGAGGAAGAGAAGAAAAAATTTTCATCTTTAGCTCAGGTCACTTAAGAACGGAGAGTTAGGAGGCATGACTACACAGACATATGTTACTCAATATACCCGACACCTGGATGGATAAACAAGTTAATGAGCCTCTCTGTCAATCAACACAAGCACTGTTATTTCTGCCTCAGAACCATAGAACCTTTGGGAACAGAGAACAAGCCTGTAGTGAAATATATATGAAAAACTTGAAGACAAACACTGGATCTGTTTTTTTTTTTCATTTCATGAGACTTTGGCTATTTCTGCCCACGTTTTCCATTCTAACCCACCTCTGCTATTTTCCCTGAAATACTTTTTTTTTTCCTTAGATCACCTGCCACTCTGCTGGCAAATGGCTAACCTGGGTACTTCAGTGCATCAACTCGAGTGCACAGAGAGTAACTAGATAGTTACCAAGTTAATACAACCCAAGTCACTAGCTGGTCACCTGGTGGGGGCCACTAAGAGGTGCTTAAGCTTGCAGGGCAGCGGGTCACATTTGCACAGGCATTTCTGCAGGAGTGGAAATGGCAAGCATTGTGTTTTCAGAATGTTGCAATGTTGGCAAGGTTTTATCCCTCGAATTTTCTTTTATAATACAGCTATTTTTTTTAAGCGAATGGAATGTTACTGTGATAATTTGGCCATGAGACAGGGAAATTTAGTTGGAGACCAAAATTCAATCATGGTAAGAGACTAGCAAAAAATGAATAAATAGTTCATCAACGTAAAATACTTAAGTTTTTAAATTAAAAAGTTTTGTGCTAATTCTAGGTGGGGCTTAAACTCAAGGCTTAGGGTGCTGTCCCTTAGCTTTTTCACTTAAGGTTGGTGCTTTACTACTTGAGCCATATAGCTAAACATATAGCTTTTGGGTGGTTAATTAGAGATCAGAGTCTCATGGTCTTTCTTGCCTGGGCTCTCTTGGAACCATGATCCTTAGCTCTCAGTCTCCTGAGTAGCTAAGATTATAGGCATGAGTCACCAGAGCTCAGCTCATGAAAATAAATTCACACACACACACACACACACACACACACACACACACACACACACACACACACAGATCCTCACTTAATATAGGTTTAAGAATTAGACTTTCTGGACTCAGAACAAGAAAATCTGGGTTTAGTCATTTTGATTTGGTCACATGCTAACTGTCAGGCCTTGAGCAGGTCACATTTCTTGCTCCAGTGTTCCAGGTCTTGATCAATAATGAGCAGACTCACTTCGTGATTTCTACAAGGGCCTTTTCTGCCTTGTGATTTTCTTTGCAGGGAGGTTCGAAATATCTCCTGCAAATCTCAGAATTACACTGGCGTTCTTTGTTCTATCAATCACACAGAATATTTCTCTCGATTTCTCAGATTCCTAAGTGTTCCGATGGATGCTGAATAGTCAGCCTTCTTGATTTGAGTTTCCTGGGGCAGTCTAACAAAAGAGGCAATGGAAGGACAGTGAGGGGGTGGTTATTATTATATTACATTATACTCATTTTAGGGGCTTGGGTAGATTTTCTTGACTGGCAAGCAGCCCATATTAGGATTGTTCCAAAAGAGTCTTTGGCAACCACAAATGTGCTAAGAGTTGGGTAAAATTATGTTCATGGCTCAAAATCTGGAAGGCACCCGATGCTTTAAGTTGTTTTTATTAAGGACTTTGACAATTACAGTAGCTCTGACCTCTTTAAGAATAACCCTTTTATCTAACTTGGAATTCCCTTGGACGTATGCTGATAAAACAATGTGTAATTACTGAATTTCTTTCAGGTTTGGCTTTAAAATCTCTTCTTTCTCTTGCAATCAATCAGTTTGAAACAGGATTTTGCTATGTAGCTCGTGTTGGTCTTGAACTCAAGAATGTCGTGCCACAGCATTCTAAGTGCTGGGTTTACAAGGAACCACTATCATACTCAGCTTGATTTTTAACAGTTTGAAACAATTACATGAAGTGTTACAAGATTCCCAGTTTCAAAAAGATGTCAGTTCTACTTTGCCTATTATAAATTTAACTTTTTTTGTTTAAGTCAAGATAAAGGGTCAAATATTTCAAATTTCTCATATATTTAAACCTTGCACTTCAAATTTTGGGGAAATTTCTAGCATTTATGCCAAAAACTTGATAGCCATATTAAATTAGAGAGAATTGGGTGTAATAAAATGCATATGATCGAAGGTAATGTAATTCAGCCATGGAATAGCCTATAGGTACAAACTATTTTCAAATCTTTTAAGATGGAAAGACATCATATAGTATTGAAATAATGACTGATTCCTATAGCCTTTGTACACTTAATTTCAGAAAGGATCTTGATGCTCATCCAGAGAAATTGGCTGATAAACTAAGTAAATGAACATTTATCTTGGTGGAGAGGTTCTGGGTAACTATAGGCCATCTAGAGATATATGGCTTAGGTAGGTAGATAGCTAGGTAGGTAGGTAGGTAGGTAGGTATGTAGATAGATAGATAGATGATAGATGAATGACAAGAATCCTCAAATTTCAAAGTACTTCTATCTTCATGTAGAAAAAAATAATCTGAGCTCACATGAACAAACTGTTTCACAGCCTGTAGAGAAGGAAAACAAGTCTCAAATATTTTGAAAGATTTTTTTAAAGGGCTTAAGATGAATAATTTAAGGTCTTAGTCATCAAGAGTCAAAAATAGTCAACAGAGAGATATATTGACTCATTAATGCATAATGCATGTAACGGTCATTCTGAACAACACAGTATAAAGAAACTAAAACCAAATGAACGGTACTATCTGCCAGTGAGGTTTCTTACTGGCTCTGTGATCACCAAATTTAACAGAAGACAAAGGAAATAAGGGAAAAAAACAACTATCAAGAGGAAGAATAAAAATTAGTTCCTTGAAGAGTTGTCTTTTCCATTGTCTTGTTGAGATATCACTTAGAATGATAGGTAGCATTAGCATGTTGAATGAGTAAATCCACAGTACTTAATCTCTCTCAAGCTCTTCTTCCCCGGTCAAATTGTAACAATAGCTTCAAAAGGGAATGGTATATAAAATGTTTATGTATTACAGTACCTGGCACAAAAATGCTCCATAATTATTAGCTCTTGCCAATACTAGCTGATGTTACTTCTGTTACTTCTGTTTCATAAATGAGAAAATTGAGAGTTAAAGAAGCCAACAATTTAATGCTCTTACAGAGATGGGGACTTCAAACATGTCTGATTGAAGTTAAACTCAACCCCATTTTCAGCACTGCTGATTACAACAGGTATTTGTGTTAAATGCTCATCACTAAGCTTCTTAAGACTAAGCTTCTTAAAGACAAGATATCAAGACACTTCCTTTCATATGCATTGAGCCTAATTCAAACTCATGGAGCAGATCCACTTTAAAAATGGATTAAACCTATTGGGCCTCAAATTTCTCAAGTTTGAAATGCAAGGTTTCAACATTTCCTTTGGTGAAATCAGTAAGTGAATAAAGTAAAAAGGTGAATATCATTAACTTAGAGATGTGGGAACTTACAGGCAGAAACTTCTTGAATAGAACCCTAGGGGCACAATAGATAGGATATTCTTTTTTTTTTTTTTAGATAGGATACTCTTGGCAAGTGGAACTACTTAAAAATAAAAAGCTTCTACACAGCTAAGGACATAGTTACTAAACCAGAAAGACAACCAGCCAACTAGGAAAAGACCTTTACCAGCAATGTAGCTGACAAAGGTCTAATATTCAACATATACAAGGAGCTCAAGAAAGTAACCCTTCCCAAACCTAACAAACCAATCGTTAACTGGGCAAGGAAGCTAAGGAAAGACTTCTTCAAAGAAGCTAGAACGGCAAAGAAACACGTGAAGAAATGCTCATCACCACTGGTCATAAGAAATTAAAACAACTCAGATTCCGTCTCACCCCAGTAAGATTGGGCAACATTGTGAATTCAAGCAACAACACATGTCGGTGAGGATGTGGAGGAAAAGAAACCCTACTGCACTGTGAGTGGGATTTTTTTTGAGACTCCTCAAAAAAAAAAAAAAAAAAGAAACATAGACCTTCCCTACAACCCAGCCATCCCATAGGCTTGTACCCTGACCGGCATGAGCCATGATATAAGGACACCGTGCACATCCATGTTTATGGCCATCCTATTCATAATAGTCAAGATAGAGAACAGCCCAGATGCCCCGCAATAGATGAATGGATCCAAAAATGTGGGGCACAATGGAATTTTACAGAGCCATTAGAAAGAATAAAATAATGTCATTTGCAGAGAAATGGGTGGAGCTAGAACAAATCATGTTAAGTGACATAAGCCAAGCTCAGAGAAACAAAAGACACATATTCTCTCTGATATGTGCACATTAGATCTAAAATGTATTGTATATGACAAATTACACAAAATTCTGGATGCTCACACACAGGGAGATCAAAAGAGGATACTCTTAGGAGAGAAACAAAGGTATAATGCCTATAAAGAAATATATATGTGTATGTGTGTGTGTGTGTGTATGTGTGTGTGTGTGTGTATAGATACATATAGATACATACTGAAACAAACTCCAGAATATGGAAACAAAAGACTTTTTCTTTTAGTTTTTAATTTTTGACAATTCTGTCTTCTTCATGTATGATGCATTCATGTGTATATCTTTGGGGATGTGATGAGGGCAAAAAACTTGAGGGAAAAAGGATGAAAAAAATGCAGCAGAGGATCTTACTGGTCACTGATGCAAGTGAACTATACAATCCACAGGTGGAGAAGGGAGGGAGGGAGTAGGAGAGAATAAGGGAGCAGAGGACACTGTACAAAAGGAAATATGTACTCATTCCCTGACTCAGGTAATTGTAATCTCTCTGTACATCACCTCTATAATAACAATGAAGTAAATTAATTTTGAAAAAGCAGTGAGATCAGATCACTCTGAGAGCTAAACATTTTTAGATTTAGTCAACAGATTTGTCATTCTCCTTTAAGATATATCTGTAGCTGGGTGCTATTGGCTAACCCCTGTGATCCTAGCTTCTTGGGAGGCTGAGATTGTTTGGACTGTGATTCCATGCCAGCCTGGTCAGACAATGTATGTCCCTTTTGGAGTGGGAATGTCTTCTATGCCTGTCCTACCAGTGTATGCTGGAAACAAAGCTTGCTTTCTGGTTTCACAAGGCAACAAGGGAGAGGCATGTTACATTAAGATGCCCGTGCTCATTTCACTCATGAAATTGGATGGGTTGGGGGTCTTAATGATATTTAGATAATATTCTGGAATTAGTTGAATATCTTTGAGATAGTAATGACTGAGTGAACATTTTTCCTATGAGAGAGCCTTGATTTATTTGTCTGAGGAATAAAAAGGTAGGTTATAGGCTGTTTATTGTTGTTGTTGTTTGCTTTTGTATCTCTCATCTTTGAGAATGTGATTTTATTTGGAAGTAGAATCTTGGCAGATATAATCGTTAAGCTGAGGTCTCAGTCTATAAGACTAGAAGGCAATTCTAATCCATTTCTGCCTGCTGTCCTTATTAGAGGTAGTGAAAACATAGAGGTGAGGAAGAGAAGAGACAACTGAGGCAGGGTCAAGAACGATGCAGCTGTATGCTGAGGAATATCTAGCATCAAAGGCCACCACAGGACATTGAGTTAAAGCAAAGAAGGATTATCTGAGAACCTCTGAGGAAGTCAGGATGACAGCTTGATTCTGGACTTTTTGTTTCTAAGACTGGAAAATAATGAATTTCTATTTTTTAAACCATACTTAAAGAAAACTACCATGTACAGAGCTTCGGGTTTTATTTAACCTGGTGATAAAAAAAAGTGCAAATGAAATGATTTAAGCAGATGAGAAATAAAGTCTAGTTTTTATTTTAGAAACAGTACCTCCTGGCTGGATGTGGTATTATGTGCTTGCAATCCCACCGATACAAACTGTATCCATATGGAGACTGCAGTTAGAAGTAAGCCCCATGCGAAAACAGAAGTCCCTATCTAAAGAATTAACTAAAGCAAAAAGGGTGAGGTCATGGCTTATGTGGTAGAATGCCTGCTTCGCAAACATGAAGCCCTGAGTTCAAAAGAAGAGGGGAATAAAGGTTAAACAAAGATCATCTCATTTACAGGAGAGAATCAGTAGAGTGACTAGAGTATACCTTTCTGTGTATGTATCGTATCTCCCCTCAGAGTGTCAAATCATTCAGGCATTTCTCATGGCTGTCAAGGTTCTTTATTCTTAAGTAAAATTTTTTTCTAAATGATCAAATAGAAAAATCAAATGATTGAACTTTTTACTATAAGCTTATACATTTATAATCCCTGGGAAAAGATCTAGTTTAGCTTTCTATCCTCTGTACTTAACATATACCAGATTATCACAAGACCAAAATTTCAAGGTTTAAGAACTAAGTAAATTCAGTGAGTAAGTAGCCATTAGTCTTTTCTTTAACAGATCGTACATAGGGGAGAAAAAGAAACTCTGAACTAAACACTTTAGGCAACACAATGCGTCCGTGTGGAATTAGACTATAAAACACAGAGGAAAAGATGGCCGGGCCTCATTTCTGACATCACCACTGTTGGAATAACTGGTGGACATTTGATACTGGTGACTCAGGTCACAGACAGAGATGGAGAAATAATCATTCCATTCAATTCATTTCAAACTACTCACCACAGGAATTATTAAAAATGAAAAGGACTTCTTTGTTGGAAATATGGTTCATTTTAATGTCGCCAAGGTGAAGTATAGATAACAAAACTCCATGACCCCATTTCTTACTTATTTCTTTACTATGTTATTCATTTAAAAACATTGTCTAAGTCATTACTTGGAATTCTCCTATTCCTTTTTTTTCCTTCTTACATTCCTTTTTTCATATTTTTTATTGTAATTAATAGAAGGGTTACATTATATTCACCAGATAGAAGGTGCATTACTTCACATACATTGATACCTTTTTCATATCTTGGTCCCCGTTTCCCTCCCCCCACCCCTGCCCCTCAACTTGTTTTCCTCCCTTCGCTATCCAACTTCAAATATTCCTTTTTAAAAATGCTTTATTTTTGACACAGCAAAACAATGTGATAAACATGTACATTCACTATAAAAGGGTGGCTTATAGGTCTATTTGTTATTTTGATATACATATTCTAGTTATCAACTAATGAATTCCATTAATTATAAAAATAAAACATATACTTACCAATTTGCTATCAAAATAAGCCTCAAAATTATTTTCAATAGCAACACATGTTTTTTTTCTGTAAATTTATTAAAAAACCACTTAAAACAGAATCTGTCTTTGTACTTTGCACAAATATAAATGGGGCAATTTGGATAATGAAAATAAATGAATAATAGCAGTACTAATATAGTTGATCCTATTTATGATGGCTCATTAACTTTGTACATGATGCAATTTACTGTGCTGGATTAGGAGTTGATAATGTTACAGTGTGGAACTATTATCTGTTAAATATGGCTATAATATGAAATTAGCAGAATGCCTTTTCATTCATTGGGAAGTTGGTATTCCCCTTTTGTATGTATAAACATTTTAAATCATGCACCCAAGAAGCCCACACACAGAAGAAAGGGAAAACAAAACAAAGACAAAAATAATGGGCACTATTAATAAAATGGATAGCTTTTATCAAGCTCACACTGTAAGCACTTTAAACACATGTGACTTCATGATCTTTATAGCAAACCTGTCAGGTGATTAAAATTTTGGTCCAAATCAGAGACCAATGATAGATGCAATTTAGATTCAGGTAGCATATATGGACCCAGTACCTCTGGTCTTAATTATTTATTCCAAGATGAACTACCTACAAATTCCTGCCTTATCTTTAACTTCATCTTGTTTAGAATTATGAATGAATAACAAGCGTAGAGTTTTTCAACAAGATGAGAAGACACACCTCTATACTTGCAGATGGTTGTCCAATTGTTGCAGGAATAGAAGAAAAGGGGAGATACTGTGACAATACAAGATAACCATAGAAAAACAAGATGAGGGGCAGAGGGGAAGGAGGGTAATGGGGACCAAGACGTGAGGAAAGGTATCAATGTTTGTGAAGTAATACACCTTCTATCTGGTTAATATAATGCAACCCTTCTATTAATTACAATAAAAATATATGGAAAAGGGGGGAGAATGTAGTTTGAAAAGCTATAGTCAATATCATTCTTTTTGATGAAAACATAGAATTCCACTGTGTGTGTGTGTGTGTATATATATATATATATATATATATATATATATATATATATATATATATATACTACATTTTCTTGATCCATTCATGCACTGAGAGGCATCAGGGTTGATTCCATATCTTTGTTATGGAACAATTACCCCATTTGTAAAGAAATGAAAAAAATTGTACTAAGTGAAGTAAGCCAGACACAAAGAAACATAGGCTTCATGGCTTCTTTCATTTGTAATAACTAGAATGTGCCTATAAATCTACAACTAAATCCAATAGATAGTAAAAGACAAATAATTACACTTGGACATAATTAATTAAACAGTGCTCTAAACATTCACAAAGTGAGAAGGATATTCTTAGGAAAGGATCACAAGGGCTCAATAGCTATGTGCATATGATCACATAAAATGACATTTATTTAAATGAACTCCAAGAAAGGGAGTGGGAGAAAGGGTGAATCAATTCAGCAATGATACTAAACATTATGTTGGAAATACAACTTGTATGGGGGGGTATCTGGAGGGGAAAATTGGGAGAAAATGAGGGAGGGGGTGACACTGTCCCAAAAGAAATATACTCATTACCTGATTTATGTAGTTATAACCCTTCTGTATGTCACCTTTACAACTTAAAAAACGGGTATACTCAGGAAACCGATTGTCTTCATAACATGACAGAATAAAGCTGGACAAAAAAATCTTAGCTCATGGGATATGTTAAAGAAATAACACTGGGAACATATTCGTCAAATGTTGACAAACACTAACATTTTCTGATCTCTAGTCTTCTGTCATCTGGCTGTAGAATCCTGGGAGAATCACAAAACTCAATGTACCCCTCTCTGTGTTGAGATTATACTAAGTCATCTCAGAGTAGTGCTTTTCCAAACACCACTGCTAAATCCCTGTTAATAATTTCTGTGCTCTGGAGAGAAAAAAACTAAGAGTACACCATGGTACTTTCTCCATGGTAACTTTCTCCTATGGCAAACTGTATTCAATTTACAAGAGTGTCTTTTAATCCAAAGTTATGTTTTTATTACCTTCTTGTTATTTTTAATGATACAGTGATGACACTAAAATGAGATGACAGAAGATCTCTTTTTTTCCTTTTGGGTGTGTATATGTATGGTTCTAGGAATGGATTCCAGGGACCTTGAAGCTGTCAGATGAGCTCTAGCAGTGATTTATAGATTGCACCATTTAAAGAAATGTCCTTATTTAACTAATACAGGAGTAATTTTATTCCTACTGGAAACTTTTCTGATGTTCCATAGATTATGAAAACATGCAAAAGGTACCAATATTCTAATACATTTTTCAAAATTTCCAGGAACCTCTATATTTCTACTTCTCTTTATAGTTCATTAACACATTTTACACGAACTATCTGACTTGGTGCTTTAGAGTCTATAAAATAGTCTCATTCTTCACAGATTATACAAAAATCACATAATTCATTAAAAGAGACCCAGATTCCATCTCATGTCTACCATGTCTACCATATCTTAGTCCATATCTTAAGAATGCAGCTATAATATGCAATTGTATAAATATGAAAATGGAATTAGGGAAATTGAGGAGAGGAGTATGGTTGAGAGAGATGGAACAGAATGTTGGAAGCAGTGACATGGTGCATGATGCACTCTTCTCAATACCTGACATGTTGAATTGAAACCCCTTTGTAGAATAACATTTCTAAAAGTGTAAACTGCCACATGCAGTGGTTTATAGCTGTATTCCTAGATACTCAGGAGACTGGGATCTGATAATCAAGGCTCAAGGCCAGGCAGACAATAAAGTCCACAATCTCCAATTAACTATAGAAAAAGCTGGAAGCAGATCTGAGTTTCAAGTGGTAGAGCATTAGCCTTCAGCAAAGAAACTCAAAAGACAGCAACCAGGCCCTGAGTTCAAATCCCAGGACTGACACATATACAGAAAAGAAGTGGAAAGCCAGACTCAAAGGAACATAGGCTCAATGGTTTCCCTCATTTGCCATAATTAGTACAAACCTTGGACTGTCCTAGAAGAGGATTACAATAGGGCAAAACCTAGATACATAAGGCCATATTAGAATGAGGCTAAATGAAAGGACCTCCAGGATATGGAAACAAGAGCCATATAATGTGTGATTGCTGTTCTTAGTGTACTATGTTATTCCTTATCTCTTTTATTATCCCTTGATTATTTTCATATTGTTACAATATCTTACCTTATTATCTGGTATATTGTATATATGTTTGTTTATTTGAAATAGGATAGTTAAAGAGGAAACAAGATGAGGGGAGGGGTGGGGGAAGGGAAATGGGGACAAAAACATGAGAAGGGGTATCAATGTTTGTGAAGTAATGCACTTTCTATCTGACAAATATAACTGTAACCCTTCTATTAATTACAATAAAAAAGGAAAAATAAATTAAATTTAAAAAGTAGAAATTCTTATCTTTACTATTGCTTCTACTGCAAGAATGAATATACTACTGGTAAGATGCTATTACTGAGCAAGAATTAGGAATATATTATAAACAGCTATGATTCTAGAATTTTCCTGATGTGAATAAATAATAAATACACTAAGTAAGCTATTGATTTGTGTTTACAGTTTTCTACATAAAATGCCAAAATCTGCTAATTGTTAAGGTGGGTTCTGGTTCTAGAGGGCAAGAGGATGGTATACTCTGTTAAAGAGTTGGAGATCCAGACAAGTTTGAAGAAGTGACTCTGAGAAAAGAATGGCACCAGATAGTTTCAATAAATTGGTGCATATGAATGGCAACCTATTTTTAGTAAATTGAGTATTTAATAAGTAAATTTTACATACAAAATGGAATAGTACATATTTATAAAGAAAAGGGAAATAATGCCATTTGCAGAAGACAGCTAGAAGTGATACATATCAAAATATAATGTATTAGGTTATAAAGATGGCAGAACCCAATAGGGTTAGGGGAGAATGCAGAGGAAGAGTAAGACAGTGAGGTAATCTGATTGAAATATACATGTATGAGATATGTCAAGCTACAATTACTATATACAAATAAGTAAACAACAGGAAAGTAAAGTAATTCTGTTAAGGAAAGTGAGGAAGAATTGAGAATGTAAAAGAAGAAGGTGATTATAGTAAACAGACTATATACATGTCTAAAAGCAGACAAATGAAACTGTTAAAATTGCTTTCGGAAGCGGGAGGGGGAAATAAGTGAGGGATGGAGGGAATAAGAGTGGCTGATGGAACATGTTGAATGTTGATCTACACATGTGCAAATGAAGTGCCTTGTACAGCTAATATGTGAAAATAAAAAAGCCTTAAGATATAAAATTTAATTTATTCTTTCATTGTTCAGATAGGATTTTCTTTTAGTTGCCAAAGTTATGAGGCCAGCTGGCAGGAAGATCTCAGCAAAACACAAGCAACAAAAAATACTGTGTCAAACTTGCATACCCCAGAAACAAAAAGGAGCTCGTTTGCTGACTTGTTCTTTTATTTTGGTTCACACACCAATGTAATGTAGTTGGAACAACATTGGAATGGATATTCGAAGACTTAGACTTTAGTTCACCTTCTGCTGTGACCAACCATAAAATTGAGAAAATTATTTAAACGTTCTGGTCTTTGTTTTACGAACTGAAAAGAGTATTTCCCTAATTCAGTGGGCAAACACAAGACAATATTCTTTGATGTGACATTTCCTTTCACGTAAACTCTTTTATATTTATTTGCTTTACAATTCACTACAATTCCTGAAGTGTTTAGTAGGTTCTCCAAGAGTATTTCAAAACCATAGAGAGTCTAAGATATGGAAATCTGCATCACAAATATTTTCTAAGTACTTTAAAAATATTATAATGTTCAAATGTGTTGCTTTTAAAGGTATTGTTTTAATGATCTTTAAAGACTCTTCTAGGGGCTGGGAATTTGGCCTAGTGGTAGAGTGCTTGCCTAGCATGCATGAAGACCCGGGTTCAATTCCTCGGTATCACATACATAGAAAAAAAGCCAGAAGTGGTGCTGAGGCTCAAGTGGTGGAGCTCTAGCCTTGAGAAAGTCCAAGGACAGTGCTCAGGCCCTGAGCTCAAGCCTAGAACTGGCAAAAAAAAAAAAATAGAAAAAAAAAAGACTCTTCTATCATTAAAATATTAGTACTTACAGTCAAATTTACATTTGAAATTTATATATCTTGCACCTACAGAAAATATTAGATTTGCAAATAGTATGTTTGCTATCCTAGCTGAGAAATTTTGGGGCATGCCAATTCTTCTACCTCATGATTCCAACACTTATGAAGTTTTATTGATCTGTTTCCCTCTTGTATACATCAAACTTTGACATTTCCTAGCTCTTTGAATTATTTTTTAAGTGTTTTTATTTGCACTTGTGACAAGGACAGTGATTTACAAACACACACACACACACACACACACACATTTGGTGCTAATTCTATAGATGGACTCAATGTACTTTGGAATAGGCTCAGACCTCTATTCTCTAAAATTATTTATACTCATAGACTTAAGTTTTAAACAAACATATGAATTTAAGACAAACTACATGTCTTTTTTACTTTTTTGTAATGGTATAGATTCTTAAGTTGAAAAATTTCAATCAATGTTGTCTTAGTTAAGGCAAATACTCTTAAAATTTTTGCTTTGCAAGACACAAACATGTTGATAAATTCACATAGCAAAACTATTCTAAAATCTAGGCCATTCATCACAATACAGAAAGTGAACTTTATTATAAGCATAGCAATTCCATAGCAAACAAACTGTCACCTTACTTTATTCAAAGTAGACATTGAAAACTCCATAACAGAACTGTCTTTGATATTCTGTTTTTTATTAAAGAATTTATTAACCTTGATTTTATGGATATTCCTTTCTTGAATACTTGTTTGTTAAAAATGTTATTTGAAATATCATATAAAAATAAAGGTTAATAAAAGCTGATATTCTGTTTTAACAAGTTACCAGGCTGAGATCCAAATCATCTGACATTACTATATCCGTCTATACAATTTGTCTGAATTTTCTCTTTTTTTGGTTTTGGTGTTTTTGTAGGTCTTGAACTCATGGCCTGGGCCTGTTCCTGAGCTTTTGCACTCAAGGCTAGCACTTTACGACTTTGTACCACAGTGCCATTTCCAGTTTTCTGGTGGTTAAGTGATAATGAGTCTCAGAGACTTTCTTGCCCAGGTTGACTTTGAACCACAGTCCTCCGATCTCAGTCTCCTGAATAGTTAGGTTTACAGGCATAAGCCACTGGTACCTGTTTGAACTTTCAATAGGATCAGAGACAGTAAGGAAACAAGTCTTTCTGTTTATGTAAGGATTTTAGAGTCCGTCTCACCTGAGTCATTCTGAAGTAGAAAAAAACCTGATATTCTCCCTCCCCCCCCCCCTGCCCGGCTCTCTCTTTTAGGAACATCCACATTAAAGGTAACACCCAAGTCTAATGATTATGTGATACATATCACATAAACAATTTTTATCCTTCTATGTTCAAGTAAGACTCAGGAAAGAAAAGCGGAATTCTAGTCTACTTTTCCCTAACAAGGTATACTTGTACTTTCAACTGAAATTAAGCCTGCGTTTTCAAATGTGCCACCATTCATCAATTCTAGAAAGTGCAGCACTGCAGGTGAGTGGAATTCTATTTGCAGAAAGGCACTAGGCCTTCGGGATAAATCAAGTGGAAAGAATCAGTACTTACTTGGCATAAACCACTGATGCACATATCCAGTGATTCTGTGTAGCAACGTGTACCATCTAAGACCTTTGGTGCTAGCTCAACAACTAGGGAGGTTCCCTTGGCTTGGCATTTGAGGGAACACGGGTTGTCAGGGTCGTTGGAAACAGGAAGCCATTCATAAAACTGGCCATGATGCTTCACATCGTTATGAGCTGAGCACTGCTGTGCACGGAAGTCACCAGCTTCTGGTGGGCAGTCCTGGAGAGGAAGGAGGAGAGGGAACAAGTACATATTAAGAAAACAGCCTTGTGCAGCAAGCTAGAGAAGTTGGGAGGTCTTTCATGGTCCTAGAAAACCAAGTAAATGTCCTGATTATTACAGACAGTGCCTACCAACCTATCTGAAACATGACTTTGGCCCTTAACGGACAGAAATCACAGAACATAATCAGTTTGACCTATTTTTTTTCAAATGGAGATTAAATGAGAAAGAAACTAGCTTGAAGCAAGTCTTCTAATTGACATTAGTTAGGAAAATAACCATGTTGAAATATGTCCACTGACCTATAAACTCCTTTCTACTATGATGGTATTTTAACCTTGTAACTTAAATAGAATCTGAGACCAAGACAAGAGCATTTTGTCCTATTTAGTCCTGCCATTCAGAGAATTATTATTATTTTTTTGGTATTGGTTGTGGTTTTGAGGCAAGGTCTCAGTATATATCTCAGCCTGACCTCAACCTCACAATCTTGCCTCTGTCTCGGAATGTTTGTATTACAGGCATGCCAAATTAGAGCTACGGCAATTCTTGGTATTAATAACTAGTGACAAAAAGTTATGATAATGTCTTTCAAAATTTTGTGAGGATGTTTGTGATTTTTTTTCTGTAGAATTCAAGCCGCACAGTATCTACAATTAATCATGGAAGAAGAAAAAGATTGGCATTTATGCATGCATCATTTTAGATTTAGGTAGAGCAGGAGGTAGAAAGAACTGGACGTTCTCCTCAGATGGGGTGTGAGAGCCCACAGTGGTCTTCGTATGCCTGGTTTTCCTGCCCACACCAGTGACATCAGTTCTCCTCAGGTCTCAAGGTCATGGTGAGAAGTTCATGTTCTCATCCAGCTACTCAGCAGCACAGGAAAAGTTTCCTAGTACTCAGTAGTGCTCATGGTAACTGTTTAATGAGGCCAGAGAATTTTAGGTAACCCTCTCAATTTGATTTTTAAATCCTATCAGTACCAGCCTTGAGAAAAAGTTGAAGGATTATGCCCAGGCCCTGAGTCCAAGTCTAGTAGCCTAGTATAAAAACTACACCAAACCAAATAAAAACAAGCTGATTACTTAGAAAGAGATTTGGGAGGGAGGGGCGGTTCTGAGGCTTGAACTCATTTATTGGGCTCTATCTCTGAGCCTCTCCGTGCTCAAGGATAATGCTCTACGACTTGATCCACAGCACCACTTCTGCCTTTTTCTGCATTCATGCATGCTAGGCAAGCACTCTACCGCTAAACCACATTCCCAGCCCACACTTCTGGTTTTGAGTGGTTAATAGGAGATAAGAATCTCACAGGGACTTTTCTGCCTGGGTTGGCTTCTAACCACAATAATCAGATCTCAGCTTCCTGGGTACAAGTCCCCCACCAATATCTTCAGAATGAGATTTACTACAAAGATTTTATGATATAGAGTCATAGAGAGCCTAATTATTATAAAGAATTTTCATATGGCCTGGAGCAGTTCTTGTCACAGCATTGAAATTATGGGAGTTCTCTAATACTAAGTTTCTTCTCTGAAAATCTCTATAATTACATAAGCATTTGGAGCTCAGAATTGCTCTTTATTTAATAAAATTCAATTTACTGACACTTCCCCAAATTTTGTGATACTATTGGGTAGCATATAAAGCTCTGCTATCTGGAGGAACACAAATTCCTTCTATGTAAGATAGAATATAAACAATTATACTTAGTTCAACCAAGCACATGAAATGGCTCTAAATAAAATGCAAAAAAATCAAAGATACTTTATTAGTATCATATATTAGTATTATGTATGTGAATAAAACAATAATAAATAAAAGAAAAAATTTACATTACATAGCATACATGCCTATGTACTATCAAATCTTAAATTATGTTGGATATTTTCTGAAATATATGATTAAAAGTCATACCTTTATTATTAGTTTTATTTTTTCTTATTATTGCCTTTCTTTCTCTCTTCTTTCTTTCTTTCTTTCATTCGTTCATTCGTTCTTTCTTTCTTTGTTTCAGTAGTCTCACTAGGTAGCTCAGGCTGCTTTAAAACTTATTGAGTATTGCAAGTGGCCCTTGAGCTTGTGATCCACCTGCCTCAGCCTCTGCATGCTGGCATTACAGCTATGGACTTCCATACTTGGCAATCATTAGCTTCTTAAGATAAAACATGTTTAAAAATTCTAGAGAATAAATGTACATGTGTTTGTGATCTAGGATATTAATTTGCTCATTGTGTGATTGTGAGATATCAAATAAAAACAATTAACTGCTAAACTATGCTATAAACCACAAATCAGGCAACTTGTTTTAAATTATGACAATCACCCAAACTAAATTTCAGCTCCAGCCCATTTCATAACATGTGCTCATAGATAAGAGTACAGGCAAACTGACTTCCTGTAAATTCTTAAAAATTTCACATTCCAGCCAGGTTTAGGTGGCTCATAACTGTACTCCTAATTACTCAGGAGACTGATATCTGAGGTACAAAGCCAGAGGTGGCAGAAAAATCTGTGAGAATTTGATCACTAATCAACCACCAAAAGAAGCTGGAAGTGGAGGTGTGTGGTTCAAGTGGAAGAGTGCCAGTGTTGGATGGAAAAAGCCAAGCAAGCAGGCCCTGAGATCAAGTCCCAGTTCTGGACCAAGACAAAAAAAAATTACATTCCAATTCCAATGACAAGACTGCAAGTTGTCTATTTCATAAGCTCTACCAATATGCAGTATGACTTCACTCATTTTGCCCTAAAACTTAACTAGGGCTCTCAGATTCTATATAAACTTCCAGCTCCTTCATTAGAGGTGGCGCTGCCCTTGCTCTGTAGGCTGAACACACCTAGTTTTCTAGGATCCACAGCCTGGTGTCAACACATGAGAAGGTCCGAATGTTGGTTTAAATTTTTTTCATATATTTTTATTGTAATTAATAAAAGGGTTACATTATATTCACCAGATAGGAAGTGCATTGCTTCACATACATTGATACCCTTTCTCATGTCATGGTCCCCATTTCCCTCCCCTTCGCCCCCCGCTCATGTTGTTTTTCCCTCTTCCCTATTCAATTTGTTGGTTTAAATTTAGTCAATGATTTTCTCTTGCCTAGTATCTGTCATCAAAGGCATCACTTGGCTGCTCTGTGATACAGAAGAAAGACTGAAGGGAACTCAATAAAGCAAGATAGGAAAGAACTTGTTTGAAACAGTTCTGAACCCTTCCTGTTTGTACTTTTGCTTCTGTTTTTTATAAATACAATAAATATAACTCAACCAGTTCTAAAGATGATAACTTTAGAGTCGGGCTAAATCACCACTGCCTTAAAGTGAGAAGGATAAAAAAAAACCTGAGATGTTTTATTATGAACTAGAAATAATTTATACATTTTCAAATTCCATGAAAGATACTGATTGCAATATTTCTTTTTATTATCTTTAAGTAGTCATATACAGTAGTTGCCCTTAAACAAAGAAGCTTATGAATACAATTTTTTTGTGTGTGGGTCATGGGACTTGAACTCAGCCTGGGTGCTGTCCCAGAGCTCTTCAGCTCAAGGCTACCACCCTACCCTTGAGCCAAGACCCACTTCCTGTTTTTCTAGAGGTTAATTGGAGATAAGAGTCTCAGGTCCTTTTGTGCCCGGGCTGGCTTTGAGCCTTGATCCACAGATCTTAGCCTCATGAGTAGCTAGGATTACAGGCATGAGCCACCACGCCCGGCTATGAATACAATTTTTAACTATAGTTTTTCCTTTCTCTGTCTCTCTGTCTCTATGTCTCTGTCTCTGTCTGTCTCTGTCTCTGTCTGTCTCTGTCTCTGTCTCTGTCTCTCTCTCTCATTGTGCCAATCCTGAGGCTTGAACTCAGCCTAGGCATCGTCCTTAGACACTGTTTTTGCTCAAGACTAGTGCTCTGTCACTTGAGCCACAGTGCCACTTCTGGCTTTTTCTATGTAGGTGGTACTGAGGAATCGAGCCCAGGTCTTTGGGAATGCTAGGCAAGCACTCTGCCATTAGGCCAAACTCCCCTCCCTTTTTTGTACACTTGATCGAAACTCAAGATATCATACTTGGTATGCCAGTGCTTTACCACTTAACTACAACCTGCCCCTTGAATATGATTTTTAGTTGATGATACTGTATTACCTTAGTACAAAGAGAAAACTCCTACAGTCTCTTAAGTACTTCCATTGGACAAAATGTGTTGGGTTCTTCTCATCTTTATTAAATAAGACTCAAGTGAGGTAATCTTAAAACTAATAAAAATGAAGATGGAATGTTAAGACCTTTAGGTTTTCTTGACTGTGGCAAAGTTGGTAAATATATTAAGACACATCACAGAAAAGCAACATGTAGACAAAGTTCCCATTTGTTCTCATTTGTATACAATGGTCACAAGATCACCTGTTTTAGGTTTTATGATTTTTCATAATTGGAAGAAAAATGTCCAAGAGTACTAATGTTTGTGAAAATCTTCACTCACTTTTATCACTATTTTTTCTTTCTACTCACATGTTTCATATATTTTGCTAAATTGAGACTGCACTTGAATCTTGGAGTTCAGAGCTAGAAACTGAATTTGAATTTTCTTAATGTTTGAATTTATTTGTACTTGGCAAAATGCAACTTCCTGTTTTAAGAAAAGGACTTAAGGGGGCTTATAAAGCAGGTTCAGAAAGCTTCTTGGACATCAAGTGTAAACGAATCAGAAACATATGAATCAAATTTCCCTCAAAATACACATATTTAAAAATTAAGGGAAAAAAAGATTTGGCCAAAGATTCTTTATTTGAACCCAAAAGCCATGAAGCATAGTTAAAGACATCATCAGACCCTTAATGTGTCTGGGTCATCGTGCTTTAAGAGTGGAAACTTCACGAAAGTCTCTGTTCCTACAAAGTATGAAAATAAATAGGAATAACAACAGCAGACTAGCTATTTGTTCAGAGGCTTAACTTCTGTGAAGTTTTATAATTTGTCCATTATTAAAGCAATGCTCTTCCTGAAACTCTTAAAAGTCAGGTTTAGAAATGGATGCTTTCCTTCAGAAAGTGCTTGGGAAAATATTTAACAGCTTTTCTTGGATTGCCTTATCAGCTTCTGGAGACGCATTCCTAACCAGTCAGAGTTCTGAGCAGAAGCAGTGGCTTTCCTCCAGGTGGACAAAAGGCAGAACGCACTGAACATATGCAATGTGGGATGCTGGTCCTCATAAAACATCAATGGTGGGAATAATAGGCTTTCAGCTGAGACATTTGAAGTGAAAACAAATGAATTATGATTTATATATTTTTACATGGAACTTGGTGCTAAAAAATAATGATGCAAAGTCTAGTGATTGGATCACATGCATGGTACCCTTACCCAAGAACCTCACCAAAAACACGATGTAGAAAGGATGGATTGGACTAAAGGTCTCCTACTTCCAGCTACTTATAAAGCTCCCCAAATCATCAGCAAATAGAAAAAGAGCAGGAGAAAAGTGCCTTTTAACTCTGAAATGCTGCTACACCTGTAGATCGGCAGCTGTATATCAGCTAATGAGTAGGACATCCTCACTCTGTGAAAATATATTTTCTTTGTGGATGAATCCATGAATGACTGTACTTAGGCCCTTAGTATAACAGTTTTTCTCTCCAATTTGTAAGCACTTAATCCTGACTGTGTCAGAGCCTTCTTTTAAAAACACAAACATACTAACCTTTTATTTGTTCTCATTATAATTCATAAAGTCCTACAGAGTTCTGCCATATATGAATCCAATTTAAAACATTTTCTGGTTAATCTCCTAGCCAGTGGGAAAGATAAGATGGGTCCCAGATGTGTCTGATGGTGATAGGTAGATCAGATTACAATGTGGGACTGGAGAGGGTCAGGCTCTTCAGAGTTTACCCACTGGGTGACATGTAAAAGATTCTATCTTAGCAGCTAATGTGGCAGCATATGAAAGGGTTCTAAAATGGCTTTGAAAAAATATACAAAATGTAGATTCAGGGTCAGGAGAAGCAGAATTTCCTTTGTTTTCATTCTTCTTAAAGAATTATTCTGCTTTACCTCTGTCCTTAAGCATCCCCAAAATGGTGGGCTTAGTCTATTAACTTTGCTGTTTCATTTTGGTTCTATACTTTCAGTCATAAGGTCAAGTAAACTCTAAGCATTGTATTCAGATGACTCCTGCATACATTGTAGTTACTGAAAAACTATTCTTATTTTGTATTTCTCCAGTAGAACTATTCTTCTAAGCTTCCTATTTCCATTTCCTACTGCCTCCAACACTCATCATCCATAAAAGTTCAGGTGAAAGGAGAGAAAACTATAATTACATGGTAAGGCATATAATCTGTTCTCCAAAACTCACTCAATCACTTATTTATGAGAAAAGAAAATTTCAGACACTTGATAACTCCTGAAAACTTAACTGTTCTAATATTTCACCCTTAATATATAAAGAATCCTTAATTTCTAAATGATAAAACAGAAGAAGATGGCCATAAAAGGTTCCTTTACAATGGATGGATGGAGACTGCGCAATTTCCCACTAAAGCCTCAGTATCTTTGGCATTTTGCAGTTTATGTTGAGTTGTTGCTTTCATACGTTTTGGTCTTTATTATTTGGCTTTCTGTTTCTTGAAAGTTAAGATGAACAATAAAAAATCTACTGATACAATCCAATTATTGTGATATGTCATTCTTAGAACCACGGTCATGTTTCAACATAACTATATTTCGGTTTGAATCTCCAAATTGAAAACCCCTCTCCTCTGAATTCCATAGTTAGACAGAAACCTCATTATTTGTCATCTGAATGTCAAAGACATCACACACTCATTATACCCAAAACTTGACCCAGTTCTCCCCTGGGCCCCAGCAAATCAGATCCTCCACAGCCTTCCCCATTTCAGCCATTGACAACTCTATCCTCTTCAGGACCCCAAACATGGTCTCCAATATTAAACAGAAGATGGCTAGAAGTTCTCTTCATTCCCCAGAGTTTCTAACTTGGGTGGTCTGAGGTAGTGTTCAAAAAGATATGAATCAGGGGCCAGGATATTGGCCTAGTGGTAGAGTGCTCGCCTAACATGCACAAAGCCCCAAATTTGATTCCTCGGTATCACATACACAGAAAAAAAGCCAGAAGTGGTGCTGTGGTTCAAGTGGTAGATTGTTAGCCTTGAGAAAACCTCAAGGACACTGCCTATGTCCTGAGTTCAAGCCCCAGGACTGGCAAAAAATAATGATGTATTTCAAACCAATTCCCAACAGATGTCAATCTAATTTGGTTGACTATATGTTGAGAACCTCTGCCTTAGAGAAGTGTTGACTCTTAGTGTTAGTGACTGGGGTTTGAACTCAGGGCCTGAACACTGTCCTTTAGCTTTTTCAGTCAAGGCTGATGCTCTACCATTAAGCCACAGCTCTATTTCAAGTTTTTTGTGCTTCATTTGAGATAAGATTCTCACTGTCTTTCCTGTCCTAGCTGGCTTTGAAGGATGATTCTCAGCTCTCATCCTCTTGAATAGGTAAGAATGACAGGCATGAGCCACTAGCACCTGGAAAGAAGTATAAATTCTATATACAGAAATATGTAAAATCTAGCCATAACCAGAGTCAAGCCATCATCACATCTTGCCTACATTTCTGCAAAGGGATCCTAAATGGCTTTCTTTCTTCTAATCTTGCTCCCCTGGACATTTTTCCCCCTCCAAATCAGCAACCAGAATGATTTTTATTAAAGGATAAAGCAGATTGTGTCATCACTTTGTTATAACCCATACAATGGCTTCCCAAGACTCAGATTAAAAGCTCAACTCCTCATCACAGAGGGAGAGATCTGGCCCCTGTTGTCCCTTTTGCTCTCACTTCCTGTTGTCCCTGCTCACTTAGGGATCTCGACATTGGATTCCCTGTCAGCTCTTGTACACTTAAGAACACTCTTGCTTTAGGGAACATACATTATCTACTTTCCCTGTCTAGAAATTTCTGCCTAAATTTGGAGCAGCTAGTCAGCTGCTGACTGAGGCCCACTGTGACCAGAGTATATAAAATCACAATCCCACTCTCATTTCTGATTCGGAATTTTCTTGCTCAATTCTTCTTTCATTCCATATCACTTAATCACCTTTAACAATGACTCTATTCATTTATTATGCTTTTTATTTATTGTCTGTCTCTTTCTACTAAAATATAATCTCCAAAAGGGCAGGAAATCTTCAGCTTTGGCCTGATGTTCTATGTTGAGTAGTTAAATGTTGTTGATGGAGTGACTAACACATTGAACAAATGAAAAAAAAAAGAGGTCAATCCATTCATTGTAGAAATTCCAATTCTGTTTTCTTAAATTTTGCAGGAATTTAAATCTTGAGTCTCCCAACTATTTGAATGTCTAATTTTTCTTTCTTTTTAAAATAAAAATGCAAGAATACTGACATATTTTAGGAAGTAGGAAAATTGTGTATAGAGTCTGGCCTACTTTCTGAATAGGCAGATTGATATTTCCTTCTCCATGTAAACAAATTTAACAGGGCAATATTAAAATGGGCTGAAATCATTTATTATTTAAAAAATAGCCAGACATTTATAAATTTTATTAAACACTTAGTGTTACATGCATACACTATAAAATACTAATGTTAAAGTAACAAGCTTTATCCCCCAAATTTTGGCCACCTGCTTATACTAACATCAACATCATCATCAAAAGCATTTATTTATGCAAGACTGCTCACTGCTATGTAAAATAAAATTAAACAGACAGAGACCCTGCCCTGTCTAGACAGTTTGTATGGATCCAATTCTATTATATTCAAGAGCATAATATTTAAGTCTCTAACACATCACTATGACTGTAAAGAACAGGAAATGGAATGGAGTTTGGAGGGCAGTACCATAGTAGGTAGAGCCATTTGTGGCTCCTTTTCCTGCTTCTATTTTGAAAAAGATCGGTTGACTTTATTTTCCAAAGCCAGCGTTAAATGGGCTGGGACACAATGCATTTGTGTATAGTGCGTATACTTTTAAAGCTTTTGGTTTTGTTCTCTCTCTCTTTTATAGATTTTGTTTTAATTCTTCTCTCTTCTTTTCAAACTCACAGTATTTGGAGGACACTCCAAATGGAAAAGAAATAAGTGTTTATGAAAAGTAATCATTAACTATCTTAATGTCCTACTATGAACAGGTTCATGTCTAACAAGACATCATGACAGTTATGGGCCCTAAACAAGATTACAGCAATCTCTCTAATTTATCTTTTAGCATGCTATATGAGTTTACTTTGCTGGTGCAGATTCTAGGTAGATTGTACAACTCTAAACTGTTACAAAGTGTTTATTCAGGTCCAAGCAATAGAGATAAAACTTATGATACAATAAACAGTACCCTACCCTACTTGCTCTTTTTATCTGAAAACAAGTGGTTTGTCTGGCTAGTTTTTAATATCTCCAGTCATCTGAGAGCTGATCTAAGTAAAAATATGGAAAACATTTCATTTTAAAAGCGTCCTTCCCCCCCTCACCCGCTTTGGGTGGCTTTTATTTCAGTGTTATTATTTTTTCTCCTTTGAACAATGCAGATTTTGCAATCCAACTCCTTAGAGGTATTTGTAAGACTGGTTAAAGTTTGTCATGTTAGACTCTTAAATTTTCTCAATTTTGAAAATATTTGTTCCTTGAGGCTTTTTATTATTTTTAGTTTCTTTCTTTGAATTCTCTCCAATTTAGCAGTATCTTTTCTTAAATCAGCAATTCTGGCTTTTTTTCTATTTTTTATTTCCATTTTTAAAAAGTGCTCTAGCTATCTCCCTCTCCATCTCCTCCAAATTAGCCTATTTAGAGCAGTAATTTGTAATCCTTTTTTTGGTAATATGGCATACTATTTCATTTTATAACTATACAATTACGCAGTGTTTTGGTCTCTGACATCATTTAACAAAATACTTGTGGTGGAGTCAGGTTAGGGGAAGGGAGACATTTTTGCATAAGAATAGTTAAACTGTCACTACTGCTTGGGATTGTTACAAAACAAGTTCTTTCTATTTCTGTTTATAAGTGGGAAAGATGGACTTGCTAGAGTACAGACAACAAATAGAAAGATCTGCAGCAGTTGCTTCCCAGAACATGTAGTTCTTAGCTAGATACTTAAGAAAATAGAAAAAGAAAAGAAAAAAAGAAAAGGATATGATGTCTCTCAAGTCAAAGACAAACAATAAGAAACCATTATCTAGATATACTTTACTTTGGATGTCGTTTTAAAAATACAAAATTGTTGACTTCATATAAATCAAATAAAAAGATAACTTTAAAGTTTTATTTTCTAGAAAAGGGAGATAATTGCTAGACAACTACAACTAAGTTCTCTAATTTCTTTCTTTCTTTTTTTTTTCTTTTTTGCCTGTCCTGGGCTTGAACTCAGGGCCTGAGCACTGTCCTTGGATTTTCTCAAGGTTAGAGTTCTACCACTTGAGCCTCAGCACCATTTCTGGCTTTTTTCTATGTATGTGGTACCAAGGAATCAAACCCGGGTCTTCGTGCATGCTAGGCAAGCACTTTAACCACTAGGCCAAACTCCTGGCCCTAAGTTCTCTAATTTCTTTCCCTTAGTTTCCAGCCTATTTTCCTGGCACTGAATTTAATCACTGCTTGGGTTTTTGAGGTGTAGAATGTATTTGAAATATCTTTGTGCACTTTTTTTTCATATATTTTTTATTGTGTTTAATAGAAGGGTTACATTATATTTGCCAGATAGGAGGTGCATTAATTCACATACATTAATACCCTTTCACATGTCTTGGTCCCCATTTCCCTCCCCACACCCCCATTCCTCATCTTGTTTTCCTCCTTCCCTATCCAATTTCAAATAACCAAATACAAATATATCCAATATATCAGATAACAAAGTGAGATACTGTAACAATATGAGATAACCAAGGGACAGCAAAGGAGATGAGAGATAACTTAGTACATTAAGGACAACAATCACTCATTATATGGTTTTTGTTTCTATATCCTATAGGTCCTTTCATTTAGCTTCATACCGTATGGCCTTGTGTATCTAGGTTTTGCTCTATTGCAAATCTCTGCTAGGAGAGCCCAAGGTTTCTACTGATTATGACAAATGAGGGAAACCATTGAGCCTATGTTCCTTTGAGTCTGGCTTACTTCACTTAATATGATTTTTTCTAAGTCTTTCCATTTCCTAACAAATGGGGTGATGTCGTTTTTTCTGACAGCAGCATAGAATTCCATTGTGTACAAATACCACATCTTGTTGATCCACTCATCAACTGAGGGACATCTGGGTTGGTTCCATATCTTTGTGCACTTTTTTTTTTATTTGTACATGCGTGTGCCAGTCCTGGGACTTGAACTCGGGTGCTGGGTGCTGTCCGTTAGCTTTTGACTCCACCATTTGAGTCACTGTCTCACTTCCAGCTTTTGGGTAGTGTAGTTGGAGTTGAGTTTCATAGACTTTCTTGTCCTAGCTGATTTCAAGCCTCAGTCATCAGATCTCAGCCTCCTGAGTAGCTAGGATTGCAGTCTTGAGCCACTGGTGCTCAGTTTGGGGCTCTTTTGGCAATAATTTTTATTTATATATTTTTTATTTTTATTTTTGTAGCACACAGTTTAATATTATCCTGGGCCAGTTTCTGAACAGCCAGGTCAGACTTCTTTTTTAAAAAATTGTTATTAATAATAGGGTTACAGTTATATTCGCCACATAGAAAGTGCATTACTTCACACACATTGATACCCCTTCTCATGTTTTAGTCCCCATTTCCCTCCCCTCACCTCTTCCCCTCATCTTGTTTTCTCCCCTTCTCTTTCCTATTTCAAATAAACAAACAAACGAATATACAATATACAAGACAACAAGATAAGATACTGTAACATTATGAGAATAACTAAGGGACAACAAAAGAGATGAGAAATAACATAGTACATTAAGAACAACAATCACACATTATATAGCTCTGGTTTCCATATCCTCAGTCAGGTCAGACTTTTATTTGAACCATTATCACTATGGAATCGGTTCACAGATAAATAACACTTAGACTGTTTTCAATTGGGAGAGTTGAAAACTCTCCAAGTCTGGAGAAAGTTGTTGATCAGTGGAATGGTATAGTCTCCTCTCATTTGGATTTCTCTCTGGGTGTTAGTCTCTCATCCTAGCCACTAACACAAATCCTTCTGGCAAGAGACAGTTACATGTTCCAAAGGGAGGAAACAATGCTTTCAGATGATCACAGAATGCCAGTGAAGATCCTCAGACTTTGGGATGAGGGAAAGGTAGAGTTACTGTGAACCAAATGGAAAAACTTTGAGTAATCTCTAATTTTTTCCCCAAACTTCTAGCTCAGAATTCCCATTGCAAACACCTAAGTTTATGTTAATACTAAAAGGTAGTCCTCAGGTTTTGAATTGTCATCCAAATTATAGTGACACCACCCTCCCTACTACATACTAGACCCATGCCTTGATGTCTTTAGCAATACTTAATGTTGTTGTTTAAATATAAGCCTAATAAAAGTGACTTATATGTATGTCCTAACACATGAGTCTAATCAAAGAATATTACGTGCCAAATTTACTGGGGGTTATAAGTTTAGTGGATGACAACACTCAATTGTGTTCATATGGACTCGTGCTTCTTAGTTTGTTGATCTTGGAGCCTGGGCCTATTTTAAGAAACTGAGGAGAATTAGAGAAATATATTTTCTGACCTCTAAGACCCAATGTTTGTAGACTTCTTTTTTAAAGCTTAGGCTCAGCCTCTTAGCACCAGTTTTATCCCAAAGAAAATGTTAATTTTCCGTTCTTTTTCCTATAAAAGTTCCATTTCCTATAGCAGGCTTGGATTTAAGAAAAGTAAAAGGGAAAGCAAGCTGATTAAACATATCTAGAGGAAGGTCTGCATGATTAATAGTGTTTTCCACTTACTCATTCTGAATGATTTTTAACATTTTGCATATGTTCAAAACTACTACAAATGTTTACCAAGTACTAGATCATAGCCCTTTCCCTCTTGGTACTTACAACTTAAAATAGGCAGGCAGATGCTGAGACCAGAAAACTTTAGACTTTTATGCTAATGATAGAATTTCAGGTAAAGTAGAGACAATTCGATATTGAAGGGTTATTTTGGGACAGAGACAACTACACTTCCTATTTTGTTTCTGTTTGAGGCTGAATCTGGACGAGGTAGTAAAGGAAATGGAATGCTAGAACTTTTTTCACCCTGCAACTCATTAGTATTACTTCCAGATCCTGAGACTTGTGCTGCCTCTTTTCTAGTTTTTACATGGTATCCAATATAATGAATATTTAAGGAAGGTTTTGTGAGGGGCTGATTTCGGTTTTTTTTTCTTTCTCCATTTTCTAGGCCCTGTTTTTCATTATCCAGCCTCAAATTTTCTTTTCCCACAATGCTTTGCTCTCCTGGTTGACATGACCAAATTTGGCTCTTCCTATTCACCTGTTTGACTTCTTCAAAGTTCTGGTATCACTTGGTTTTGTCTGATAATTCCTTTCCTTTCCTTCCTTCTTTCTTTCCTTCCTTCCTTCCTTCCTTCCTTCCTTCCTTCCTTCCTTCCTTCCTTCCTTCCTTCCTTCTCTCCCTTCCTCCCTTCTCTCCCTTCCTCCCTTCTCTCCCTTTCCCTCCCCCTCCCTCCCTCCCTCCCTCCCTCCCCCTCTCTCTCTGTTTCTCTCTCTCTCTCTGCTCTCTCTCTCTCTCTCTCTCTCTCTCTCTCTCTCTCTCTCTCTCTCTCTCTCTCTCTCTCTCTCTCTCTCTCTCTCTCTCTCTCTCCCCCCCTCCTCTCTCCTCTTTTCCTTTCCTTTCCTTTCTTGATTTAAATTTTTTTATTGTAAAGATGCTGTACAAAAGGGTTACAGTTACTTAGGTCAGGCGATGAGTACATTTTCTTTTGAACAGAGTCACCTCCTCCCTCATTCTCTCCCAGTTTTTCTCCTCCTGACTTCCCTATTGCCCAAGTGGTGGTACTTGTCTAGAAGGCCAAGGGCCCTGAGTTCAAATCCTAGTACCACCAAAGGTGTATCTGATCCACCACTATTTTTCCCCAAAGTAGATGTAAGCTCACCAAGGAAGTATATATCTTAATCTATATTATAGAAAATTTCTTGTATATCAAAAATTTGTAATAATATGAAATTATGAACATATGAACAAAGAAGGCAGCACAGAAAGAAAATCAGACTTACTAAGAAATCTGTCAGTCAGATTATCAGTCATGGTGCAAAATTTTAATAAACGTTTGAACATTTTAATTTAAAAACTATTCAAAGCCGAGTGTGGTAATACAGATTTGTCATTTCAACACTGGAAGGGCTGAGACCGGATGATCATGATTATCACATGAGATCATGGAATTATTACAATGAAACCACCTTGAACTATTGGTATATAATAATACAAAAGTAGCAAACAAATAAAAATGAGAAAAAAGAATGAATTTTAATATTTAGCTAACTAGTAAAATAGGTACTAAATGTATTAAAAGTTAAAATTTACAAATAGGATTAGATTTAAAAACTCATTCGCTAAATTAAGCTTAAAAAATCATCAAAGAAGTCATACATTTAAAAACACTGAAAATGTTTGATGCAGTCTTTTCTAGAAGAGTCCATATCCATATCAGGAAATCCATGGCCTCTCCCAGAACACATGCTGAATATAAGGTCACAAAGCAATGTCTTAACACACTTCAAAGAAATATAAGTAGATGACCATTTAAAATTCACAATGGTATTGTCAGAAATTAACAATGACATTATTAAAATACCCAGATATTTAGAAGTATAAATAATCTATGAGATGAAGAACATATGTAAATTCAAACTATCTAGAACTGAAGAAAAATCCTCTCACTGCATGGTAGGATACTAACAAAGCAATATTTAGTTGAATATTTCTGTGAAATCTAGGAAGACTACAGTTTAAAACACAAAGCATCGAACTCAAGAAATTAGAAAAAGCATAATAAAACACATTCAAAGAAAATAATGTATCAACGAAACAAAAAATATCAAAGCCACAGTCTCAACAACATAGATTGTTAGTTGGAAAGGCTACTAAAAGCAATAAACTCCTGACAAACTTCATCAATGATATTGACAATAAAGATATTCCCAATGTTATCCCAGACTCCAAGGAGAAGGTCAGTGTGAATACAGAGATAGCAACCGAAAGGTATGACTTACTTTAGACAGAAAAAAATGTAAAGACAGTCAAATAAAGGAAGAGTTTTTCAACCAGTGAAATAACAGAATTTAGCATATAGCAGATACTGCTACAAGTATGCGATTTAGTCAAGTGTTTATTGGTGGCATGTCCCATTTCACAGAGAAAATATAGTGAGATTCAATGACTTGACACACAACTATCAAGTCAGAGCTGAGAGAAAACAGCATTATTCCAAAGTTCCACACAATGATTTTATACAATCTTTAAAAGAAATTCAATCAGTAATGAAAAATTTTCTCCTGAAAGAACCCATTTTGGTCATGATTTTACAAGCAAGTTCTTATGAAAAAAGAAAAGAAAAAGAAAAGATCTCAACCCTACGCCAAATTTCCTAATTCATCCTACCAACACCAGAGTAGGGTTGGATAAAAAAGAAACAACTCAAATGTAAATGAGAAATCCTAAACAATGTATTAGGAAACCAAGGCAGAAGTCTTAACAGGTAACATAATTCTGGTGGGAGGGTGAAACACACCCTTCAATACTTCTACATTATCACTGAAGGTTTGAACAAGCAGTATCTTGTTTTATATTTTTCTGTTTACCATCCCTGTCTTTTCTTACTTTTATGAAGTTGTAAGTTCTTTTGCCTCTAGTATTTTCTCTGCTAATTTGAAAGCTATAGCTTGTGCTTCTATTCTTGAAATGATACTTTAAAAGTTTAAATATACAACATAGCTTAAATTCCCCAAGAGTCTAAAATAGACTCCATGATTGTCTTGTCGGGGAATATTGAATTTCACTGGCCCCTTGACGTTTGAGGTGACTCTTGTGAGCCACGCTGTCAATAGAAATGCCACAGGAGGTGATATTTGTTACTTTTAGAATGAAAAATTTAAAGACGAAAGTGACAGTCTCCAAGCTTTTCTCCTTGCTCTAGTCATCAAGATAACTATACCTTCTAAAACCTCACTTCTTGAAAGGTGGCTTCAGGGTCCAGCAGCATCCATTTCAGCCTGGTTCTTGTGGGAAACGGAGAGTCCAAGTTCCCACCTCAAATGTGTAGAGTCTGAATTTTCTGTTTAATAAGACCCTTGGTGCATTTAAGGGTGAAAAGCACTGTTCTATCAAGTCACTGAGTTTCCCCACAGATGCCAGCTGATCTGGAATCAGATACTCCATGAATGAAAAATAGATCTTTGAGGTGTTGAGATTTTTACTTTGAGAATCACCTAACCTATCCTGATAACCATAGTAAATAAGGGAGTAGAATGGTCCCACAAAGACATTCATGCTCAGATCTTTAGAACTTGTGGATGTGTTATTATTTCACAAAACAAAGAATTTACTAATATAATTAATGTCAGAAACCTTCAGCCAGCAAAGGTACCTTGGATTAGTCACCTGCAGCTAATCTAATCACCTAAAGCTTTAGTAGAGATCCTCTATCAAGTGAGTATAGAAAAAATATGGCAAAGGAACAAAAAAGGGAAATCATGATTCAAAGCAGAAAAAGGCATTCATTCACTATTTCTGGCTTTTGAGTGGAAAAGCCATAAGAAACAGCTCCTCTCTTTAAGGAGTTAAGGATGGCTTCTAGCAGATGACCAGCCATAAAAGAAGAACGTCGGTCTTATAACCTTGAAAATCTAAGTTTGGTCAATAATTTGAATTTTCTAAGAAGGTGTATCCTTGATAAGTATCTAAAAAATAGCTTAGTCTTGTGAAGCTCTAAGTAAATGACCCATTGGGCATCCCCTGCCTGCACCTTTGTCTACAGAATTGTCCAGCAATAAATTTGTATTGCTTTAAGCATCCCAAGTTTATAATAATTGGTTATGACAGCAATAAAAACTAACATAGTTAAGAAATCAACAGGTGAGTACAACTTTGCTTTTATTTAATATTTGTCTATTAAATGTTATTGTTTTGGTAGGAAGAAACAAAAAAGACCTGAATTTTTATTGAGATTTTTCATTGATACTTTAGATTTTCTAGTAGCATCTTTAGACTCTATTGTAAGTGAGGAATTTCTGCCTGCAGTCTACTTTTCATCCTTCTGCAAGTCAAATGTCTTTTCTCTGGTATCTTTTAATATTTCCTTATTTATAATATTACACTAACTATGTCTATATATATTTCTACTTTTCCTCTACAACACTTTCATTGCAATTCTATCTTAAGGACTTTTGTTTTTATCTAGACTTTCCTAGACTACTCTAAATGTCATTCCCTCCATTCACTTTGGAAACTCAATAGATGTCTGTTGGAAACTTGCAGTCATTTTATATTTCTTAATGGCTCTTTCACATTATGTAGTCTAGAATATGTGACTATATTTTGAGTAAAGTTTTTTAACTTCCATTTTCACATATTTTCTCTTTGTTTTGTGCTGCAATTTAGCCTATCCTCAAAGATATTATTTCATGATTGTATCTTTCGTTGTCCATTTGCATGTGTTCTTTATATTTTCCAAAATTTATTTTCTATTTCATAGTTGTTACTTAGTCAGTACTCAGTATTTGTGATAGTTGTGATGTATAAAGTTTCCCAAAATACTAAATTAACAGTGAGTATTATGTGGACCTCTGGTACAATAAATTTTAAGTCAATTTGTCAATAACCTGCTTTGATACATGTTTCTGTCTTTATTAATAAATATTGTTGACTCACTAGCCTTAAAGTAATACCCAACAACACTATACTTTATACTGGAAGAAAACTTAGTCAATATATTTTTTTTCTGTAAAACACATTGCAAAAATTAGAGACTATAAGCAAGATGTTTTTTACTAAGCTTGGAGGATACATTAAACAGTAAATTCATCACTGGAAATGCAAAAACAAATAGAAAAAACTTTAGACAAAGTGAGCCATGAAGACACTTATTTATAATATGAAAGCTAAAATAAGAAGGCACAGCATTACCTTAGTCACACAACTGGAAGCACGCTCATTGAACTACGCAGATTGTTCACTGCCCTTCCCTTGTCCATGAATTTACCACAAAAGTACCACAAGTATTTATTTGAAGGTTACAAGTACATTTTGGTGAGTAGGAGAATTCATAATTAGCAGAATTCATGAATAAATCAATTTTAATGTCTTTGTAAAACTGTTTCACACAATTTTTTCTGGCAAGAATGTTAGTTTTCCTGGCTTTCCTGGTATGATGTTTCTTTCATGTATTTTGGAATTTTTATTTGTTGGCTCATTTTTAATGATTTTTTTTTCTTTATCCTGCTCCTCTGTCCCAGCCTGTCTTAATGGTTTTTATGATTTTCTTCATGTGGTTCACATAGTCTTCAGTCCAGAATCAAATTCTATACTGGAAGTCTAGGTTTTATTCTACCATAAGGAAACTATAAGTCCAGTTGTGGCTTGATAGAGGTCATGATCTGATACTTATATCAAATAACCAGCTTTTATACTAAAAATTGGCTATTTACTTATTTTTCCTAATTTTTAAGCTTTACTCACAACAGAGAGCCCTATCAAAACCCTTGACATCAGGATTCTTTCCTTCCTTTTTTCCTTCCTTCCTTCCTTTCTTCTTTCTTACTTCCTATCTGTCCTTCCTTCCCTCCTTCCTTTAACCCTTCCCTCCTTCCCTTTCTTTTTTTCCTTCCTTCTCTTTCTTTCTTTCTTTCTTTCTTTCTTTCTTTCTTTCTTTCTTTCTTTCCTTCCTTTCTCTCTCTCTCTCTCTCTCTCTCTCTCTCTCTTTCTCTCTTTCTTTCTTTCTTTCTTTCTTTCTTTCAAGTTTTTATTATCCTGAAGGAGTTGTACATAGAAGTTGCCATTCAACTTGATCTTGACATCTGGTTTTCTTCCTAGCTCATGTCTTGCTTCTCCGGTGACATAATATTAGCTCTGACCATCCCACAGGACTTGACCATCTGTCTTTGTACACTCAGTCTTGGAACCCCAAAACTGTGAATCTAGCATAGTGCATCATCTCATGTTTTAATTCCATTTTTGTTCCATTGACTTTTTTTATTACTTTTGAACCTGGCTATGATATTGATTTTAGCACTTCATATTTTATCTGATATTGCTGCTTGTTTAGAATGGGGAGGACTAATAGGCAGAGTGAATCAACGTTCTCTGGGCTTCTTTTCATGTCTTTATGATATTCTGCATTGGACTATATAACTATATGGTCTTTTTTCCTTTACTTCCTCCAATATCAAAATATTTGAGAGGAGAAAACTTACACAAGTTTTCTAACATCCATGTTCTCCTAAGGCACTGACTTGCAGATACATAGTCAATAAAGTTTGATTGCATTGAACTCCAGTCAATTGAATTCCAGTTTGGATCACATTTGAATTCTACTTGGATTCCATGTGAACTTAATGAAACAGGAGGAAGACAGTATATGTTAATTTATTCTAAGAAAACACCTAATGGACATTAGTATTTTATAATAACTCCTAAGATGGAAATTTTTCTTCCCTCAAAAATGTTACATAGAAGCTAAGAAGCCTTCTTATGAAGACTACCACAAAGTAGATATTTTCCAACTTTTATGTCTGTTGCTATGACAGAGCCATTTGAGCTTTCCCCAGAAATCTCTTACCTAGGATGCTAGTAAATACAGCAAGAAAAGGAGAAGCAGCTGTGGCAGAATGAGTAGAAGCATGCTGGGCAACCTGGCTGCTTGATCGCTCCTCCCTGGGCATTATGCCACATCTCTATAAGAATCGAGAGGTTTATCTCAATTATTAATAACAACTCAAAACGAACAATTCCTGGCAATATGTTAAAGAAAAAAAGAAAAACTGTTACAAATGGCACATTATGAGACATAGATATAGCTAGCACTAACAATTGCTATTTGGGGGAGGAAGGAACATTTTGGAATGAATAAAATGCTCAAGAAAAGGAGGTTGGTACATTAGGGGACATGAGTGCTAGAGAGTCATGAAGCTCAGTTATCATGAATGTTCAAGGGAAAAAGAAACTAAATAATGTTCATTTACACTTTTCTCCATGATAAACAGATACCACTGGAAACCTTAAACTGCTTTGGAAACTTGACTTAAATACCCTGTAAGAGCCAGCTATGGCTTATAGCAAGATTAGAAAGAAAAATATAGTCAAACCTCAAAGGTGGTCTCTTTAATTTTCATAATTTCTTCTGCAAGCATTTAGCATGCAAAGAAAAATATAGGAAGAGTAAGGTTTCTCAAAGGATAATATAGTCCAAAGGCTAGTTAACTAATTAACTAGGGTCCTACCTCTTAGGACAGAACACAAAGGTGTGTTCAGTGATCTC
The DNA here is from genome assembly GCF_031878675.1 of Megascapheus bottae. NCBI lineage: Eukaryota > Metazoa > Chordata > Mammalia > Rodentia > Geomyidae > Megascapheus > Megascapheus bottae. Next base: position 47,916,080 of record NC_143511.1, on the reverse strand, counting down.
TCAGAGAGTAGAAGTACCTAAGTGTTGCTGTCTGAGTTTCAACACATCTTGGTGTTAATCAGAAGATTTGATGTTGCTTATCATTTCTAGGCTCATGGAAACCAGGCTGCATATAGGCAAGTATTTGCAAGTTAGCAACCTGTGTATGGCAGCTTGTTTGGTTTCATTCCACAGGGCACTCTGCCAAGAGATGAACTGTAGTAGTAATTTCTTTCTAAATCACTGTCAAGTCCTGGCTTCAAGCTTCTATCTGGCACACTAGAGGCCTGCATACATCTTAGGAAATTCAGAACCTAGAATTTGGGAAAGTCGATGCTGAAGAATACTGACAATAAATTTATAGCTTCTTGACAGGCAAGGAGGCTCAAAGGGGAGTGAACTTGGGGTGTTTTCAACAAACATTCTTGGACGTGCTTTTTCTCCTGTATTTAATTTGCACATTTAAAGTGCTCAGCAGTTCATATTATTTTAGCTCTGCAGAAACATGGTTGCTACGGTAAACTACTCTGAAAATTTTTTTCTTAAAAAACCTAGTGTAAAAATGCTTGACCCTCAAGCCTTCTTGAACTCAGTTTTGTTCTTTGAGAAATGAGAGTGACATCTATAAACCTTCTTATGTCTGATGAAATCAGAATGGACTTTGGAATTAATAAAGTTGGTAGGACCATGTTTAGCTATGGGACTGAGCTATTTCTTTAACTATTTCATCTTTTTATCTGTAAAGTTGGTGTAATATTTGTTTTTCAAAGTGGCAGTGACAAATAAAGGGTAGAAAGTCATCAGGCACTATGCCTGGGAAAGAGAAGATATTCAGAGTATACTTGCTCCACTCTAGCTCTAATATTCTAGGGGGCTATGAATTATCCGGAATTGTGCTAGGCACATGACATTTCTTTATCTGTTATTTTCATGGAGGACGATTATGACACTGGTGTCTAAGCTCATGGAGCTACTTGGAAGATAGAAATACATCTGTTTTTCTCAGTCTAATGTAGTTCAATTCTAGAAAACTCTCTTCATTCATGGAAAACTTAACTGATGATGGATAATCATTTTGTTTAAAAAATCAGTCATTTTTAATGAAAACTATATGCTTACTTTCCTTTATAGGAATCAATTCACAATGAATCAGAGATCTTAACATAAGGTCTGAAACTTGGAAACTTTTTACAGGGAAACAAAGATATAAATACAAGCAACAACTTTCTGAACGTAAGTTTATTAAGTCAGCAATTAACACCAAAATTAGACACAGAAAAATTTTTTTAGAAACTACTACATCCAAAAACCAACAACAATCACCAGATTGAGGACACAGCTTAGAGAATGGATGAAAATTGCCAGCTATTCAGTAGACAAGGGATTTGTATCTGGAACATATAATGAGTTCCGAAAAATTAAACACAATAAAGAATCCAATTAATAAATGGTCAAATGAATTAAACACACAATTCCCCAAAGAAGAAATGGCTAATAAATACACAAACGTGTCTAGCTATCAACGTCCACAGCTATCAAAGAAATGCAAATAAAAACATTAAAAAATAACCTACAACCAGTCAGAATGACTACCAAGAAAATAACAAATGCTGATGAGAATGTCAGTGGGGAAATGTAAGGTAGGACAGCTGCTATGGAAGTAAATATGGAGGTGTCTTGAGAAATGAAGAGTAGAGCATATATATCTGTGATACTACTCCTGGATGATAGATATCTGAAGAAATGTAAGTAATCATACAACAGAGATACCTGGACACCATGTTTTATTCAAGCACTGTTTACAGTAGCCAAGCTCTGGAATCAATCTAGGTATCCATCATCTGATAAATGGATAGAAACTGTGTTATATATACATAATGAAGTATTTTTCAGTCCAAAAGAAAAGTTGTCACTTGTGGGAAAATGGATGGCACTAAAGATCAATATATTAAGCAGAATAAGCCAGACTCAGGAAGAAAAAATTGTTTGATCTCATATGAAAAGAACAAAATAAAACAAAAATGAGGACATGAATATAAAAGAGAAATCAACTATGGAGGGTAAAAAGATTTGATTGAAGTACATTATATATAATGTATGAAAATACAATAATGAAACATTAAAAATCATGCAAAAGAGGGAGGATAAGAATGAGTAATTGGGGGCCAGGAGTTTGGCCTAGTGGTAGAGTGTTTGCCTAGTATGCATGAAGACCTGGGTTCGATTCCTTGGTACCACATACATAGAAAAAAGCCGGAGGTGGTGCTGAGGCTCAAGTGGTAGAGCTCTAGCCTTGAGAAAGTCCAAGGACAGTGCTCAGGCCCTGAGCTCAAGCCCAGGACTGGCAAAAAAACCCCAAAAAACAAACAAAAAAAACTCCAAAGAATGAGTAATTGAAGTGATTAATAATACTCTCTCTCTCTCTATCTCTCTCTATATATGTATATATACATATATGTGTGTGTATATATATATATATATATATATATATCAACATGGGACTGGGAGTTTGGCCTAGTGGTAGAGTGCTTGCCTAGCATGCATGAAGACCTGGGTTCGATTCCTCAGTACCACATACTTAGAAAAACCCTAAAAAAGGAAATTAAAGCAGAACTAAGGAAATGGAAAAACCTCCCATGCTCCTGGATTGGAAGAATCAACATTGTGAAAATGATAATCTTGCCAAGGGCTATCTACAAATTCAACGCAATACCCATCAATATCCTAATGGCATTCTTTAAAAAAATAGAAGAGGCAATTCAAAATTTCATATGGAATAATAAAAGACCCTGTATAGCAAAAACACTTCTTAGCAGAAAGAACAGCGCTGGTGGAATTTCAATTCCAAACTTTAGACTCTATTACACGGCTATAATTCTCAAAACAGCTTGGTACTGGCACAAGAACAGGCCTGAAGACCAATGGAATAGAACTGAGGACCCAGATATTAAACCACAGACCTATGGCCACCTAATCTTTGATAAGGGAGCCAAAAAAATAGAATGGAAGAAAGACAGCCTCTTCAACAAGTTGTGCTGGCAGAACTGGTTAAGCACCTGCAGAAAACTAAAGTTGGATCCTTCTTTGTCATCTTGCACTAGAATTAACTCCAAATGGATCAAAGACCTGGAGGTAAAAGCTGACACACTGAAAACTCTACAGGAAGGAATAGGAGATACACTAGGCCTCCTTGGCACAGGTTGAAACTTTCTTAATAGGGACCAAGAATCACAACAAATCAGAGAAATGCTGGATAAGTGGGACTGCATTAAACTGCAGAGCTTTTGTATGGCAAAGGACATAGCTAGTAAATTAATTAGGCAGCCTACAGAGTGGGAGAAGATCTTCACCAACCAAACAACAGACAAAGGCCTCATATCTAAAATATATCAACAACTCAAAAAATTGAATCACTCCAAAACTAACCTCCAAAGTAACAACCATCCCATTAAAAAATGGGCCAAAGACTTAAAGAGAGTCTTCTCTGAAGAAGAAACAAAAATGGCCTATAGACACATGAAGAAATGCTCAACATCTCTGGTCATAAAAGAAATGCAAATCAAAACAACTCTAAGATTCCACCTCACTCCAGTTAGAATGGCCAGGATCAAGAAAACGAATAATAACTGATCCTGGATGGGATGTGGCCAGGAGGGATCACTACTACACTGTTGGTGGGAGTGCAAACTCGTTCAACCACTATGGAAAGCAGTGTGGCAGTGCCTCAAAAGGCTAAACATAGAACTCCCCTATGACCCAGCAATTCCACTACTTGGCATTTACCCAACCATCCAGAAACAAGGGCATACTAAATCCACTAGCACAACAATGTTCATTGCAGCACTATTCACCATAGCAAAGATATGGAACCAACCTAGATGTCCCTCAGTTGATGAGTGGATCAACAAGTTGTGGTATTTGTACACAATGGAATTCTATGCTGCTGTCAGAAAAAACGACATTGCCCCATTTGTTAGGAAATGGAAAGACTTAGAAAAAACCATATTAAGTGAAATAAGCCAGACTCAAAGGAACTTAGGCTCAATGGTTTCCCTCATTTGTCATAATCAGTAGAAACCTTGGGCTCTACTAGCAGAGATCTGCAATAGAGCAAAATATTGATACATAAGGCCATATAGTATGAAGCTAATTGAAAGTACCTCCAGGATATTGAAACAAAAGCCATATAACGAATGATTGTTGTCCTTAATGTACTATGCTGTCCCTTGGTTATCTCATATTGTTACAGTATCTCACTTTGTTATCTGATATATTGAATTTATTTGTATTTGGTTATTTGAAATTTGATAGGGAAGGGGGGAAAACCAAGACAGGGGGTGGCTGGTGGGGGGGGAGCGAAATGGGGACCAAGACATGTGAAAGGGTATCAATGTATGTGAATTAATGCACCTTCTATCTGGCAAATATCATGTAATTCTTTTATTAAGTACAAAAAAAAAAGCCGGAAGTGGTGCTGAGGCTCAAGTGGTAGAGAAAAATCCAAGGACAGTGCTCAGGCTCTGAGCTTAAGCCCAGGACTGGCAAAACAAAACAAAACAAAACAACAACAACAAAAAACATATACCACAGTGTGATTTTTTAAATTCTATCAATCTGTATGTTACCATTAGTAATAGGAGAATGTCTCAATAAGGCAATTGATCAGAGTAAGAAATATTGAAGAAAACAAGTCCTGTTCGATCAAATAGGTAATCCTACCAAGGGCTTCGGGAAAGTTCATGCAGGACATTAGCCATCAACCCACATGAATACAACCATGTTATTATGGGAAGCTCTTTGATTTCTCCCCAGTGAGCCTTGCACAAGTGAGCTGAAAGATAAGACTCTGCAGTTTAGAAACGCCAGCTCATATCACTACAAGGCTGTTTTCAACTGTTGCCAAAATTCCTTTGATTCTTATGAGATGCTGCTGGCTTAGTGAAAACAAACAACGTTAGGGGAAATAATCCAGAAGGATGACAGTTCTATCAATACACTCTCTTTTATAACTTGACAATGTATACATATATTGATAATTTCACATCAATACTTTAGAGCTCTTCCTATTCCTTTTAGTTAAGGACACAAATACAATGGTTCTTAGGTAGGTAATTTCGTTTCCCTGAAAGGAAATGTTTCATTGTAATTGTTAATGCCGCTGGAAACCTGGAATTCTGTTTTTCTTATCCCTGTCTTTTCTAAGGTTATTATTTATCTTTGCCAAGGTAATGTAGAAGAAAGAACCAGCATTTATTGCAACTTTCTCACATATTTACAGTGATTCCTGTAAGAAGTGCTAGTAAGTGAATATTATTACTAATTTCATTTTATGGCTGAGGAAACTAAGGCTACAAGAAGTTAAAGAGCTTGCTCCAAACTACAAAGTTAGAGCACACAGAACTCTCAATCCTTTGTTTTTCCATTGAGGCACAATGCTTATACCACATTCCCCTTAGAGAGCAAAGGGTTGAGGGAAAGGATCAGAAAATGAGAACACACTAAGGAGAATGGCAAAGTAGAAAGAATGAGGAGGAGTATAATAAAGACATGTCAGGAAAATCCATGAAGGAAGCAAAGAAATGTGGCGGGCATGAGAGGAGAAGAAAAGCAGGATGACTGGACCAGCCTAGAGGGGTGTGGGAGGGTGTCTAATAAACTTGGCTCTCTGCCTGTCAGCAAACACTGTAGAGAGACCTACAGCCACTAGATCCACTAAAGGAAGGAATCTGTGAATCATTAAAACATGTTTATTTCTTTATGCCATATGTGATAAAACAGTTAGTCATAAAACAGGAGGTTTTGTTTTTAATCCCAAAGTAATTGCTGTGAATATTTTCAACCACTATTCTAAATGCTCAATGTTTAGCTAGAAAAAAAAGAATTGATGTGTGTTGAATGGAAATCAACCCCTGGTTGTTCACATGACATGCTGTGTACATACATTTAAAGATTAGTTTATTTGCAGGATGTTCCAAGCATCTGTCGTGTATTCTATCATAAGTTGGAGGGTGGCTCTATCCTTGGAGAAACCAGTCACTCATCATTGCCTTCTGAAAAAAATTGCTTTCTTTTGTTATCTAAATTTGTTAATATTATTAATAATAATAATAATAATAAACTGTGGGCCATTTCCAGGAAATTAGGAATTTTTTCAAACTATTTTCCCAAAAGAACATTTTCTGCTTCCAACTATAGCCATCCTTCTCAGTGCTGAAAATGAGAAACACTAACACAAATTGTGAACTCCAAAAGCCAGTTCAGACCTCATTCTACATTTGTCCTCGCTTTGTGGTTTGATTCCAACAGGTGGGTATTGATTTCTGGGATATGATACTAAGACCATAAAACAATTCCAACAAAGTACTGAGCAAACAAGAGTCAACTATTACAACTTCCATAGACTTAACTGCTCAGGCTAAGAAGTAGGCATTGTGTAGAAAGTCTGTTTTTCCATAGCTCATCTGAAGGAAAGGGCATTACAAGCTTACAGTTCAGACAAAGGTTCAGACTTGTTTTTGAGAAAAATAATCCTAATTTAACATAATGCTCTAGGGTGAAGCTAATATTCAGTATTTCCAGCATGATCTAATAGACTGTATAGAATAAGTTGTGAAAAAGACTTTGTCAGAAAAATAGAGGGAGTTTAAGAGAGATAATGAATTTATTTTCTAGGGCTGCCATATAAAAGTACCACAGATTGAATGAACATATTTTTATGAAACTCTGAAGGCTAGGAGTCTAAGATCAAGCTATTAAAAGTGCTGGTACAAGATCAAGCTATTAAAAGTGCTGGGCCAGGAGTGTTGCCTAGTGTGCTTGCCTAGCATGCACGAAGAGCCAGGTTCAATTCCTTGGTACCACATACATTAAAAAGCAAACAAACAAACAAACAAAACGGAAGTGATGCTGTGGCTCCAGTGGTAGAGCTCTAGCCTTGAGAGAAAAAACCCAAGGACAGTGCTCAGGTCCTTAGTTCAATCCCCAGGACAGGCAAAAAAAAAAAAAGTACTGAGACTTTTCTCTTTGGCTGGGAAATACTTACCTTCTCTATGTGCCTTCAGGGTGTGCGTGTGTGTGTGTGTGTGTGTGTGTGTGTGTGTGTGTGTGTGTAGGTGTACCAGCAGGGACTTATTCTGCCTTGGCTTTTTGCACTCAAAGCTGGTACTCTATCATTTAAGCTCCACCTGTTTTTGGCTACTTTTGTGCTGGCTAATAAGAAATGAGTTTCTTAGATTTGTCTGCCTGGGATGGCTTTATATTTGATCTGTAACTCTCAGCCTCTTGAATATCTAGAATTACAGATCTGAGTTAACAGTGCCTGGCTCCTTCCTTCCTTTCTTCCTTTCTTTCTTTTTCTTTTTCTTTTTTTTTTGTCAGTCATGGGACTTGAACTCTGGGCCTGGGTGCTGTCCCTGAGCTTTTCATCTTAAGGCTAACCACTGGGCCTGCACGTTGTGCCTTACTACTTGACCCCTTGAGCCACAATGCCATTTCTCATTTTTTAGTGATTAATTGGAGATAAGAGTCTCCTGGACTTTGGTGTCCTGGCTGACTTTGAACTGGATCCTCAGATCTCAAGCCTCCTGAGTATCTAGGATGACAGGCATGAGCCACCTCACTGGGCCTCATTAAATCTTTTAAGCTTTTACTATGCACAATTGTCATTGTTTTCTTTATTCACTTATCCTGTGTTTTCTCCACAAGAATCTACCCTTCCTAGGAGCAGGACCTCACCTTTCTCTGTCATCATCAGATACAGATGCTTAGAAAAAGTGCTTCTCTCATTGTAGTTTCAAAAAGAAATTATTCATCTCTTTTAAAAGCTCAGCTCCCATGTCACTTTGTTTTTTGTTTTGTTTTGCCTGCCTTAGATGTTGAATCCATGGTTTGGGCACTGTCCCTGAGCTTCTTTTGCTCAAGGCTAGTGATCTACCACCTGAGCCACAGCCCACTTCTAACCTATCACCTTTTAAGATGTAATTTATTCATCATGTAGCAAATGCCTATAGTACATGTGATCACAGGTTTCTAATTTTTTTCACAAAGCTATTAAACAACTTAACAACTTAGTATTTGTGTCCTGACAATTTGGTAACCATGTTAACAAATGTGTGTGTGTGTGTGTGTGTGTGTGTGTGTGTGTGTGTGTGTGTGTGTGTGTGTGTAAAGAAAAATGTGGAGGAGGGAAATGGGGAAAAAAAAAAACATGAGAAGGGGTATCAATGTGTGAGAAGTAATATACCTACTACCCGGTGAATGTAGTTGTAACCCATCTATACATTACCCCAACAATAAAAAAAAAGAAATCCATTGGCTAAAAAATGAGGATTAAATAAAGTGATTCACTTAGTTGTCTCTCTTTCATCACCAATTGTAGAACATATTTCCTTTGGCTATTTCCAAACAAAATAAATGCTACTTTTTAGAAAAAAAGATAAATGTATTTCATACCTAATTAACAACATTTATTTACTAATATGATATGTGCATCTGTTGGATATTGCACAATTTCTCAAGGCCCAAATCAGAATGTATAATGCTCTTGTCATTTCTAATGTCGTGGGTGGTTAATCCACCCATATATCTAGTGCTGATTAAGAGGTTGGCACTCAGAATTAAGTGAGAAAATAAGAAATGATCCTGACATATAACATTGTGTCTTATTTTCAGCTATTGGAATGAAGACTGGATTATGAGAAAGTCAACTTATTTCCTAATTTAGAATATTCTTGGCTGGAAATGACCCTAGTGCCCGGGCTCACTGACAGACTAGTATACTAGCTATTTAACACAGCATCTGCCTAGACTGTAGAGATATATCATCATTCCAACTGTTATTCCAACCATTTCTTTCAAATTCTGACCAGGGGAGACCTAGAGAAGAGTTATCATTCATTCTATTCATCATTCTATATCATCACACTATTCTTTGGCCTTTGGTGTAAAAGAGCACATGTGACCTGACTGTATACCTTGCCAAGGCCCTGTAAGATAGATGGACATCTGGGCCAAATAAGAATTTACCTTATAGCCATCATTAATAACCATATGAGCAGCTCTACAAATATCTATCAATTTTTATCTTCTCAAAGGTGAAAATGGCTGGTCAAGGTTTGTAGCAGGGATGTTGAGCTTCTGCCTTCCACCTTGGCTCTCTTCCCTCTGACTACTGCTGGCTATCAGCCTTTTCCCTACAGCACTGCTGATCACTGTGCTAACATATCACTATCACCATGTTAGATAGTTATAGATCATTTTAATGATCTATATTCAATTTCAAATCCAGCATAGCCCACATATTCTTTAAAAGCAATTCTAGTGTTTTAGGTCCCAGGTTAGCAGTTCCCCCCTTTAATCCTAACTATCAAGAGGCAGAGACTGAAAGGATTGCTGTTCAAGAAAAAAACAATCTGTTTTCCCAGAAAGATTTTCTTTTCCTGGGAAAAAAAAATCAGTGAGAGTTTCTTTCAACCAATGGCTAGGTGTAATGACACACGACTATTATCGCAGCCATATAGCATTCATACCTAAGAGCATCATGATCCCAGGCCAATTGGGGTAAAGGTATGAAATCTCATTAGAAAAGTAGGTTATTTGAAAAATAAGTACAGTTAAAAGGGTTGGGGCCATGGTTCGAGTGATAGAATGACTTCCTAGCAAGCAAGGGGCCTTGAGTTCAAACCATACTACAAAAAAAGGGTGGCGAGGGTGTGGGGAGTCTGGAATTTTACAGCTGCAATGGACCTTTCAGGTTATTTGGTTCAATCTTCTCATTGTTTGCATGTAAAAAAACTGAGGTCTAAAGAAAGTTATAAACCTGCCAGGATTATTCTGTCCCCTTCAGCCATAATAGCTAGTGCCTTTGCTTCCCTTTCAAATGCTGCCCGTGAGACATTCCTAGCAACAGTGTTGGAGACCATAAAAGTGAATTGTACGAAACTGAGGACAAAGCAGACTACACAGGGCAAGGCATTCTGCTCCTGAAACATGTGCCAATGCTTCCAGTCAGTGCCTCTCCACTACACACAACCATCAGCCCTCACCTGAACAACTTTGCCTCCCTGGCATTTCTGCTTTTGCCCTTGCTTTTTTCTCCTGCCCTTCAATGAGCCTGCAGCTAGACCTTAAAGTTCAATTACATTGTTACTTGCTTAAAAATTTCCAGTAACTTTTGTGTGTATTAAAAGATCACCTACACAATAGCTCTCCTGCATCTAGTATTCTTGCCTGACTTCAGTTTGCTTTCCCCCTTTATTCAGTGAATTGCTTCTACTAGTTCTGTTCTTCCCTTGAAAATATGAGTATCTATTGTACCATTCAGCTTTTATATGGACTATTCCTTCTGTGTTCACATTCATTTATTTCATTTTTTTTGTCTTGATGGGTAACAAACTCAGGATCTTGTGCTTACTGTGCAAATGCTGTACCACTCAGCTATACATCTAACCCTATTTTTCCTTTTAAATAATTAGTTTACATGCTTACCACCTGTTTTACTTCATTAGAGTAAAAGCTTCGGAGTGCTGGGTCTTGTTTTGTTGTTGATTTTTAAAATTATTATTTATTTTTAAATGATCATCAGAAATATAAAGAGGTTTCAATTTAATGTCAGTTTATGAATATGATGCATCTTGATATGTCACCCTTCAATCATTTCCTCCATCTCTTCCAATTCCACCCAACCCTTTAATTTACCTACTTCCATTTTCACATATGTCCATGGAATATTTTGAATGCAATGGCGAGAGCTACGTCTTGTTTACTAATGTTCAGAAGAGAGATAATGAGCCTTTTGCTGAATAAATATTTTTGTTTTAAGAACAGTAAAATACTGTAAAAAATTCAATGTATATCCTACAAAATTAGTGAGGAAAGGGGTGGATGAGAATGTTGCAAGGGGTGATATGATCAAGATACATTTTCTTCATAAACTGCTTTGCAAATGACAACACCTTTGTACAACTACTTAAAGACAATTAAAAAAAGAAGTAAAATGTTGTACCAGGGCATTCCAATCTTAATAAAGTTAAGAATATCAAACACTATTCCAACAAGAACTTTGGCCTGCTACATTGTTAACTAGGGTCACTGTCTCTTAAATCCCATCTTATATGAATCATAAGGATAGTGGAGAAGAAAGTTAGGTACTTGGGAATCAATTTAACCTGTACAATGAAGTTCTAAGAGCTTGAGTTTGTGATTGAGTTTGAGTCACCATCACAGAGTGATCAAAGGAGACCTTTTTCTTTCTATTTCTATATAATAACATTATTTTATTCTTTCACTGTATTTTATTGTTGGGGTAAGATAAAGAGCTATATTCCTTAGGTAGTGAGTACATTACTTCTTGAACATTGATACCCCTTGTCATGATTTTCTCCTACTTTTCCTCCCTCTATCCCCTCCCAAACATTTTGGTTTTCCTCTACCTTTCCCTATTTCAAATAAACTATACACAATATCCCATGTTAATAAAGTCAGATAGAGTAATAACATGAGATAAACCATATGGGGGAAAAAGAGAAAAGAAATAACTTCACACAGTACACTAAGAACAATCCCTACCCTGAGTTTATTTTGCTTAGCCTTATCCAGTATGTCCATATGCACATAGCTTTTGAGCCATTGTGACAAAGGAGCCCTTTTTGAGGAGTCCCTACATTCACTCTAGTGTGAGAAATCTCTGAGACCCATATGACCTGCTTGATGGGCCTGCTGGTTCCTTCTATTGCTCCTTTCTCACTGTTTCCCTTAGCCTTTTCTTCTAGAGGAAACCTTGCATTTTTCTTAGGAAGGAGTGGGGAATTGTAAAAATGGGAAAGATTAGATGAGCTCCATTCTTAGGAATGAAAATAGTCTTCTTGGACTAAGTAGAGATAGGTTAAGAACCAAGACTAAGGAAAACTATGCAAACATTGAGAAACTTTGACTTTCTTGCAGTGATACTCTCTGTCATATATGGTGGTTGCCAATCCATTCTTAAAAGTCCATGACCTGATTTTTCAGGGAAACTAGAAATATTACAAACATAGGAAGATGTTTTCTATTCTCCAGATTGCCTTGGGGTATAAGAATCCAAATAAATGTGTGTATGGAGCAACTCTACAAAAAATAGGAAAAGCATTGAATTTTTAGAAACAAAATGATTCAGAAGTGTCGCCAGAATCTGTCTGCAGATCAAGACCTTTCTCTAGAGGCTGAGCTAAGAGAGATCTAAATCAAGACTCTAATATTCAGCTGAATTGTCCTGAACTTCTCAGTTGAAAAAACTGAAATGTGATTATGAAAAGATTCTTTCTTACAAGAATTTGGTTTGTTTTGTTGGCACTGTTGCTTCTGTCACAGTCAAAAGCCAGAAAAAAACCATATCCTCAAATATTTGAAGACTCTAGGTTGTCATAAAAAAAATCCAGTATCATTTTAATTCTACAAACTGTAGAGATGTGGCTTATGTACTGCTATGACTCAAAAGTAGTAATAGGTCAGAATATTAGCCTACATGTGTGTCTGCAAAAATGCATATAGCAATAATATATAACTTTAAGGACAGGACAGGCAGCTACCTGTTCACAATACTCTAGGCCTTCAGCTAAACAGTTTGATCCTTTTCACTAGTTTACACCTGGGAAGAAAAGGGCAAGAAGTTAGGGAGAGCCTGTTATATCATAACATTAAAAAATTGATATCTACCATATTATGAAAAGGATACAAAACAATAAACTCAAATATATTTCTATCCAAAAACCCTTTAAATTCTGTCAATATGTTTATAAAATTTAAAACCAGTATTTGCTTTCTTAAATCAAACAAAAATTGAGTGGTACATGTAAGAGGAGGGTAAAGAAAAGAATTAAACTGGGCGAGAGCAAGGGAAGGGGTTATATTGTTCAAAAAGAAATATACTTTTTATCTGACTTATGTAACTGTACCTCCTCTGTACAACACCTTTATAGGAACAATGAAAAGTTAAATCAAAAAACAGAAAAGAATGGCATGAATCTTGTCTGGCATCGTGTCCTAAATAGAAATGGAGAAATAATCTAGAGAAACATTTCTATGGCGTAAGTATATTTAGTTCCCTGTCCCAACGTCACACACTGTTTAGTTAGGCATTAGAAATATACAATGCATTCTAATGAAATTTAGTGTCTCTGATTTAGTCTAAGTTCTGGCTGTCAACCAATTCCGATTTTCTCTATTCCTATGTCCATGTTTCTTAGCATTTCTGCCCAGACTTGAAACACTGCTGAACATGCTGTTTTTTCTAAGACCAATCTATTTAACCTCAGTCTACCCCCTTTACTGCCCAACAGTTGTATTTTGTTTTGGTAATATCTTCCCATTACTCTATTGATTAATACAGGGCTTTGCGCTCATTTCCTAATGTTTAATTTGCCTCTGCCTTCTAAAAATGAAGAAAAATGACCTTTCTCTTTGCCAAGATTACTTGTCGTGTTATCTACTATCTCCTCTAGGACCTGTGGCATACCAAGGGCACTCTTACTTCTTTGTGTCATTAATTTCTCTTTTGTAACAATTTACCTTTCAAAAGCTTAATTCTTTTTCTTCTTTTTTAGTTCTAGAATGAAACCCCAGGCCTCACTAGTGCTAAGTGAGCATTTTACCATGAGCCACATCTTACACTTCAAACAAGGAACCAAATAAACAAACAGTTCTTTTATGACTGAGCAAGTGTAATGTCGCTGATGCACACACACACACACACACACACACACACACACACACACACACTACAAAAATAGTACAAGTATTTGAATATCCACTTCAAAACTCGTGCTGAAATTTAATTAAAGAAGTCTCAAGACCAAGATTTGAAGTGCTGAGGGCTCTGTCCTCCTGGAAGCATTAGTGCTGTTATAGAAATGGATTGGTAGGAGTGGATCTTGACCAAAAGGGTGAATTTGGCCCAACTTTTCTTTTTCATCCATTCCCATTTGCCCTTTTCCTGAATTCTAATGCAACACAAAGGCTCTTAGTAAATGCTGGCACCATGTGCTTTGGTTCTTAATACATCACAGAAATTATTCTTTCACTGGTTTTCTCTTCTTCCTCATCCTTTTGACATTTTTCCTAGTGAACACCTTTTAAGAACTCTCTGTTAACTTCTTGTTAACATCTTAATACATCACAGAAATTATTCTTTCACCTTGTTTTCTCTTCTTTCTCATCCTTTTGACATTTTTCCTAGTGAACACCTTTTAAGAACTCTCTGTTAACTTCTTATTCTACATCTCATGTGCCTTTGGTGGTTTATCAAAAACATTTCTTTTTGCTGTCTGAATGCAGACTCCACAAACCTCCAAAATTCTTTCCACCCATTTCCTGCGTGAGCTCCACCCTCATGGCAAAATAAAGCTCTGTATCAGGCTTTCACATCAGAACCTCCAGTAACTCCCATCATTCACTGAACTACTATAAACTTGGAGGCCTAGTATCACATCGCTTCCTAATGTAATCTTAGAATATTTTTTGCTTCCTTTCTACCATCTACTGAAGTTCGCTTTCAGAACGTACCTTAATCATCAATGTCATCCACTCCGATCAACTCTTATCCCTCATTCCCAAATGAGCCATTTTCCCACCACCTCCTTCTTGAATTCCCTGCAGATTTTTCTTTTTGCTTCAATTCATAAACAACTTTATTCCTTCTTAGCAGCATCTGTCATGTTTTGCCCTGGAACATGGCTCTGTGCACATCTATCTTCCCTCTCCACACTCCTTCTCACATTACAGATGTTCTAGGGCAGCGCCCATATGTCATTTACCCCTGTACTTGTGTACTGCCTCACACACAGTTGGCATGCAATGACATTTGTTGAACAAATGAAGGAGTTTGTCCAATCTGATTCTGATTAATATTTATTTCCTGATACCCTAAGTGGTTTCTCTTTTATCATCTTTCTTACTTAATTGCCATGGGACCTATATGTGAAAAGGAAGAAACTAGGCAGGAAATTAAGCAGCCTTGTTTTGAAATAGTCTAGTTAGTTTCAATCTGCTGAAGTGATTAAAAGTTTGCAATGAAGAACACTAAAAATGACTTCATAATTAGCATAGTATGAAATAAATAACTTTTTTTGGCCAGTTCTGGGAACTGAACTCAGGGCCTGAGCACTGTCCTTGAGCTTTCTCAAGGATACAGATCTACCACTTGAGCCACAGCACCACTTCTGGCATTTTGTGTATGTATGTGGTACCGAGGAGTTGAACCTGGGTCTTCGTGCATGGTAGGCAAGCACTCTACCACCAGGCCAAACTCCCCGTGAGATAAAATAATTTTTATTAAAATACTAATTAGTTTCCTGATCAAGATACTGTTTTTTTTTAACACTCAACACTTTCTAGTAATTGAGTTTAAAAAAAAAATCACCGTCACAGAATGTCATACTTACCACATTGCTGCATGTTCTGTATCGAATATTTCGTCCTTCACAGCTCCTTCATAAAAAGAAAAATGAAAGCTCATTACTACCTATGAAACTCTCACAGTTTGAAATATTTGCATATTAAAACAGTCTCTTCTTAATATAAATGGAAAGGACTTTCTTCAATATAGCTAATTGAAGTACTGCTATTAAATACTAAATTGAGAAGATTTAAAATTGTGCATATATAATGGTTTCTCTATAGGATCAAAAGTAAGCACTGGTTTTGATTGAAAAATTTTTAAAATTCTTAGGGCAAATAAATATTAGGACAGGTTTTAGTAAAATTGTTTATGTGATAAACATCTATCATCTTGTTTGTGATATAAAACTAAAAAAACTTTTCAGTAAAAAATCTTAGTCCTGAGTATGAGCTGAATATTTAATATTTGACATTTAATCTTAATATTTAATATTTCTTTAATGGTTAGAAAAAATCCTAATTCTTAAATACCATTTTTGTTTCTACAATACATGCTCACTGTAGAACTTTTAAAAAAAAAAACAGATTCTGTAATGGCATTTGCAGGGAAGTGGATGAATCTAGAGCGAATCATGTTGAGTGAGACAAGTCAAGACTAAAGGAACAAAGGCTCATAGTATTCTTAATATGTGGCTATTAACTCCAAAAAGTACAAGAGTGAGGACTCAATATTTGTGTACAATGCTATGGACATGGTATTAGAAATATAAACCCATCTATGTATATAAAAATCTATGACTCTATAGACATAATGTTTTGTTACATAGATTAATATGTATCTATGATATACAAACCCTCAGCCTAATTTTAATTATGTTCTAAAATCTAAGTGTCAGTGATTGTATATAGATTATGGAGATTCCCTTCTTGAATACTTGTTTGTTAAATACATCATTTGAAATATAATGTAAAAATCAATGTTCATAAATTCTTTAATAAAAAATATAGATTCTGAAAAAGAAAAAGAAGTCCTCCATGGCTGCCTCACCTGAAAGTAATGTCTATTATTTTGATTCCCAGTGCAGAGAATATCACATTTTTAATATAATTTTGTAGATTGTTCTTTTCTCCACTTAAAATTTTTAGAGGTATATTTTCACTGTGTTAAATATAGTTTAAAAGTACTCTATTGAGAGCTACATAAAATTCCCTCAAATGATAAAATACGATATAATTGTATAGTCATTCTTCCATTTCTTGTCACTTAAGTAATTCCCATAGGATTTGATAAATGAGAGTGCAATAAACTAGCTCCATGTGTATGTTTTATCCAAGTTTGTGACCGTGCCTTTAAAGTTGATACATTTCTAGAAGAAGTACTGAGCTGAAAAGAAAGACTTTTTGTAAGGCTCCTGAAAATTGTTGCCAAATTGCATTCCATGAAGGTTGTACCATTACATACTCCCACTGGCAGTACATGGGAGTTTCCATTCTACTAAATTCTTGTGAACAAAAACAATTGATTTTTGATACATATTCAATGATGACAATTCACAAACAATGATACTCTACTCTTTTCAAACTAAATCATACTTTCTAGAATACAAACTATATTATGAAAATTTGAGAGAATGATTATAAAATACCTAATAGTTATGGAATTCTGCACTCTAATTTATTCAATCTTCCTGAGAATATTATTTATTACTTAATCTTCCCAGCTTTCAGAGATATAGGTTATCATTATTATAGGCATTTTACAGATGAGAAAATCTGGAACATAGAAAGGGTATGAATCTTCCACATTTACATACAACTTTTTAGCTGTAGATCTGAGATTTAAATCTAGGCCTTCTGGCTTCAGAGTTTACTCATATCACAATTCTTCTTGTTTAGAAGGTATGAGGCCCTTAATTTAATTCTCACTACTGTTAAACACATACACACACACGCACACACACATACTCACAAATCCTATAATTACTTCAATGCTTCAATACTTCCTAATGTTTGTTGTTGTTTAACATGTATATTCACAGAGCTTCTGTTGTATTCTGGACGATGCAATATTGGGGGAATACAAATAATGACTATAACTTGATCTTTGCTGTGAAGTAAACTAATCACATAATTATAATCATTACAAGTATAAATATTTGATGCAGCAATTGGGTTAAATCTTAAGAGCTGATAAGAAATTTTCATCTATAGTATAATTACAATAAGGTTATTTTGTGTCTAAAGATCTGGCGTCAACCAGATAAACTATTTTAATATACCTTAAAACTAGCAAAGGAGCTGTCAGTGATGGCTTATGCCTATTTTCCTAGCTACTACTCAGGAGGCTGAGATCTAAGGATCATTCTAGACAGGAAAGTCTGAATTAATCACAGCAAAAGCCAGAAATGGTGCTATAGCACAAGTGGCAGAGTGCTATCCTTGAGCAAACAACACTTAGGAATAGCACTCAGGCCCAGGGTTCAAGGCCCAGGATCAGAAAAAAAAAGAAGGAAGGGCATTAGAATCATAGCAAAGGGGATCATTATATTATATGATGGACAGGGTCCTGCTCAGCAATGTCCTAGAGAAAGGTCCAGTGGATTTCATGCCCTTCATTTCCCATTGGCAAGGTCACCACCATCTTGATACTAAGTAACTCTTGGTCACCTACCCAATAGCAACATATGCTCAATTTAGGGGAACAGCTCTCCTACCATGCCATATTGACCAAGCAGGCTGCCAAAAAGGATGAGGATTCTCATGAGCACTGAGAGGCAGAGAAGGCTGACCCCACTGTCATGAGTATTCTAGTCTATGTGATAGATGACCCTATTCCTTGTTGTAAAATAATAATAAGCTGACACTTCAACTTAAAACATTAATCTTGTGGGAGAAGATATTGTAAGTCACTGTGAGTCCACTCCCAAAAGAAGTATTTGTCTTTGGTATTGCTAAAAAATATCAAGTTTCTGCTTCTGAAAATATGAGAGTCCAGTTCCAGATGAGGGCTAATTTACAAATAATGAATTCTACAACTCAAAGGCCTTTGTTGGAATGGGCCCAGATGTCAATATTGCTTGAATGTGGAAGGTTTTTTGTAATTACTGGTGCACACATAATAACACATGCAGTAGTTTACAGTACTCACTTTGAAGCTGGACTCCTTTTTGTGAACTATGGCCCTATACTTGTTTCTTTTTTTAATCTAAATAATGGGATAGAAGTTCTCATCTTCTGCATTCATTTGAGAACTGATACACTCAATAACTGTGAATCACTTTATAGACTGCCTCATCTACAGTAAGCTTTATAGCATTTGCTATATTAGTTACATACATAATAGACATAAAATGATAGCTATTGAAAAGAAGCTTATCATATGTAGAAAAAAAACCCATAAGAAAGGCATACTGGCATGAACATATTTGATATATTTGCAAATTTCTAAACAGTTCTTTTTTTGTTTTTCTTCACATTTAGAGTTTATCTGGGGAATTTTAGTTCAGGGAACTACTTTGTAAATTCTAACTTCATGGTAGGCAAAGGGGAATCTATGAAGGATCTCAAATAAAAAAGATATAACAATGGCTTTTTGCTTTAAAAAGTGATATCCAGTATTATTCTTTGCTAGACAACACTACTCAATGTTTCTCAGCCTTTAAAAATTTCCCCAAACTCATCCCATGAAAAAACTACGCATATAATTCTGAATAGGAGGTTGAAGACTAAAATTATAGATTTTTCTTTACTTGCAGATGCCTCCTGCTCTTTCAGGTCTCATTTGTCGAGTGTATATGTAAAGTTCAGAGAATAAAGTTGTGATCACAAACTGCGATAATACACAAAAGCTCTGTTCAATTGAAAAAGAAATTCTTTTATAAAGTAAAACAAGGAAAATAGAAAATTACCTGCTTCAATAGTTTATATACCTAACCAGATTTTATAATTATCCCTCAACGAGGGAGACAGTATATAATGTAAAAGTTTTAGTATTGTTACTTAGAAACAAAAAAGTAAACCAAGAATAAAGAAAATCTTTCATACTTTCCAAGGAATGTCCTAGAATTGTCTAGCACTTAATATTGAATTGCAAATAATTTATTGATGCCTCCAAATGTTCTTCCCTTTATTATACCACATTATCTTTTAACTGAGCTTATTTGAGATTTGACTAAAATACTGTGTCAATGCTTAAATTAGATAAGATGGTCTAAGGAGTTGAAAAACATTATCAAATTAAGTATAATAGTAGAAAAATTAGTATGTACTATGTATTAGTATCAGCTCTCTGTCCTAGTGTTAGCACATATCTTTAACCATCCTATAATCAAAAAGATTAGTGGTTCCCTTTAGTAGATAAAGAAACTGACAAAAAGAGACCAGAGATTTGGAGCCTAGGTTTGACTAATCCCAAAGTCTATGAAATAATAAGAGGAAGATGTATTCAAGATGTTTAATAAACGAATACTAGATTAAAACTTGGCAAGGGGTTGAACTGCTTTGTGTTGGTAGTATGCCCGTCATCAGATGACTCTTAATTCCACTCCACTTCCAGTAAGGAAGTGGCATGTCTCCAAGGATAACTCACTCACCATGATATACAATGTGAAAGAATGTATGTTTAGAAGTACTCATTTAAATATTCAAATTGGCATAGATTAAAATATAAAAATTTATTTTAAGTAGTAAAGCAGTTATTCTGCCACAAGTATTTACTTATTGCAAAGTGTGAATGTCTCCATTCAAAGGCTATCTCAGGCATGAAAGCCACATCTGACAATTTAGCAGTAAAATAATCTTTCCTTGTTTTATCTATTTAATCTTGCTATATGTATGTATTTTGTATTTATTTGTATACATTTACATAAACATATACAAATACATGCACATATTAGGGTTTATTTTGAAGGTTTTTTGGTTTTTTATTGGTCAGTCATAGGGTTTGAACGCAGGGTCTCTGAGCTGTTTTGCTCAAGGCTAGCACTACCACTTTGTACCACAGCTTAACTTCCTGAAGTTTTTAATATAAACCAGGGAACTGGGTTCCCTCTTATTGAGCCAAGTTAAAATTCACCTTTGAAGATAGAAACCAACATTAGAAAGGTCACTTCAAAGGGCTTCTGAGAAGTTACAGAGCCTTGCTACTACAGGACCCACGCCAATGTCCTCGTAGCACAAGCTCATAGCATGTCGTTCATGAGTTATGCATCACCTTAAACATGAGAGCAAAATGGAAATAGTACAGCCTAATTTCTTCCAACTTGGACTAGAGAATGATCAGTATTATGTCAGTATTTTGCTCTTTGTTAGACACTTGCTAATTTCACTTAATTTCCTCTCTCAAAACAATGCAAATCATCTCAACCACAAGCTATTATTTATGAATTACTCAGACTTTTAATTCGTTTATAATGACATTAGTAGAGACTCCAGGCATACAGTTGGTTTCTCATTAATAAACCATGAAGACTTTTCCAGGACTTCAGATCTTGATGTTATCTTAGGTTTAATTATATTTAACATACTTAGAAGAGATGGATTGCAATGGAAAATTAAGACTCTTTTCAGGCTTTAGCAGCTTGTTGGGCCTTCTTTCCTCCCACACATTCCTCATTCATATAAATCTCTAAAAGAGGAAAGTGTATTTGATTTATGTCTTTTTCACTTTCAAATTCTTCTCACCTCATCTCTAAGCAAACAAATGTGGTTTCATTATCAGCCCTCTACCTGGTGTCAGTGAAATAGTTTCAGGAATCTAGGAGCTATGTACTTGAAATACTGGGTCCTTAGGGATGGCGATCTTTGTTTTAAGCTCATGAAATTTAGGGCTTATTCTCTGACTTCCAAAAAGCTAGAATCTTGTAAGAGCAAGTACCAGGCTAGGCATGGTGGCTCTTACATGTAATCCCAGCTACTCAGGAGGCAGAAATGGGAGGATTGGGGTTGTAAGGCCAGCCTGGGCAAAATTGTATCTAGCAGAAACAAACTATAGAAAAATGATCTGGACGTGGAAATGGCATTTGACAAGATCCAACACCCCTTTATGTTAAAAGCTCTGGAGAAACTAGGAATCCATGGAACATTCCTCAATGTAATAAAGGCTGTGTATGAGAAACCCACTGCTACTATTACACTTAATGGTGAAAATCTAAAGCCATTCCCTCTAAAATCAGGAATGAGACAAGGATGCCCACTCTCTCCACTCCTCTTTAACACAGTCCTAGAATTCCTAGCCAGTGCAATAAGGCAAGAAGCAAGCATAAAGGGGATCCAAGTAGGGAAAGAGTAAATAAAACTATCCCTCTTTGCAGATGACATGATTCTGTATTTAAAGAATCCTATAGACTCCACTCCCAAGCTCCTTGAGCTGATTCAAAACTTTGGAAGGGTAGCAGGGTATAAAATCAACCCTCAAAAATCAACTGCCTTCCTTTACGCCAACAGTGAGAGGACCGAGGCAATAATCAGGAAAGCAACTCCTTTCACAATAGCCTCAAAGAAAATAAAGTACCTAGGAATTAGCTTAACTAAGAATGAAAAGGACCTTTTTGATGAAAACTTTAAAACCCTAAAAAAGGAAATTAAAGCAGAACTAAGGAAATGGAAAAACCTCCCATGCTCCTGGATTGGAATAATCAACATTGTGAAAATGACAATCTTGCCAAGGGCTATCTACAAAGTCAACGCAATACCCATCAATATCCCAATGGCATTCTTTAAAAAAATAGAAGAGGCAATTCAAAATTTCATATGGAATAATAAAAGACCCCGTATAGCAAAAACACTTCTTAGCAGAAAGAACAGCGCTGGAGGAATTTCAATTCCAAACTTTAGACTCTATTACACGGCTATAATTCTCAAAACAGCTTGGTACTGGCACAAGAACAGGTCTGAAGACCAATGGAATAGAACTGAGGACCTAGATATTAAACTACATACCTATGGCCACCTAATCTTTGACAAGGGAGCCAAGAAAATAGAATGGAAGAAAGACAGCCTCTTCAACAAGTTGTGCTGGCAGAACTGGCTAAGCGCCTGCAGAAAACTAAAGTTGGATCCTTCTTTGTCACCCTGCACTAGAATTAACTCCAAATGGATCAAAGACCTGGAGGTAAAAGTTGACACACTGAAAACTCTACAGGAAGGAATAGGAGATACACTAGGTCTCCTTGGCACAGGTCGAAACTTCCTTAATAAGGACCAAGAATCACAACAAATCAGAGAAAGCCTGGATAAGTGGGACTGCATTAAACTGCAGAGCTTTTGTATGGCAAAGGACATAGCTAGTAAATTAATTAGGAAGCCTACAGAGTGGGAGAAGATCTTCACCAACCAAACAACAAAGGCCTCATATCTAAAATATATCAACAACTCAAAAAATTGAATCACTCCAAAACTAACCTCCAAAGTAACAACCATCCCATTAAAAAATGGGCCAAAGACTTAAAGAGAGTCTTCTCTGAAGAAGAAACAAAAATGGCCTATAGACACATGAAGAAATGCTCTGCATCTCTGGTCATAAAAGAAATGCAAATCAAAACAACTCTAAGATTCCACCTCACTCCAGTTAGAATGGCCAGGACCAGGAAAACGAATAATAACAGATGCTGGAGGGGATGTGGCCAGGAGGGATCACTACTACACTGTTGGTGGGAGTGCAAACTCATTCAACCACTATGGAAAGCAGTGTGGCAGTGCCTCAAAAGGCTAAACATAGAACTCCCCTATGACCCAGCAATTCCACTACTTGGCATTTACCCAACCATCCAGAATCTAGGGCATACTAAATCCACTAGCACAACAATGTTCATTGTAGCATTATTCACCATAGCAAAGATATGGAACCAACCTAGATGTCCCTCAGTTGATGAGTGGATCAACAAGTTGTGGTATTTGTACACAATGGAATTCTATGCTGCTGTAAGAAAGAATGACATCGACCCATTTGTTAGGAAATGAAAAGACTTAGAAAAAATCATATTAAGTGAAGTAAGCCAGACTCAAAGGAACTTAGGCTCAATGGTTTTCCTCATTTGTCATAATCAGTGGAAACCTTGGGCTCTACTAGCAGAGATCTGCAATAGAGCAAAACCTTGATACATAAGACCATATAGTATGAAGCTAATTGAAAGTACCTCCAGGATATTGAAACAAAAGCCATATAACGAATGATTGTTGTCCGTAATATACTATGTTATCCCTCATCTCCTTTGCTGTCCCTTGAGTATCTCATATTGTTACAGTATCTCACTTTGTTATCTGATATATTGAATTTATTTGTATTTGGTTATCTGAAACTTGATAGGGAAGGGGGGAAAACCAATACGGGGAGTGGGTGGTGGGTGGGGGGAGGGTAATGGGTACTAAGACATGTGAAAGGGTATCAATGTATGTGAATTAATGCACCTTCTATCTGGCAAATATCATGTAACCCTTTTATTAATTACAATAAAACTATATATTAAAAAAAGAAAGAAAAATGATCTGGAGCACATAGTTTCAAATAGTAGAGCACTTGCCAATCAAACATAAGTGCTCAATATACTCTCCAACAGCATACACACCACACACACACACACACACACACACACACACACACACACACACACAAACACACCAAGTTATATCATTTCTGTGGATCCCACCTGTCTTTCCAGGAAAAGACTTTTCAAATGTGTGCTTATTTCTCTTTTTTTAGTTAAACCAAAGCAGAAACCATGGTCTCTTTTTTTAAGAGGACAGACATAAAACCATGCTAACACAGTAAGCCAAGGGGACACTGGGCCATCTCTACTTGTGAGGCCTAGAATGATATGGATTGGTCAAGCCAAACAGGTAGCTCATCAGCTGAATCAGGGATTTATTTCATGTTTGATTCATATCTATTTCAGATGAACATCTCTGTTCTCACTGGGGTAGTATGGGGGACATTGGTGTTCAAGAAGCTAGTGACTGAACATCTGAGAGGCACAAGTACGAGACAGGTTCATTTTCTTTTGCTTCAAACTCATTATTGTAAGAGCTGTTTTAAGGAAACAGTATTTTTTGGTGCTTTTGTATTTTGCACGGGGGAGAAAGGAGCTTTTTTTTTTTTTTTATGATGTGACATCCCTGTGAATGCTGTATCCCAAGCTCTAATTTTTCCTTTAGCTCTGTTTCATACTTGGGATTCAAAAGCTACATTCATGCTCTGTATATGACTCAATTCGGCTTTTCATAGATTGCGTAAAGGGGTCAATTCAGCACTATTTTTTCTTCCAGAATATCTATGCACAACTATGTTTACCTTGTATCTTTATTATGTACTGTTGCTCTAAATAATTGGAATTATATTTCAGTATTAACTTCTAGAGAGTACCTTAGCAATATTCATAGATTGGAATTTTTTAACAAGCATCAAATGTATACTTTTCTCTTTCTTTCTTTTTTCTTTTTTCTTTCTTTCTTTCTTTCTTTCTTTCTTTCTTTCTTTCTTTCTTTCTTTCTTCTCTCCCTCTCCTTCTTTCCTTTATTCCTTCCTCCTTCCTTCCTTCCTTCACTCTTTCCTTTCTTTCTTGCTTTCTCTCTCTCTCTCTCTCTCTCTCTCTCTTTCTTTCTTTCTTTCTTTCTTTTCTTCCAGTCCTGGAACTTGAACTCAGGCCTGAGTGCTGTCCTTGGGCTTTCTTAAGACTGGAGAACTACCACGTGAGCACAACACCATTTCCAGCTTTTTATCTATGTATGTAGTACCGAGGAATTGAGCCCAGGGCTTCATGCGTGGTAGGCAAGCACTCTACCATTAGGCCAGATTCCCAGCCCCTTCTTTTCAATTATTTTTTTTTGCCAGTTCTCGTACTTGAGTTCGGGGCCCGGACATTGTCCTTGGGCTTTCTCAAGGCTAGTGCTCTACCTCTTGGGCCACAGCACCACTTCCAACTTTTTCTGTGTATGTGGTACAGAGGAATGGAAACCAGGGCTTCATGCATGCTAGTCAAGTACTCTACCACTAGGCCAAACTCCCTGCCCTGAATGCTTGTTTTCTTAAGCAGTGATTTATTTTGAGCCTTCCTCCCTTTGTACTTTCAACCAACACCTACCTGAAATAACCAGTTTACATAACTTTCTATAGCTCATCTTTCTTTGCTAACTACTTGTTTTTCCCTATTTGAAGCGAAACCTTTACTAGACAAAGCCATTACACATTTTACAAATAATAAATCTCCAATAGACACAACCACCAGTGGAGGACCAGCTTTGAAAGAGCAGAGATGGAAGTCTCTTGTGCTTTGGGACTTTCAAAAGCACACAAAAAAATCCCTCTATCCCTTAGCATTTGGTTTACTGGTCTCCAAGTCCCATTCAGGATGTCTATTTGTTTTCCATTGTTTCTTCTGCATGTGATACATCACATGGCTCAGAAAGATTAGGGCTAAGGGACAGATTTATTTATTCTTCTGAATAGATAGATATACAAGCCAAAGTATTATGACAGCTTGATAAATGTAGCTTTGAAACTGCTTTCTGTTGTAAAAATACAGCAAAACAACGAGGCAAGCTGCCAGCCTTCATTTGTTAGGAGGTGAGCTAGCTGGGAATAGACACTGCTTTGGGTCCCACCAGCTTTCTGTAACCTGCCAGAGGCTGCAAAGTAGCCTCCGAAGTCAAAATGAGTATCTGCTCTGCCTTAAAATTGTATTTGCAGAACAATTTTCAACTAACCAAGGGGATAAGGGGAAGCCCAGATTTAAACACCATGGAATAAATTATAAACTAGACTTTAAAGTGTTTCTTTGGCATAGGTAACATATTTTAATGATCTCAGTTTTATGTTTCAACACCAAATGCATTGCCAACCTGGAGACTAACATTTGTGTATATCGAGAGGTACTAAAACCTAAAGTGGAGATTTAATTCGATATAAACAGCAATTATGTAGGTTTGTGGAGCTCATTCTAAGATGACATCCCTAATTTGTTCAATGTCTTTTCAACCAGAATAAATTAATGAAGGTTCTCTGGATGTTCAGCACATTCTTGAGCATCAGTTAGGAGGATACAAAGCTGTTAAATTAAAAATGTAGACTCACACAAGGATCTTAAGAGTCTGATAATGAGTACATTGCTTTTGAAAGTGTCACCTCTTCCTTTTTTCTCCCAGTTTTTCCACTTCTCATTACTTATCAAACAATAATCCCTCTGTACATCACTTACATTAACAATTTAAAAAGAGTCTGAATTTTGAAGTGTGTCCTATGAGTTTCAAGTTCATTTATTTGCTGTTATGAGTACTTGGCATGTTTTAAATTATAACTAGCAAAACCACTGCCATTTTTTTTCTACAAATAAGTTATGATTTTTTTTTGGTGAGTCATGGCGCTTGAACTTGGCCTGGGTGCTATCCCTGAGCTCTTCAACTTAAGACTACCACCCTACCCCTGGGGCCTGGGTATTGTCCCTGAGCTCTTCTGCTCAAGGATACTGCCCTATCCTTGAGACAAGCCCCAGTTCCCTTTTCTAGAGGTTAACTGGAAATAAGAGCCTCAGGTCCTTTATGCCCCGGCTGGCTTTGAACCTTGATCCTCAGATCTCAGCCTCCTGAGTAGCTAGGATTACAGGTATGAGCCACCGCGCCCAGCTAATAAGTTATGATTTTACATAGCTCTGCCTGTTTCTTGAAGGAAATATATGTTACAGTAAAGCATTAAATATTCACAGATATGGGGAGTCTGACCATGTAATCAAAGAAAGAAAAAGGAAAACACATTGTAAACCACATTGGTCATGTGTATAAAAAGTGTCTCAGAAATTTCTGTGCATATTTCTTAGATCATTTAAGGAAACAATGGACAATCAGTGCTCCCACAGTGAAAATGAGCCCCTGGGCAGCTTCCTGGTTAACAAGCTTTTGTATAAAGCTTTCTGATTTACACTCACTTAACACATTTCTTGTCCATTCAGTATAAGCCATTAAGAAGCACAGCCATTGTGAAAAATACAAGAAGGATGATATCCTTGGGTGCTTATCAAAATTATAACGTAGCTGGAACAAATCTACATCAATCAGAGTAGCATATTCAACAGTATAATATAAAATCAGCAGCTAGTAGATATAGTTTAGATACCAAATACAGAAGGAATTGGGGGGAAAAAAAAACCCAGAGAAATAATTGCAAAAGAAATGCTCTCTGGGCTAGAAGTCTTGGAAATGTGACTTCAGAAAGGCACAGAAGCAATCAAGTGACCATCATTTCAGAGTCCTAGGACACAATTCTTATAGCTCTCCAGGCCCCTTTTCTCCTTTAATCTGTTTGTACTCTGATCTACAGTGCATAAACAATTCCTAGTATACCATTAGCATTCAAGAAGTATTTCATGAAAATAGAAAGGAGGAAGGAAGGGGGAGAAAAATGAGAGGGACAGAAAGGAAAAGAATAAAGGAGGAAAAGGAAGGAGAAAAGGATGAAGAAAGGAATGAAGGAAGAAATAAAGGAGGGAAGGAAGAAAGAAAGCAGAAAAGGAAGGATGGAAGGAAGGAAAAAGGAAGGTAGGGAGGAAGGAAAGAAGGAAGGTAGGAAGAAAGGGAGACTAGGAAGAGGGAAGCAATACAATGGAACAAGATGTCATAAAGATAATAGCTGGCCATGAAGAATCTTTGGCTTCCTATTTGTTCTAAGGTTTGAAAGTTGATTAACATCTTCCTATAATAAGCAAAAGATGGAAAGTGTAAAATAAAACTAAAGAGCTACCAAGGGGAAGACAATTTGGCTTCTTTCTATGGATATGTTTATTTTCATGTATTTACTCTAAGTTGTGCTTGTCTCTGCAACGCATTTGCTTCTTTTGAAAGATGGTTCGGGGTTGGGCCAGGGAATTGTTGCCTTTGGCTTGAGATCCACTAGCAGGAAGGACATGCACTCGAGAATACATATACACATGCCATAAGTTTTGCAAAGGAGCTTGCATTTGCTCAGTAGCCAAAGAGACAGAGAATTAGAATAAAAACAAATGTGTTTTAGCAATACCACATCCAACTTTTCCATCATCCCCAGGAGGAAAATGTATATTATGAAACTCTAGGATTCTAATAACCTCACCTGATACAACTCTTGGGCTGGGAGTTTATGAATTATCTTGGATAGAAACAAGGAATTCTCCAGTT
Source organism: Megascapheus bottae (assembly GCF_031878675.1). Taxonomy (NCBI): domain Eukaryota; kingdom Metazoa; phylum Chordata; class Mammalia; order Rodentia; family Geomyidae; genus Megascapheus; species Megascapheus bottae. Next base: position 47,887,595 of record NC_143511.1, on the reverse strand, counting down.
CTTCTATGTCACCTAGATGTCTATTGCCAAATGGGTCCTGGTGAATCACTTTTTGCTTTAAAACCAATTGTATTGGGCTGGGGGAGGGGCATGGAGCTCTGTGGTGGAACATGAAAAGGGGAAAGAAACCAAATAAAAGCTTCTTCTTGTAAGAGCTTCTTCTTTGCTTCTCTTCCTGTCTAGCACGGAAATGAGTATGACTGCATATCTAGAAGTGTCTCTTTTTCAGGATCATACAATTTCAATTTTAGATATGAAGGGCACTTGTGGACTCATGTAGTACCTATTTGCTGGTTCATATTTTATTCCAGGCACTATTCACTTGACTTCATAGATGAGCAAATTGAATCTCAGAGAAACTAGATTCAGGCTAGAAAATGATGGGACCAAGATTCAACAGAGTAGTTTGGTTAAAAAAATGGGAAATAATGGGAATAATCCACAAAATATGATAAACCTTCCCTTTGAGGCAAGTTCTTGTCTTTTCAACATGTAGTTTTCACTCACCTTTCTTAGGAAAGTCTCATTATCCTGACCTGTAGGACTTCTACCAACACAATGGTAGAGACTGGCTCTGCAGTTGCCTGAGATTTGTATACATAGCTAGGAATTCTCTAAAACTGGTACTTGAATCTGATTGTGTCACCAAGTATTCCATCTTCTTGTTGACTCTGGATGTTCTAGCATACCTGATTCTGATTTTCTTCCTTGTATTCTTAAAATCCTGTCTGTCTGTCTCTCAGTCTAAGCCAAAATACAGGTGTGGTGGCATACATCTGTAATCCTAGCTACTTGGACCTGATCTGAGGTCCATGTTGGGAAAAAGTATGAGACCTTAACCGAACTAAAAGCAACAAAATACTGGAAGTATGGTTTAAGTAGTAGAGAGGGCACTTGACTGGTAAGCGCAAGGCCCTAAATTGAAACCCCAATATAGCAAAGGTATCCCCCCCAAATAAAGCAAGAACAACTACAAAACTAAGCAAAATAAGGGTAAGGAACATTAACTTGACCAAGTACTTCATGTGAGGGAAAAGCTTTTCATCCAATATTATCAGTGTACTAAATAATATTTTATTATACACGCAAAGTATGGTAGGAGGGCAAATCTCATGTTAAATTTTCTTGTTAAAATTGAAATTGGACAGGGAAGGGGGAAAAACCAAGAGGGGGGTGGGGGAGAGGGTAATGGGGACCAAGACATGTGGAAGGGTATCAATGTATGTGAATTAATGCACCTTCTATCTGGCAAATATCATGTAACCCTTTTAGTAAATACAATAAAAAACATTAAAAAAATTAAAAATGGCAGAGGAGAATTAAGGTTTAAGAGGGCATTGAATATTTGGTCTAAGATCTCTAAGATTTCTTCCCACTCAGTCTAAGTCTGAAAATATTTTTTTTCAATTCTATAGACGCATAGCTGCCTCTATCAACCTTGGGTCAGTGGTGTAAAGTTTGATTCTGTATCCTTTTGTAAATATGTTCAACATGTTTTTCTCTTTTTGAAGTACAGATAAAGAAAATGCACATGCATTTTAATAGTGTATGTATTTATTTTAAAACCCAACTATCTAGCACTTGAGCATGAACTATGTACTAAATATTGAAGTCAAAAGGAGTACTTATAACTTAACTAGGAAAATAAAGAAGTAGAAATAGTATGAAATTGATGCTACCCCAATAAATAACAATAGATATTGAAATACCACACCCAGGTATACAGATGTACTATCTACAGAGGTAAGAGGAATTCTCTTAGGTTTGAAAACATAACTATAATTAGTAGAAACTCAGTGGTACTTTAAACATCTGTTAATTTCTGAGGGCAGACTTTTGACCTCTATCTTTAGTTATATCTACATATTTATCTAATACACAGTCAGAACCCAATAAATATTTATTGAGTAGATGAATTAAAACTGAGGTGAAATAAAGAAATAAGGGGCTATGGAACAAATCAAATAAATACACAGAAAAAGAGCAACTAAAAACTGTATATTCCCAATATGAAAAGTTAAGGTTATGGACCAAATTAATTTTCTTCTCTCTCTCTCTCTCTCTCTCTCTCTCTCTCTCTCTCTCTCTCTCTCTCTCTCTCTCTCTCTCTCTCTCTCTCTCTTTCTCTCTCTCTCTCCCTCCTCCCTTCCCTTCCTCTTTCCTTTCCCTTCCTTCCTCCCTTCCTTCCTTCCTTCCTTCCTTCCTTCCTTCCTTCCTTCCTTCCTACCTTCCTTCCTTCCTTCCTTCCTTCCTTCCTTCCCTCTCCCTCTCTTTCTCCCTCTCTCCCTTCCTTCCTCCCTCCTTCCCTTCCCTTCCTCTTTCCTTCTTTTTTCTTTCCTTCCTTCCTTCCTTCCTTCCTTCCTTCCTTCCTTCCTTCCTTCCTTCCTTCCCTTCCTTCCTCTCCCTCTCCCTTTTCCTGCGCCCCCTCTCCCCCTGCCATCATGAGGCTTGAACTCTGGGCCTGAGCACTGTTTTCTGATAGCACAATGAAAAGAGCACTTGATATAAATGCTACAAGCAGTCACACCTAACTGGCAATTTATGTATATTTCTTTCAAACAAAACTCAAATATTTTCAAGAAAGACAAGGCTGATAACATCACACATGAGATGACAAATAACAGGTTAATCTTGCTTTGGGAATCACTTGAAGTTCATTTTCAATTGTTATAAAAGTGATGTATAGAGGGCTTATCATTGTATAAGTCAGGTAACGAGTACATTTCTTTGGGACAATGTCACCCCCTCCTTTACTCGCTCCCAGTTTTTCCTCCTGCCCCATCTATAAGCTGTAGAGTTCATTTTCATAGTGTCTACTGAGTGTCATCGCTGCAGTCCTGTGACTCTTACGAAGATGTCATCATAGAGATGAGATGCTTTTAAAAGAAAAAAAGAATTTGTTAAATGAATAAAATATTTTACAAAAAAGAAAACCCAATGTATGTGTTTAAGAAGCTAACTGCTTAAGAAGCTAATTGAATTATTTAAATATTGCTATTTATTATTATATGATATAGAAATTGCTAACTAAATCTTGTGTAAGTATCAACATTTTGCTACATGATCAGGAATAAAAAAAATCTACATTTGCTGTTAAAATTCAGAAACGTTAACTTTGTTTCCCTAGCATAATTATTATGAAAAGCAAAGCTGAGAACAGTGCTCATCATTCCTGTGGAATAAGCCTTGTTGAAGGTATTTATTTCAATTTTTCTGTGTTTATGTTGACACTGTTTTGGCAGTCATGTCTCTTTGGCATAATCTTGCTGTTTTAGACATAACGTGATGATTTTTATCTCTTGTTCAGCTGATAATTTTATTCAGCTCCAGAACTTACTTTGACATGCACTCACTTTTGAAAAGTGCCATAATTATTTCTAAGTAGATTTTTTTTCTGTTTATCCATAGATGAAATAGTCAAACTCATTCGTAAAAATATTCATATTCTTAAGGTATTAGCTAATCTACAATTTTAATTTATTGATACTCTATTAGCTATATTAAGCTGGCATTTAAAAATCTTGTTTAAAAGACTTTTAGCCACCAGTGCCACGTTAACCTTTCTTAAGAGTGTGCAGGTATCTGATTCACTGTCAGAGAAGCTTTAGCTTCAATCGTGACCTGAGGCTTAGCACCTACCTGACTAATATAGACAATATTATTCACAGTATTAAGTGCCTTACACAGCTGGAACTCCTTATGTATAAAGCTAAGTTAACTGGCTAGAGACAAGATCTGAGTTCTCAGAGACAGATATCCATTACCAAATTCAAAAGAGAAAATAAGATAAATATGTTCACTTTAAACATTATTTCTGCATAGTGGCAAGGATAAAGAACTGTAGAGAGAAGTACTCTTTCAAAGTACTTGGTCCATTCCTTAATTCATTAGAAGTACATTACAGGAACATCATTAAGTAGCTTTCATCTCTTGTCTCATTCATAATTAATAAGAAGCAGATATTTTTGTCACCAATATTTGATGTGGTGATTCAATGGCTGCGTTTATCTGAGTTCTTCAGTGAAACTGGTTATAATCTAATCCCATGGGAGTTAGGAATGATGGCAGAGGATGTTTATTTAGTGTCTTCCTTTGATGCTCAAACCCAGGTTGCAGTAAAGGTAACTACAATGCTCCAATCTTATATGCTAGAGAAATCAAACCCTACTTACTTTATTTAGAGAAAGGAAAGGACCCAGTCACTTTCTAGGTCATGTTTGTTGTTTGCTCATGTTTGTTGTTGTTGCCAGTTGTGGGGCTTGAACTCAGGGCCTGAGCATTGTCCCCTGGGCTTTCTCAAGGCTAGAGCTCTACCACTTGAGCCTTAGCACCACTTCTGGCTTTTTTCTATGTATGTGGTACCAAGAAATCAAACCTAGGTCTTCATTCGTGTGCGGAAAGCACTCTACCACTAGGGCAAATTCCTGGCCCTCATCCATGTTTTTAATCCATCCTAGGGAGTACATTTAGGCCCGTACTCAAGTAATTTAATTTAGAGTTGAATATTAGTGATATTATAAATCATTTTTAACAGTATATTGTTTTATAGCATACTTAATATTTCTTCAGGCTCAAAGTTATCTATTTGTGTGTGTGTGTGTGTGTGTGTATATGTGTGTGCACGTGTGTGTGTGTGTGTATGTGTACGTGTTGGGGGGATATATGTGTGTGGGGGGGTATGTTTGTGCATGCTCAAGCCCTGGGCTTGAGCTCAGGGCCTGAGCACTGTCCTTGGACTTTCTCAAGGCTAGAGCTCTATCACTGGAGCCTCAGCACCACTTTTGGCTTTTTTTCTATGTATGTGGTACTGAGGAATCGAACCCAGGTCTTCGTGCATGCTAGGCAAGCACTCAACCACTAGGCCAAACTCCCGGCCTCAATGATAGTTATTTGTTAATGCAAGAATATAATTTTAAAATTTGATGCTAGTTCTTTTTTAAATTTAATTTTATTTCCAGGGTGATGTACAGAGGAACATACATTGTTACTCCCTCCCACATTTTTCTCCCATTTTCCCTCCTCCCTTCCCCCACCAGGTTGTAAAGTTCATTTGCAACATATTGTCTTGTGAGTATTACTGTTACACTGGTTCAGCCTTTGTCCTTTGTCTTGCCATTTTATTGTTCCCATTTCCTTCCCTAATTGAAATAAGCATATATACAATACATCATATATCAAAATAGTCCCCTACAGTCACAATTACCAGTTACTGCTAAAAGCTTAGCTCTTTGAAAAGTGACTCTATAACTCCAGGGATTGCTGTTAATAATCAAAGAGAATAATCAGGAAAACCAGTAGCTTTTTAGGCACTATTGGGAGAACTAAGGAATGGTGATTATTGTACTTCATTCTAAGATCTTGAGATGTACTCAAACTATAGAAGGAGAGGAATAGGATACCCCAAAATGAATGTTTGGCTCTCTTTAAGTAACAAAGGGAACTTGTTCCACACATTCAATACACAGGAAAAAAATACAGAAGTTAAAATCCTATTTATACAACTTGTGAAGTGATATAGAGTGGCAGGAAGAGAAAGCCAAGGACACATACAAACATTCAGGAATCTCTGATTCCAAACAAAATAATCTGTGGCAAAGAAAACTGAATTTTAATCAGGGAAAACGAGTGGCTGGCCTGACCACTGTCCAGAGAGAGTTCTTGCCAGAGTGAATTCTTTGTAGTAGCAGCTTCCAGACATTTCTGAAGTAGCCTACATTTTCTATCATAGTACCATACACACAAATATACATGTGTGAATTTATCTGCATGTATGTGTACATGCTTCATTTGGCAAACCACAACATATACATAGTTCTTGAACTGCTGTAGAAACCATTCCATCTATTTAATGAGAGTCTATTTTATGACTATATAATATTTTGTAAAAAGTAAGTATATATGTAAGACGAGTTATTCTGAAAGTCAGAATTATCACATCTTTGGAAATACCATTGTGTGTAGCATCTATTTAGTATTACCACAAGAATGTTTAGTCACTGTAGATCTTTAGCTTGCATAGGACATGTAGATTTCCTAGACTCTATCAGATATCCAGAGATAACTCCATTTTAGGATTTTTTTTTCCTTTTTAAACATGTAGCTGGACGATGTTAATTCCCTAGTGTACAAGAAGCAGCTGAAGTTCTGTTGTGGGCTGCTGTTCACAGAAACATCACTATAATCCAAAGAGAATGACTGAACTAACTTATAGTTTGCTTGTCTCAAGAGGATCAGAATCAGTACATTTCAGCCTAAACTGACATCCTAAATAGAACCCTAGTAAAGAATGGTGTCAAGATATGACAAGACACATAAACATTTTTCACGATGAACAGAAGTGCATTTCACTTCTACTGAGATTGCTGCAGAGTTTAAAAATGGTAGCAATTAAGGTATGCTAAACAATGACTAGAATTCTTTCAGAATATAACATGTATCCACATGCATAGTGTATGGCCTATATTAAGCACCAGCTTTGAGATTTAAAGGTATATATTAATATTTCTTTATATTCTTGCTAATTTTGGAAATGCTATAATCTAGGTAGTCTTTTTCTTTTTCAGATTCTTAAAGAATGGGTGACCCATTTTTCTTCCCATTTCTTTTTTTTATTTGTCCAGGCTCTTCTGAATTTTATGGATATATTTTCCCAATATTTAAAAGTCAAAGAGGGACATATATTCTCCATGTTTATAATTTGAGAATTATATTTTACTTTACCAATATATTATAATCTATTATAAACCAAGGACAACTGTTACCTACTATGGCAACATACTAAAATCCTAATAACTATAACCTTCACTTACTAGATAGCAAAATTAATATTTCTGAATTTTTATGGTATCAATGTTTAATTACTTGGGGAATGACAGAATGAATTTTTACTAGTGATTCACATTTTTCCCTCAAATTGCTTACTTCTCTCTCTCTCTTTCTCATATATATACATATATATATATATATATATCACAATGTAACATATCTATTGAGCAGAATAAATGAAAACGTCCTTACATTTATTATAAGTTTTGGTAAGACAAATGTTTAGTGCAATCCAGTAGGACTTTCAAGGATGCTAATTTGACAAAACTGAATTGCATAAATATTTTTAGATTTAGTGATATGTGATTATTATCAGTTATACAATCATCTTGTACCATCATGTACTACAAGCTTAGTAAGTTATTCATGTTTGAGATTAAGAAAACAGGTAAATCATAAAATCAATCGATCTAGTCTCCCTTCATGAACTCAAAGATCTGGAAAATCTGACGTTGTCCCCTAAAGAAGAAAAACCAACGTGCTAGTGGAGCCAATGCAATCAACCTATCTTCAATGCAAATCACCAAAGCTAAACTGGCTTGTAGGCTATGCCTGTGGCCATGGTTCTTATAAGACAGCATTTCCAAGAAGACCTGTTAGGAACCAAAATGATCTCTAAATCTCAACAGATTCAGTGATAATTCACTATGATGTCCCTGTACAGAGAAACACTGAAGAATGAGACAGAGGCTTTGATTAAAACAAAAACAAAAACAAACTACTTATTGTTCTTAAAGGAAGTGACACCTGAATGTGCCCCTCTCTACTTTCTTATTATTTCTATAAAAAAAAGTTTAGAAGATTCCGCATATGAATTTTCATGTTTTGTAATGATCGATGACTTTGATCAAATCTCTTTCTTGTTCCCTTTAACCCTTTTCATTGTCAAATAAAACCTTTTACTATCATGGTGCTTCTTATTTTAGAGTTTAGACACAAATCTAATCATATACTGTATCAACCAACAAGCAGTTTTGAATCATGACCACTCCTAGCAAAACCTTCCTACAAAAAGGCCTTGAAGCCATTTGCCACCTCCGCCTCCATCTTTATACTTCTCACTATTGATGCCATGTTTCCAATGGAATTTCTCTTCCTCTATATTTTCTTATATTAACTGTCCATCAGTTTTGAACTGCATGAGCATAAGTAATGTCTGGCTATTAACATTAACTTAATATATCATCCATGTACTTGGTAATCCAACAAACATTCATATACTGTTAATGTCAGTCATGCTATTATTGTCACCAAAATTGTCCAGGTGGTAAAAAGAAAAGTACAAAAACTATTTGAAATAATTGAAAATGGAAGCATGGTAAAAATGAATGAAAAAGCCAAGCAAGAATACAAGGCTGAGAGTTCAAGCCTCAGTACTGATATCAAACAAAATAAATCAATAAATTCAAATTAATGCAGCAGTGATACTCACTAGGCACTGTGTGTAGAATAAAATATACAACTTGTTGGCGAGTGGGCTTGGGAGCAAAAACTGGGAGAAAATGAGGTGACACTGTTCAAAAGAAATGTACTCGTTACTTGACATAAATAACACATTAATGCCTGCGTACAGCATCACCTTCACAGCAATTTTTAAAATTGTTCCTTCCACATCTACTGTAAAAGCAAAATTAGTTTAAGAAACGAGTTCTATATTACTACATAGCAGGATATTAATGTGTAGCACAAGAACACAAGAAAAAAATCCTTCAGATTTGATACTTTGTACCTTTCTTTCTTTTTCCCTTCCATTTCTTTCATCTAGATTCGTAAGCAACAAAACGTTCGCCATCACCCCATCCATGACAGTAGCCTCATGTGGGCTACCTCTGGCTTTCAGGAAGCCCCCAGGGGAACCGGACTTACTTGCTACTGAGACATCTTCGCAGGGAATAGGAGGCGCCCCCACCACAGGTACGGGAACACTCGCTCCATGGGCCCCAGGCGTCCCAGAGGCCATCTGGATCCTCCTCTGAGCGTGCTGTCCTGGAGATCTGTAAGAAAACGACAGGACAGTCAGCATCATATTCTCATTGAGCCCTGAACCATGTGGCCTGAATCATGGATGGCTTGTACATCTGTCTGCAGTGGCCTTGCTGGAAATGAAAATCTGTCTCGGATTCTTATTTTAATTTCAATTTAAACTTGGCCTGAAGGAAAGGAGAAACAGTACTGCTGGGAAAATAGAGCATGTTATTATTATCCTGGCTCCATACATCCATACATCCTGTTATAGAAGAATTAGCTAGGTGAACTCGATCCCAAACTAGCACCAGAGTAAAGCACTAAATTTTGGGATCCTGTAAAAATCAACTGCTAAGGGGAACAGGTGTTCAATTGGATAATCTTGGTGATTTTTTTAAGATCTCTACAAATTCTGTTGGACACCTGGTCTCCAGGAGTTGTGGATTTTTAACAGATTTATACTTTATTTAGATTCTTAAATTGAATGGAGGGCAGTTATAAACAAGCACTATGGATCTACCCAGCCTTGGGTGAGCAAGGGTAGATAAGGGCTACAGAGCCTCCTCACTGTAGAAACGTGTATGCTCACATGATTGCTTTATGTTAGCTTTCTTGCCATAAAGTGTAGTTAGATGGTAAAGCTAATGCCCCCATTGAATCATGTGAAGATTAAAGTATTAACATAGGGAAACCACAACCCATGCTTGAAGGAGCTCAAATAATTATGAGTAGATGAACACATTAGTAATATAGATAGCATGTACATTCATTAACACATTACTCAACCTTAAAAAGAAAAGGAAGTCTGCTCCATGTGAAAACATGGTTAAACCTGAAGACAACATGCTAATGAAATAAGGCAGACATGAGAACACATATCCTGTATGATGGCACCTGTGTGAGATTTACCAGGGACCCGAAGGGAGAGCGTGGGGAGTTAGTGGTAATGGGTAGAGTTTCAGTTTGGGGAGATGAAACATTCTGGTGATGGGTGGTGGAGATGGGAGCACATCAGTGCTCTTCGTACCATTCAACTGTGCCTTTGCAAATGGTTAAAATGGCTGAGTTCTGGTGCTGATGCATGCTATCCTAACTTCTCGGGGGACTGAGACCAGAGGATCATGGTTTGAAGCTAGTTCAAGCAGGAATGTCTGTGAGACTTTTATTTCCAATTAACCACCAAAAAAGCTGGAAGGGGAGCCAAGATTCGAGGGCTTATCCTTGAGCAGAAAACCAGCAAAAGGACAATACTCTTGCCTGAGTTCAAGCCCCATTACTAGCACAGAAAATTATTACAACAGTAAACTTTGTGTTACCTATATTTTACTACCATAAAATGAATACATTTATTTGAGAGAGCACAAAGGAAGTATATGAGTTATTTAAAATATTCCTTATTTATCTTTTATTAATAGCAGTATTATTATACTGAGGTGCGTTTTTGTATTGAATGTAGATGAATCAGGGCACGATGAAGCTATCATCTCCCAGAAATTCATGACTACCTCATAGCCACCTGTCATATTGTATCTTCCTGGTGGGGTGATCTGCCACCAGTGCCATTTTCCTGTAAAATGTGGCACAGCATTAGTTACTGACATTACTAACCCCAAACTCTGTCCTTCCTAGATACTTATTGAGTGCAAAATCTGGTTTTTAGGGTTAATAAAATCAATCTCTAATCACTGCCAGATGGGGTGCTTAATTAATTAGTAAGAGAGAAATTAATTAGTGAGAGAGAAGACATTTGCCATTGAAAGGCACATAGCAAATGTCTTTCAGATGCCCATCCAGCTTGCAGGCACTTGAACCTCTCCTGATAGTTTTGGTGCCTTCTCTGTGTGATGGGAAGATGACACCAGTGAGAGAGTTGCAGTATTTTCTGGACAAAGTTCTTGCTTGTGTGACACACTTACATATTATGTAATTTTCCTTATTTTTTCCAAATTCAATACAAAATTCACAAGGATGAAAACACAAAGGGAACCAGAAGGGGAAGGTCTCTATAGTAATTGAAGTATGTGTGATGCACAATAAATTTTGATTCGATGCAATTATTATATCTGCAAGAAATCCCACATGTAACATTCCCAGGAGAATGGCATTTCTCTGTGAGATAAGAACCTCAAATCCTTAGTGGAGTTTCTCTCTGACTGCTCTCTGGATAAGATGTTGTGAATTTGTTTTCCTACAAAAGCACACAGTTTCACATTCTGTGCTAAAGTTGCTTGATATTTTTCATGTGTTCTCTTAAAAAGAGGCACAAAAGCCTCTAAGGTAATGTTCAATGGACTAAATATTTTATTTCATCATAACAAGTCTAACACAGATTGATACAGTAAGTGCTCATATTCCTCTGAGAGTGATCATTTAGAAAGTTATAAATGAGGCCATAAGCCTATTTATCAAAGAGGAACAAATTCCATTTTCTGTAAGTAAGTGGAATAAACATAATGTGCCGAATCCATGTTTAATGCTAGATAAAGTGATTTTCCTTCTTGTTAACTAGACCCAAGTTTACATGTTCAACCAGAAACTACAATTGAGCAATGCCTTTCAGATCATTTAAGTCCTAGAATATTTGCTTATTGCAACCTTTAAGACAGTCTTCCATATAAACAACTTTAGTATAGGACTCTGGAAGCACTCTTGTTTATTTCTCTCTTAGTTTTCAATGAGGGATACTTTTGACTTTATAGCAGCATTTTTCTTAAGTGTAAACTCTGAAATACATCTGTTACGGAAAACTGAGACTTTTAAGAAAAGGAAGGCATACACTGTCTAAAATTCACATTCATTACTTCAGAAAGCAAAGAGCTACCATTTCTATGTGTCTAGCGAATTTCAATTTGATTTCCATGACATAAATACAATATTTTAAATTTCAGTGTTTCAAAAGCAAGATCATGGACCTTTGTGATCAAGAGATTATCTTAGATCTCACACTTGGAAAGTTTTAGTACAATTTCAGGGGAGATGATGCTTTTTGAGACAATGCTTTTTACATATTGACGATGAAGAACTAAGCAACAACGACTATAATCTATGTAAGCTAATGTTTCACCAGTAGGAAAGCTATCAAAAAAATCAAAAGTGTATGCCAAATTCACTGCAACAATATCCCAGTGCCATTCTTTAAGGAAATAGAAGAGGCAATCCAAAATTTCATATGGAATAATAGAAGACCCCGTATAGCAAAAACAATTCTCAGCAGAAAGAACAGTGCCGGAGGAATTTCAATTCCAAACTTTAGACTCTATTAAAGAGCAATAGTAAACAAAACAGTGTGGTACTGGCACAAGAACAGGCCTGAGGACCCATGGAATAGAACTGAAGACCTAGAAATCAACCCACAGACCTATGGCCACCTAATCTTTGATAAGGGAGCCAAAAAAATAGAATGGAAGAAAGACATCCTCTTCAACAAGTAGTACTAGCAGAACTGGTTAAGCATCTGTAGAAAATTCAAGTTGGATCCTTCTATGTCACCCTGCACCAGGATTAACTCTAAATTGATCAAAGACCTGGAGATAAAAGCAGATACACGGAAAACTTTACAAGAAGGAATAGGAGATACAATAGGTCTCCTTGGCACAAATTTTCTCAATAAAGACCCAGAAACACAACAAATCAAAGAAAGTTTGGATAAGTGGAACTGTATTAAACTGCAGAGCTTCTGTATGGCAAAGGACATAGCTAGCAAACTAAACAGAAAGCCCACAGAGTGGGAGAAGATCTTCACTAACCATACAACAGACAAAGGCCTCATATCTAAAATATATCAACAGCTCAAAAAATTGAATCACTCCAAAACTAATCTCCAAAGAAACAACCATTCCATTTAAAGATGGGCCAGAGACTTAAAGACAGTCTTCTCTGAAGAAGAAATAAAAATGGCCTATAAACATATGAAGAAACGCTCTCTTGCCATAAAAGAAATGCAAATCAAAACAACTCTGAGATTCCACCTCACTCCAGTTAGAATGGCCATGATCAAGAAATCTAATAACAACAGATGCTGGAGGGGATGTGGCCAGGAGGAATCACTACTACACTGCTGGTGGGAGTGTAAACTCGTTCAACCACTCTGGAAAGCAGTATGGCAGTTCCTCAAAAGCCTAAACACTGAGCTCCCTTATGGCCCAGCAATTCCACTACTTGGCATTTACCCAGTCATCCAGAAACAAGGACATACTAAATCCACTAGCACAATGATGTTCATTGCAGCACTATTTACCATAGCAAAGATATGGAACCAACCCAGATGTCCCTCAGCAGATGATTGAATCAACAAGATGTGGTATTTATACACAATAGAATTTTATGCTGCTGTCAGAAAGAACGACATTGCCCCATTTGTAAGGAAATGCAAAAACTTGGAAAAAAATCATATTAAGTGAAGTGAGCCAGACCCAAAGAAACATAGGCTCAATGTTTTTCATCATTTGTCATAATTAGTATAAACCTTGGGGCTCTCCTAGCAAGGTTTACAATAGGGCAAAACCTAGATACATAAGGCCATATAGGATGAGGCTAAATGAAAGGACCTCCAAGATATAGAAACAAGAGCCATACAATGTGACTATTGTTCTTAAAGCACTATGTTGTCTCTCATCTCTTTTGTTGTCCCTTGGTTATCTCATATTGTTACAGTATCTTACCTTGTTATATGATATATTGTATATATGTTTATTTGAAATAGGATAGAGAAGGGGGAAAAGAAGATGGGGGTGGGGAAGGGAAATGGGGACAAAAACATGAGAAGGGGTAGCAATGATCGTTAAGGAATGCACCTTCTATCTGGCGAATATAATGTAACCCTTCTATAAATTACAATAAAAAAGTCAAAAGTGTATTTGATGTTGAAGGTAAAAGGCCACTGTGAATCATTTTCTTCTTGTAATAATAGCACTTATTCTTCTTTACAGTTATAGGATGGGTAAAAATGTACAATTAGCAAATATTTTGAGCTAGCACTTTAGAAATCCAGAAAATACCGAGTAAAGAAAGAGATAACTCTTGCTTTTATAGTGCCATGAGGATTGAGTATGGCTTGAATTATTCAATTTAGAAAAAAATAAACCATTTTTGTATCTTTAGTGTCATGTCTATTGAGCTTTAAATGTAATGTTTGATGAAGACTCTGATCAATTGCCTTATCATTGGGCAAACTCAGAAATCAACTACCAGCACTCAATCCAGTGTTATTGGCCAATCAAGAGGCTCCAAACCTCAGCAATTACAGCTTGAATGGAATAGAGTTTGTGGAAACTGCTCATCGTGTACCTCTTAGAAATATTAGAGGAATTGCCCTACATCCATCAACCTGAAAATGGTGTCATCTCACCATTTCTGACTTTTCCAAACATGACATTTGTCTGCTAGTTCTGTGGTGGATCCAGAGATAATGGCACCAAAAGTAGCAGGTGAATATTTCCAAGCCTGACAGCTAAAATAGCCAAAAGCTTTGTGAAATCATGTAAAGTGATATTTCCTCCACCTTTCAGATGCAATAGACACTTTTAAACAAGCCTATAGAATAATTTAATCCAGAACATCTTTCATTGGAACCTGGACAGCTTATCAAAAACATGGTTTATAGGAAAGGGAAGGGGGAAATGAAGGGAGGGATGGGGGGAAGGAAATGGGAACAAAAACATGAAAGAGGTATCAATATGTGTGAAGTAATGTTCTTTTATCTGGTGAATATAACTGTAACCCCTGTATTAATTACAATAATTTTTTTAAACTTATGCTTTGGAGGATAGAGTAGAAATTCGCAACAAATGTCTTGAGCATTACCTATGCTCAGAAGCATACATATACAGAGTGTTTGGATACAGTTTTTCCAAATGTTGTAAGGAGAGGTCAAGTGATACAGAACTAAATGAAAATAAAAGGAGGTGCTAAGGAAATGGCTGATAGGTGTTCGCAAAATTGAAGTTGTTCAACAGCTGAAGTTATAGTATAGATATTAACAGATCCTCCACAGCAACAAAAGGGGTTACAGGAAGAAGCAGAGGTAGTGCTTACAACTGTTAAGATCAGCAAAGAGGTACCTGCAATTTCTGGTTTTCCTCTCCTTCCAGACAGTTTAAGCTTAGCCCATCTGGAACTGTGCATGTACAACATGGATGTCACACACTCCTAAATTAAAAAGAGGGGCAACTCCACTGATGAGAGAACCATTTTCTCCTGTGGTGTGCCCAGACATAGTAAAGAGTTCAATTCACAGAAACAGCCTGTCCATGTATGTATGAAGCTTTGGAAAGGAATCTGTAGATTCCATTTTTAGCCCTCCTTGGCTTCTTTTAACAGCTTGGAATACTGGCTATGCTGCCAGCTGTACATGGTAAGGGCTGTGATTCCCTGCTTCTGAGAGCTTATAGACATTAAGCAGTAACTGGGCTCTTGTAAAAGTCCATTGGCTTTTTGATGTACTTTCTGAAGGAGCATGGGGCATGGGTACCGAGGCATGTGCCTTCCTTGATGATATTTGCTTGCTGGCTTTGCTTAGGAAATTCAGATCATCTGGTTCTTATCATAGCTGCACTGCTGGGGGATATGATGAACTGCCAGTGACACAGCGCATGGTCTTTCAGAGGCCACTGCATGAAGCCTGTCCCTTGCTACTGAGGAGAGAAGTCAATTTTGTAGCAGGGTGTAAACGCTATACAGGCCAAGGGTATCTGTCTTCCTTTTTTTTCTGCTGGGCCCATACACATATTTAGGTCTACTCTCTTCATTTTTCTGTCAGTGAATATGATTGTACCTAAGCTTGGAAGGGTACTGGTGAAGTAGAAAGCTGGGTTTTATTAAGTACCTGTGTGTCAGGAAGTATACCTGGCTTTTTACAAATTATTGTACTTAATCCTCATGATGATCCAGGTCAGGTAGGATTTTTTTTTTCCTATTTGAACAGTAAGAAAATTGATGTTCAGTGAGGTTGAACAGCTCGCATTATGGTACAAGGAATAAAGCACAGGCCTGGGAGTCAGAAACACTTTACTAGTCAGATATGAGTAAACTTGACCCAGGCTTGCTGCCAGATCTCTTTGAGCCAGAATTTCTTCATCTGAAAAAAAGAGAACATTGAAACTTCCCGTATTAGAGAGATTATGAAGGTTCACAGAGAGAACATATGTAAAGTACCTCATGTCATTCTGGCATATTAACACAGATTATTTATCTCCTATCACATCCCTGTCCTCTTGCCTGTACCCCCTGCCAAGATACACAATGAGTACCCACACCTGGTGGAGTTAGGTCATTTTTTTTAAAGACTTCTATGATCTTTAAGTAGTTATACAAAGGATTTGCTAGGTTTTATAGCTGTATAAAACCATCTCTTTTTTTTTAAATTTTATTATCAGGGTGATTATAGAGGGGTTACAGTTACTTCTTGAACATTGTTACCCCTTCCCATGTACATTTAAGTTTAACCTTCCTTTCGCTTTCAAACAGTATTTATCTGTACACATAAAGTGACCCTGCTGCCTTTCTTTTTTTAAAAGTTTTGTCCCTTAGCAAGGAACAATAATTGGGAGTAATAACTTGAAGATAGATTTAAGACAGCCTCATTACTCTTTAGGAAAGAAAAACCTGACTCTGGTCCATGTCAGATGTTTCAATAAGATTTTTATTTCAGAGCTATGGTAAGTTGATTTTTTTTTTTGTATTCTATCCAAGGACAAGGCTGGATTACAGCTCCTCTAGCTGAAAAACCTCTGGGCATTTGGAGAGCTCTACCAGAACACAATTTCACAGCCAGCTGAATAAAAACCAACCATTGCTGATATGAACAAAGATTTGTATTCAAGAAATTTCCAACTGGTCATTATTATTATTTTTTTTTTCAGTCATGGGGCTTGAAGTCTGGGCCTGGGTGTTGTCCCTGAGCTCTTCAGCTCAAGGCCAGCTCTATCACTTAAGCCACAGCACCACGTCAGGATTTTCTGGTGGTTAATTGGAGATAAAAGTTTCAGGAATTTTTGTGCCCAGGCTGTCTTTGAATTGTGATCCTCAGATCTCGGCCTCCTTAGTAGCTAGGATTGTAGGTGTGAGCCGCCAGCACCCAGTTGGCGCTCATTAAATATTTTGAGTCAGTTTATGTCAAAGAAAGGCACTGATTTAAAAATTCCTTCTAGGCCAGGAGTTTGGCCTAGTGGTAGAGTGCTTGCCTAGCATGCATGAAGACCCGGGTTCAATTCCTGGGTACCACATACATAAAAAAAAAGCTGGAAGTGGTGCTGTGGCTCAAGTGGTAGTGCTCTAGCCTTGAGAAACTCCAAGGACAGTGCTCAGACTCTGAGCTCAAGCCCAGGACTGGCAAAAAAATCCTTCTAGCTGTTTCTGTTATTTTAAAAACATGAATTTAACAAGTAAAAATACTGTCATAAAACTTATAGAATCTATAATGTATTTATTTATATACATCATTTGTCCATGAATCTACCATCTATCCATGTATCTATCATGTATTTATATGTCTATCATCTATCTTTGTACAGTCCATGTATCTATCATCTATACATCTATTAATCCATTCATCTAACCATCCATCCATGCATCCATTCATCCACCTGTCCTTCAGTTACTCTGTCTGTCTGTCTATCCTAGCACTGAGAATTGAGCCAAAGTCCTTACGCTTGGTAATCATTATATTTTTTGAGCTATACTCCCAGGCTTTTTGCTTTTATTTTGCTTTTGAGGTAGAGCTTTGATAATTTTATTGATGTTGACATCCCTCACTTCTACCTTCTGAATAGCTACAACCATAGACATGCGCTACTATGTCAAGTTCTGATAGGATATTGAAATAAGCACTATCATGCATCTTTTCTGCTAGGGAGTTTGAGTGAATATATATACAAATATCCATATAGACTCATACATTAATATATGTACATAGGGTGTGAAAACATGGATATATGTGCATGTATAACTGGAGAAGACATAAAGAATTTTTTTTAGTAGACACAGCCTGTCAGTCTTGTTTTCTTTTTCCACGATAGTAATTTGCTTTAAAATAACAGTCTTTCTGTTGAATGTAGGCTCTGCTCCGTCACTAGAAAGGCTACTGTCAGTAATTTCATTTCTTTCACAAAGGAAACAGCACAACAAAACCACATCCTGTGGGAATGGCAGTCATTCTGACAACTCAGTATTTCCAGATTTGTGATGACAGTCATCACCTCTTGGCCCCTGATCTGTATGAATATTTTGACACCTTTGCCTTGTTCTACTTCAGGTGTGAATTGTTAGCCATTTTACGTGGAGTTCGATAAATGAAGCTACTCTTTTTTGGTAGTTGTGCTGCTGTGCTTCTTCTCCAAGCTTGAAAAGGAAAAATCTCCAGTGGAAAATAGTATGCAGGCCCAACACCAAGAAAAACAGTGAAGAGTCACCTCCCAGGGCTTCCACACCCCTCCACTCCCCAAAACAGGCATGTTTCAAACTCCCCCTCCAACAAAATTCCTTCCCCTGATCTTTCTGTGAATTCCTGAGTTCCTGGTGAGCCAGTGAGAAGTTTCAGTTTCCATTTCCATCTAATCTAACTGAAGCTCTCTGTCCAACCTTGGGTCCAATCAGCCACAGATATTTTCTGCAGCATTGGCAAATTTTGCTGAAATGAATTTACAAAACATCTGTAGAATTAAAGAAACATCTGAGGCTCTGGAAAGCATATGTTGGAATCATAGAAGGGAAAAAAAAAATTCCTGATGAGGACCAAGTCTCATTTTGTGATTTGTTAAGGCAACTGGAAAGTTTAGAAACTAATAAGGCTTTGGGTTTGGTGGACAGAAAGTTCCAGTTGTAAATGATAGTAAAGACACTGGAAGAAATGATGAGTTAACTTCACATGATTGTCAAACAAGTTAGCGCTAGGTTTTAACATATTTTTCCCACAACATTTTTTTCTTTGGTTGAATGGAGAGAAAAAAAATTAGTGAAATGGTTCTGAATGAAATTCCATGGGATTCTGGATATAATTTAATTTTATTATGATATACATTTTCTGATCCTTTCTCAAGTACTCTTTAGGTATTATGAGATGAACGTTTAGAATCAAAATCTAAAATATTCTTCTTAGCTACAAATATGTTTTCTAAGTTTCTACATTTTTATTTGTACTTTTGTTCCCAATGGATTCTCTGTTGTCAGAAAATGGCATAATGATAAACTTTTAGTATTGTAATTAACTCTTAGTATTATAATAAACTCTTAGTATTGTTCAGCCTGAAATCATATCAAGGATCTTAGAGCATCAATAAATTAATGTAGAATACATTAAAACAAGACATTCATTCTTTAGAGTTAGAATTCTGCATAAGTATCTTCACAATTAGAATTTAAACTCTTTGAGGGCAGAGGTTATGTTTTCTATTTCTGAAATCGTCTACAGTTGTAATTGAAATTATTATCATGTGAATTTGAAGAAAATCTAAGAGATACTGAGAAATTTTTAGTAAACGAGGAAATGCTTTAAATATATGCCCCAAAAGTCCCAAACAGTATTCATGTGAGTTCAATTTTTTTGTATGTGTGTGGTAGTCTTGGGCATTGAACTGAGGACCTAGGAGCTGTCTCTCAGCATTTTGCTCAAGACTAGAACACTAGCACTGGCGCCACAGTTGTATTTCTGTCCTTTTTGATGTTTAGTTGGAGATAAGAGTCTCATGGACTTTTCTGCCTGGATTTCCTTCTAATTCAAGATCATAGGATCCTCAGATCCCAGTTTCTCAAGTAGCTAGTATCATAGGGTGCAACTAATGCAGCTTGTAGTTTAAAATTGGCTTTTGGAGAAATGCTTTTGCCTGAATATGAATTTATAATCCTGCATGCTGTTTTCATTTTTGCTTACTTCTCTTAGCCTATAAAACTCTTTTGAGGATTTATAATTCCATGGGAGAAGATAAAGATCTCTACAATAACAAGGTCTGATTGCTCAATACAGTCTACATTTCATTGGACACCAAGTTTTATCAATTTTATTTCTGAAATGCATTTTAATTCCATTCCCACCCTTCCAACACCATTTTCAGAGCCTTTATCTGTTTCCTACTTTGTACTCCATATTTTTTGCAATAGATTTCCTATCTGATATTGACCTACTGCTTCTCTTGCTATAAGCCTGTCTTCCACACAGTTGTAGCCACCTTGATGG
The DNA here is from genome assembly GCF_031878675.1 of Megascapheus bottae. Taxonomy (NCBI): domain Eukaryota; kingdom Metazoa; phylum Chordata; class Mammalia; order Rodentia; family Geomyidae; genus Megascapheus; species Megascapheus bottae. The sequence continues at coordinate 47,867,638 of NC_143511.1, read as the reverse complement.
ATATACAGCTGTACTGTTCACTCTTGCTGAGAGATTTCTGTGCAACCACTATCTACATAGCAGGTGGGATCTGGTAATGGATTCCAGGTGGGCTATGGCTTTCCAGAAACTTTGTGCAACAATTTGGTCATATGTGTGTTATTATTATACTCTTGGAAATGGGATTCAGAGCTTTCATCGGTTTTGCAAAAAAAGAAAAAAGAAAAAGAAAAGTTAAAAACCAATGGGTCCAAATTATTAAAGTGGCATATGAGATTCATTTTAGCCTGCCCAAATCGATGTCCTGAATCCATTCCTGCTGCTTCTGATCACATATCCTCTGGCTGTCTTATAACTGAGTACTGTTTCTCAATCACAAAACTCAGCGTAAGGACCCCTGACAGTCTGTACATGAGCTGGCTTCTGCCTACATTCCCTCCCTCCTCATCTTCCTCACACTCTTATTTTCTTTGACTTGAGCATTTCTGATGGAAGATGTATCTGTTGTGCCATTTTCCAGCAAACCTTTTCTCATTTGCAGGAAGACTCCACCTCTGTGTTGCCCGTGGGTTTTGAGAACAAGTTTAGGACTTCATAACGTGGTTGGGTGAGCACTTTAGCACTTGTTAGCCATGCAGTGTATTGATTTGCTTAAACAGTGATTCTAAGAAATAGATTGTGTCCTTCCTAAGGGCCATCACAAAGATAACATGTGCCTTGTAAGCCAGGCTCTGTAGTCAGTTTCAATGGATATTCCTCCAAAGCAGTAATGAACACAAGGCAGGCTAGGATACTTGGCTGAGTGCCTAATTCATTGTGGCTGTCAGCTTTTACTGTTGGTTATGTACATACTCAGGTTCTCTAGAGTAGGAAATAACACACAGAAGCTACAGATAAACAAGGGTCTGGAAGAGGACAAAAATAAATCTGACCCATGTGGGAAAAAATGATGATTATATTTCTGCTTATTCACATGTCTTTTTATGCCAACTCTAAATTCATCCAAAATGTCTAAAGCCAAAAGATAATTAACCTGCCACATCTTGCCTTAATCTAGCCTAATCCAAGTCCTGGTGCTGAGTGCCAAAGCACCCTCCTCATGGAATGAAAAATAATCAGTCCCTGAGCAGCCTTTGAACAGCTGTGGTCTCTGGAGATGAGTGATGGGCAGAATGGGAACAGAGTAGGTGGGTGAGGGAGTCTTGACTTCATCAAAGCCACAGCTGCTATGAAGAAGAAGAAGAAGAAGAAGAAGAAGAAGAAGAAGAAGAAGAAGAAGAAGAAGAAGAAGAAGAAGAAGAAGAAGAAGGAGGAGGAGGAAGAGGAGGAGGAGGAGGAGGAGGAGGAGGAGGAAGAGGAAGAAGAAGAAGAAGAAGAAGAAGAAGAAGAAGAAGAAGAAGAAGAAGAAGAAGAAGAAGAAGAAAGAAGAAGGAGAAGGAGAAGGAGAAGGAGAAGGAGAAGGAGAAGAGGAGGAGGAGGAGGAGGAAGATTATTTAGTAAAGTATACTTTCAGCAAGTGCAAGAAATAGTATAGGATCTGGATGCAGGTGGTGCACACCTATAAATGTAGCAACTCAAGAGACTGAGATCTGAGTATTGTGGCTCAAAGTTAGCCCAGGCCAAAGTCTGTGAGACTATTATCTCCAATTAACCAGCAAAAGACCTGAAGTGAAGGTTATGACTAAAGTGGTAGAATACCAGCCATAGTATCTCATACACACACACACACACACACACACACACACACACACACACACACACACACCATAGAAAAATACAAAGAATGAATAAGGAAACATAAAAGCAAATTTTGACATGTTTTAAAGATTTCTATACTTGATAAGAGAATCCATGTAGGAATAACTCTAGAAATTCAAATGGTAGAGTCTGATGTTAAAAGAAACCGAGCTTAACAAGCAAGAAGTGAAAGCTCTGGAACACTGGAACTGGTGACTCTCAGCTTTATTGTTTAGTGGTTAACACAGACTTGTCACAAATTTCAATGTTCAGTGGGTTTTCGATATTTCTTTGATTATTTTTGTGGGCACTATTATTCAAAAAACATTTCCCAGAATGTGTATGGATAATGCTGTTGGCAAAACTTCCCAGCAGGGCTTAGGCTAGACATAAGGATTTATTCCCTTGTCTTGTCCTTGTCACTCATACGCCTCAGTTTACTCACATCTACTATGAAACCTTGGGCCACATCATTTCTAAGATACTTGTAACCACAAAAATGCCTAGCTGTTGGAAATGTACTATACAACTTGGAGAGGAGGGGTTAGTAGGGGGGAAAATGGCAGAAAACGAGGGAGGGGGTAATACGTACAAAAAGAAATGTATTCAATACCTGACTTCTATAACTCTAACCCCTCTGTACATCACCTTTACAATAAAAATTTAAATTTTAAAAAATCTAGGACTCTAATTTAGGCAGTTTCACTTGAACATGTTTGTAAGTCAATTTCCTAATAACCAAGTGTTTGTTTAGTTTAATAATTGAGATTACTATTAGATAGAAATATCCTAGGAAGACATTGTTCTCTTACCCTGGAAGAGAAATTAAGTTAGTATGGAAAATCATCATACAAAGCTGTTTTGTCCCATTGTTTGAATGACTTGGTTTACAAATATTACTGGTTTTCAAAGCATTAAATAAAACACGTATATTGGTAAAAAAATAACTTTTAGAGTTTTTAGGGGTTTTTTTAAGTGAAAGAAATTATTATGGTCAAGACGCATGGCTTCAGTGGTAGAGCACTTGCCTAACAAATGCAATCCTTCAGTTCAAACCCTCAGTACTACCATAGTTTTTCAAATTCTTGAAACAGAGGCTCTCTACTTGGAGCTCTTTCTTTACCTATGCAATTATTAGAACAATGGCCGCTCCCACAATAATATCAGAAAAGCAAAAGTAAGCTGAATGAGGATGAGGACTAGGGGAGGAGAAAGAGGGGGAGGAGGAGGATGTGGAAGAGGAGGAAGAGGAAGGGGAAGAAGTACTAAATTATACTGTATTCTGTACTTTTGACTAAAATATTCGTTCTTAGTTATTTCAATAAATACTTGTAAGCAAAAGTCATGCAAATGTTAAATAAAAGCCAGTTTTATCTGATGCATTTCCATTTCTGTATTAATTTAATACCCATTTAATCATGTGTGTATGTGTATGTATATATACATTTGTAGATAGATTCTACCATTGCCCACATACAATATTCTTTATATACAGCAACTTAAATCCAGATATATTTACTTCAGTTACAGATGTAGTTAGAGTTATAATAATAGTTATAATTGTAGTATTCTGGTCATGCATTTCCCTTCCATCTGTTGCAGAGTCCGTTGCAGTATATTTCCCTCATTTTAAATCCCTGCAAGACTGACTCTCTAAAGGGTAATTTTCCATCATTCTATGTAAACAGTACACATCTCCTCAGATTGATACTCAGATTGAGATAGGAAGTCCTACTGGTAATTAGAAACAAACATCATAGTTGCCTCTCCCTGTTTTTCTAGTCAAGTTAACAGACACAGTTCTGCTTTTGAGCTGATTAAATTCTGTACCATAACTGAACATTTTTATTTGGTGCTGTCCATTAGGGGATTTATATAATCTTCTATCATTTGTAAGTTAAGTGACAAAGTTTAGGAACCATTAGTCAACCCACTTATTAACTGTTTGTTAGTATATGAAACCTAATATGATATTTATGATTCTTATAGGCCCTCTTTGACTCTCTGTGTATGAAGAGTTGAAGCACGTACTTGGAGACTTTATAAAGCTGAATTTGAACGTCCAACATGTAAGCATCTTGAGTGTGTCAACTTCTGGTTTTTTAGCAGGAAGCGTTCATTTTCTTCCAGTATCATGTAATCTTATTTAATGGAGGAATAATATTTATGTGCATTGCATTAACCAGGCTAGCACTATGAGGCATTAATAGATCAATGTCTGAAGTCATACTTTGGTCACTGAAGTGTCTCAGGAATATATTAAAATGGATGCTGGCCACAGATAATCTCCAGATTTCTGAGGTACACTCAGGCATCTTTTATAAAGCCTAGTTTGTAATAAGCAGGGATGGCGGAGGTGCTAAATCACAGTTTACTACCCCATTGGCCTCACAGCTTCCCTTGTCTCTGGTGCTAGGCCTCTGAAACCAATTTCACACATGGCTGCTATCAGCATTCTTTGAGCTATTAAGACAAAAGGCTTTCTCCTCTTTTTATTAAAACCAAGCTCACTTTTTATCTCACAGTTCCCACTCTGCTTTTCTTTCCATATTGTCAGTGGTAAGCATTCTGCCGGTTCCTGGCTGCTTTCCTTGCACTCCGGAGCTTCTGGAAAGGCACATCCTCACCACCCACTTACTCACCAGCTAAATTTCCTCAATGCTGTATAATCTGGCTGCTGCCCACTCTTGACTGACGTGGCACCTCTGCCCTCATAGGATCCTGTCATCCACCATGTCCTATGACCTCCTCACCTCTCACTCTGGAATATGCTCCCTTGGTGTCTCTGGCCATGAGAACTGGCCAGATGCTCTCCTGCCTTTTCGTACTCATCTTGACTAAGAAATGCTGGTGCTCCCCCCTCCCCACCATGTTCTTTCCTGGGCTCCAACTCTTCTGTTTCCACCCTAGTGACCTTACTTTCTCCCACTTTTACTCCACTTTGTTGGCAGTTTACAAATTGACATCTCTTCCAATCTCCCAGATAGTATTTCCATCCCAGGAATGCCTTGTTATAAATTCAACCTTGTGGGGGAAAACAAGATGCTGGGTGGGGGCAGGGGGGAGGGAAATGGGGACCAAGACATGAGAAAGGGTATTAATGTATGTGAATTAATGCACCTTCTATCTGGCAAATATAATATAACCCTTCTATTAATTACAATAAAAATATATGAAATTAATAAATAAATGCAACCTTGTAAATGAAAACTCAAGAGTTGAGGCTCCAATCTTTTTGCAAACCTCTCCTCTAATATGGTTATAAACATATAAACTTTGCTATATGAATTTCCCCTCCCTCGTACCTCCTTCCTGCTTTACTTCCCTACACACACACACACACACACACACACACACACACACACACACACACACACACGCACACACAAACACAGAGGGGGGAAGCATACACATATGCATGCCCACATCAGTATTCATTCTACTACTGTAATATAGCTCCTTACTGTTCTGTTTTTTCCCTCTCTTTACTGGGCTGCTAGTCTGGATCCCTCTTTCCATTGTCACTAAATGATACACTTAGTTTCCTAGCTGGCTTCCAGGTCTTGCAGGTCATTTCTTCTGCAGCACCGTGTCTCTCCATGGTACTTGACTCAGCAATGGATAAAGAATGAAACTGTGGAACAGGATGTGGCACTGAGTGCTAGCTCTGTGATTGGTCCTCAAGCACACTGGCAGCTAGACCAATAAGAACTTTTGGGCAGGGCAGGATACAGTTGGGGCTCTATAGTTTTCAAAGTACTTCTGCCATTCATTTGATCCTTACACTGTCCCTACAAAGCACCAAAGATCTATGGTTATTTTAGGAAGAGAGGGGATTGGAGAGTTGCTGTTAAAAGGGTAATTGAGAAATCTATCATAACCAGTGAAGAGCAACCCAGAATCTCTTTGTGCCCAGTTAAGTGGATTGTAGTTGGGAAAAAAAGACTAAGTCATCTAGACAAGAAGTAAGCTTAGCTGTCCAAGCAGAGTCATGAGAAGCCAGACCAAATATGTAGTCTGACATAATGGCCATTGCTGAAAAGGGAAAATGAAGAAGAAATTAGATGATCACCAGATGTAGAAGACTGGTTACTCTCAGAGTAGCTGTTTTATTTTGTCCTTTCAAATTAGGATCAGAAAGGTTCTAATTTCTGTCTTATGTAAAATGTTTTAATATGTCTTCAGTCCCTATTTTTGAATAAAACAGATGCCTCTACATCTTATTAATTGGAAGGAGTCATTCTGTTACCTGTCATATAACAGAGGAATCATCATCTCTCCCATGCATACAGAGATTAATCATTTATATACCAGTACATTAACATGCACTTAAGGAGTTACTATAATTGGCAAGTTATCTTTATGTTAGGGAAAAAGAGTCTTTAAACTTCAGGGCTTGATAGCTTAAAAAGCACCTTAAAAGTTGAAATGCATCCAAGTATGGGCATCTGAAATCTCAGATACCTGGGAGGTAGAGATAGGAGAATCATCTACACTTCAAGCCAACCTTGACAAAGCTAGCAAGACCTTATCTGAAAGGAAACTAAAAGCAAAAAGGCATGGGTCAAGTGGTAGCATGCTTGCCTTGCAAGTGTGAGTATCATGATCATTTGAAAGCTAATAAAACCCCAAAGCTCAGACTGCATGAAGTCAGGTGAGGGGCCTCACTTTGAGAAACATTCATTATTATCTTTCAGATACAGAAACTTTGTCTCTCCTTGATAAACAGGGGGGTCCTAGACGGGGTCTTCGATGTTGGTAGGAAAAGAACTGGTGAATTCAGTGCACATTCTCCCGTGTCTCTGTTCAGGTGAGAAGGGCAGGGCCATCTGCATTAGAGGCTGGTGAATGGGATTGAATTGGGTCTGCAAATGAATTTCTTGAACTTGAATTTTAAGCCTACCTTTCCCCCAATAGTTACATATTAGAGAGACTCTGATACACTAGTCCATCGAATCTGAGATGCCAGAGATTGAAATCACATTATTATTTTATGCTCTGCGGCAATTGTGTAAAATAGAAACCACCCACTAAGCTATGACCTGCTATCAATTAAAAGTTCATCCAAGTTTCTAAAGTCGGGAGCGGGGGGAAATCCTGTGTATCTTAGGATCGATGAAATACGGTACAAGCTGTGAACTCTCATGAACTTGGTTCTCTGAAACTGTGGAAATCACTCAGCACGTTGGGGAGGTTTCTGCCAAAAGAGGCCAAAAACATCGTTCAAAAAACATGGAAAATAATCTGCACTGCATGTTTTAATATGATTTGTTTGCTATAAAAAATGAATACACGTAGGCAAAAAGGAGAACAATTCATACCACCTTTTAGGCTTTGTGTTCTCAGTTTTCTTATCTATAAAATTGATGTGGTTGATTTATACATTAACATTTATAAAGAGATAGCATGGTACTTGGCACATGGGAAGATATTTTTCCTTTTTCTAAATCTGATGAGATCTATATGCTGCTGTAGTCAATTTTGAGGAAGGAAAGAGGTAGATGTCCAAAATTATTATGAAAGAAGGCCCATATGATTTAAAGCATTAATACTTGTTTGATGCTGTTCCAACACAATTCTATGCTATGAGGTGAGGCCAACAGATAATCAATTTTTCAATAAAGCTGCATGGAGAATCATGTGTACAATGGAGACTATTTGTTTATGATTAAAAGAAAACTATATGTAACTAAAGGATTCCAGTGCCTGATTAAATATGAGTCCTGAGTGATTGGATCACAGACAATTCATGTGACATTAAGCTCAAGCTTCCTTAATGAAATCAGGGAGTTAATATTTTTTGCAACAAATATTCCTTTATGTAGTGCTGAAGTTGTCACTTTCAATGGCATTGCTTAGCACATGTAAGGCTTTGGGTTCAATCCCCAGCATGGCTAAAGTATCCAGGGTTATCTGAAATCCCCAAATCCAACCTTTCTTACTAAAAATGGCTTGCTTTTCTGAAGAGTACCAATGAGTGTTTAATCAGAGCAGATGACTTATGCTGAGATTCCTGCATCTTTCCTGGAGACCCAGCTGCAAGGGGAACTGACATGTGGTACCCAGATTAGACAATATGGAAGTTATAGGAACTAGGGCAAATGTATTTACTGGTGGTCCAAAGTCCATCATTGAGGCATGAAAATCTGATGGGCTGAGCCAGGTTCTGTTTGAATACTCTGTTCTGCGAGAACAGAGAAATGATCACTCAGCCTCCAAAGATCACAAAAAGGAGCTAAAGGGACTTCAGGTTACAGGCTGAGGGTTGTTGCCTGAGTGTGGCTAATCTTTCAGAAGACACAGGACTGCTCTTCACAAATACTCTCTATTTCTTGTATGAGACTCTTTGAGTGAACAAAGGGTAAGCGTCTCTCCAGCAAGATTGTGTCTGCAACTCATGCTTTACTTAGTGACAGAAAGTTCTTTTCTTTTTGTTTTGCTGGTGCATTTGTTTCTCCCAAAGGACTTCCATTATTTGGAAAAAGATCAATCCTTGACATTAGGACACAATTTTTAATAGGACTTCCTTGAGTAAAATCATGCACTCTTACATTTCCACTTAGCCAATATTTATTGAGCACCTCCTCAGTGCCAGGCTCTGGGCTTTTGGCTAAGTAGTGGAGCTCTAAGGAACTCTAGCACACAGCTGGCATTTGTGAGTCTTTGAGCCTCAAGATGGTGCCTACAGGATGATTTTCCTACTGAGAACTGTATAGCCCTATAGTCAGACTCTCGTCTTCATGATGGCTGTTCCTTCTGACTTCCTGGCTGAGCACCAGAAGAGCAATAATTTTCCAACTCGATCTCTTTTCTCCAGGCCTCTCCACACGGAGGTCTTTCTAAAAGAAGTTTCTATGCATGGCCTGAAACACCTAGAAACTGGGCCTTGTTAGGCTCTAGCTGTTGAGATTTACTCACTGATCCTCGAACTCATCTCTCCATCCTTTCCTTTGTGCCTTTGTTCACGAAAGCCCCTCTACTTGGGAAGCTCCTTCTTCTCTTTCCTCTCAGTCTAGTAAACTCTTACTGAATTACTTTCTGCCTAGTATTAAATCTGAGGCACTCAGACAGAAAAGGACAGCATCCTTTCCAGTTCTACCCCTTTTATGTCAGTGCAACACCAACTATTCCCTGCCTGCTCAGCCTCCAGCTGTGTTACCTTTTAAACTTTTGGCTTCAAAAGGATCTTGAAGACAAGAAACATGGAGCCGTCTAGTCTACAATGAAGTTTTCACTGATACATGAAATAAAGTTGTTGTTGCTGTTGTTCGTCCGTCATGGGACTTGAGCTCTTCAGCTCAAGGCTACCGTCCTGCCCCTTGAGCCACAGCACCATTTTTGGTTTTCTGGTGGTTAACTGGAGATAAGATTTTCATGGACTGCATATGGTGCTGAGGCTGGCTTTGCACTCTGATCCTCAGATCTCAGCAAAGTTTTTTTTTGTTGTTGTTTATATACAGAATAAAGAGAAAAATAAGAACATTTGTTTTCCATAAGCTTTATGTGCTTTATTTTTTTTCTTCTGAAATTTTACAGCTGGAACTTCAAACTTTTTCAAATGACTTTTAAGTTTTTGCATGTGTGAAATAAAATGTAGAGTTAGAACAAGTGGGAATTCTGTGTCTATTCAAATCTTTACTCTGCTGCCACCCACTATATGACTTTAGGCACATTATAACCTCTCTGTGCCTCAGTTACCTCATCTGTTAGATGGAAAAAATTACAACGACTTAAGAGGAAAATTAGCTAAATTAATATATGTGAAGTGTTTTGTTTTTTTTTTTGCCAGTCCTGGGCTTGAGCTCAGGGCCTGAGCACTGTCCTTGGATTTTTCTCAAGGCTAGAGCTCTACCACTTGAGCCTCAGCACCACTTCCAGCTTTTTTCTATATGTGGTACTGAGGAATCGAACCCGGGTCTTCATGCATGCTAGGCAAGCACTTTAACCACTAGGCCAAACTCCCGGCCCTGAAGTGTTCTTAAATTGAAGAATGCCCCCTCTTTACTAATGTTGTTTTGATTATGAAAATTTGGTGATTGTTTCTTTTATTAATGTCCTTAGGTGACACAATAAAAATGAGAAAATGTGTATTTTCTATACCTCCTGCCTATTGTCAAACCACCCCTTTGTTTCTTTTTGAAATTTTATTGGCCTATGAAATTTTAATATCTGGGAATCAGTTCTTTCAATTATCTATAACTCAAAGGTAGGCAATACAATACCGGATAGGACTTTTTAAATCACAGAGCCCAAACAGTACTACTGTAAGGAGGCTCAGAACCAACTAACTGAAGTGAGCAAACCTTTTGAGAGAAAGCTTCTGCCGGTAGCATCCTACATACATGAGGCTCATTGGCCTTTTATGCACTTGAATTATGGGCTGGTTTAAAAGTTTCACTGCGTAAGCATAGTTCTATGATTGAAAAGACAGGTGTTTATGTATCAAATAAACACAGAGACAGAGTAATATACTCATTAAGCTTGGGTTTCAGTATTACATTTTTTAAAAAAAGATTTCAGGAAAGAAAAGGCAAGACTCAAAAAAAATGACCTTAAATATAAATCTTTAGAAAGTTAGAGTTTTTCTAACACATTCTTTCTTGAATCACTATAAATAATGAATTAATGTGTCTATTTCTTTAGGCAGAGACCCCCTTACATCAGCAATAGTTAAATATACAGTTTAAAGAAAATAATATCATGACAGCAACATAAAACCTGTGGAAAGTATGCCAACTAATTCCTGTCTTCCCTACCCCACTTCCAAACCCTTTCTGATATTACATGAAGAAAGCCCCATCTTTGTACCACATCTGCTGTGTTTAACAGTGGATGGCCAAAAATCCAGATAGCGATATGATGATGTTGTTTTACACTTAGAGGAGAGAAGGAAGCTGGCACTCCTGGGTGACCTACTACATGCAAGGTCCTTTATGCTAGCTATTTACACATATGTGTAACCTCAATTATGAAAGAAAGAGAAGTGATGACTTACAACTATGACACAAGTCTACGGAAAGACACAAGCTTGGAGAGATTAATGCCCTATTCTTTGTAGGTCATCTTGATGTTTATAAGCTGACAAGTCAAGATTGTTTTCCAACAGCTTCACTGGCTCCTTGGCTCCTTGTGCCTGACATCGCTTGACACTTTGACTCCTCTCTCACTCTACCAAGGCCAGATCAATAGCTCTTATTACACATCTTTTATTTGTATTATTTTATTATAAAGATGATGTGCAGAGGGATTACAGTTACATAAGATAATGAGTACCTTTCTTTTGCTACAGTTTAACCTCTCCCTTGTTTTCTTTCATTTTCCTGCCCTCCAGCTCCCTTCTCTCCTCCATACCCCAAGTTATAAAACATAGTGTCTTGTGAGTATCGCTGTTGCATTCTTTTTAGTCACAGCTCTACAGCTCCATTATGGTCTTTTGGTGGTTAATTGAAGATAAGCGTTTCATAAATTTTCCTTCCCAGGCTGGCTTTGAACTGTGATCCTCACATTTCAGCCTCCTGAATTTCTAGGGTTATAGGCATCAGCCACTGGTGCCCAGCTCTTTACAGGTATTTAGTAGTAATCTGGTATGTTAAAAAGAAAATGAACTTAACTGAAGGAGAATGAGTGAAAAAGAAAGGGATCCAGACCTTAGCATCATCAGGATTCATAGACTCAAGGTCACTGGAAAATGCCTATATTTTAAATCTGGTCATTTTTCCAAACAAAAGGGCAAGAATAAGAAATCGACCCATGTATGCAAACATCTACTTTACATTAAGAACTTTAGGTACATCAGACTATCTGTTGGCAAGGATACAAAGATAGTCAAAACAAAAATCAAATCAAACTCCTATCTTCAAAAGGATCGCAGTCAATTGAGGGCACATGTATTTCCTCAAAGATCCTTTCTAATTAAAAATAACTATGGATAGATGGCCTGGAAACCTAAGTGCTGTTAAGCTACCTCTATATCAATATAGTCAAAGCATGTTTGTTATCACAGACCAGCTACAAGCCCCACATGACAAGTAAAAGCACGTGGCCCATCAGAGAGATTATATTACGTGTCGATGACCAGTGGTTATAATAACTAAATGAAAGAACAGGCGATTTCTAAAAAAAAAAAAAAATCCTATCAAATCTCACTTCAGCACTTGAACAGTAGGAGTTCTTATTGTTTCCATTACCTTTTTCATTTCTGGTTCTATTGCTGAACAATACATGTACAAACTTCAAGTGGTGATTGAGATTAGAGCTGGCAAGCTAGGTTGAGAAATTGGACACCCGACCATACCTTACTATGAGAACAAAGTGAAGTCTATTTATTTTATTGGACAGTTTGAATTTATTGTAAGTTGCTCACAATTTCCTGTCTCGTTTCTTTAGAGCTCTTGGAATTTGTTAGGATATCTTAGGTTATCACACTCTTTTGCTCCAGCACTTATGCCAATATACCAAATCATCTTAGAGAATGTCCCCAGACAGAAATTGAAAAGAAAATACCCAGAGCTTTAGTCGGAGAATGGCAGAAACTTTGGAAAAAAATCTGAAAAAGCAATGAAGATGAAAATGGAAACTCCGTGAAAATTAATGTAGTGGAGAATTGGCGAACATACTGCTTATTTCTTTAAACAAATAGAAGAAAGAACCCACTTATGAGGTGCACCCAAATAATTCACAGGTGGTGAAACTATTAGATTTTCTGCAAGTTCATTTCTCAGAAGGAGACTAAATTCCTATTATAAATGGCATGTGCCTCTCCAGATTGATTTTTTTTGCTGTCCCTTTTCTTTCATCTACCTTCCATTTAGATTAATTATAGTAAAATTCTTCTAATAAGTGTGTGTGCACACCCACAGGAAGTGAGGCAAAGGATACAAGTTGGTTGTGGTAGGCCTAAGATATTGAATATAGCACCTAGCTCAGAGAAAGAAAGAAAGAAAGAAAAGAAAGGACAGAAAAGGAGAAAGAAAATAAGAACTTTCTGTAAAACTGTAGCAAAAAGCTAAGGATATTAGGATATGCACCCTATTATAGTAACTGCACTTGTAAAACTAAACCTCTAAGAGGAATATATTTGGTTTTTTGCATAGATTTTGGATATCAAAATATTAGTACAATATAATAATAAAATTGGAGTCTGGTAGCCGGGTAGCTACTCAGGAGGCTGAGATCTGAGGATCAAGGTTCAAAGCCACCCTGGGCACAAAGGAATCTGAGACTCTTATATCCAATTAACCCCTAGAAAATAGGAAGTGGGGCTTGGCTCAAGGGTAGAGTGGTAGCCTTGAGATGAATCACTAAGGGACAGTGCCCAGGATGAGTTCAAGTCTCATGGCCCACAAAAAAAAAAATGGAGTCTGGCAATATGATGTTGCAGTGATAATAGAATAGGTTAAAAATTCCCATGCATAATGAAAATTATCATAATTACAGCAATTTGCCTTTTTTTGTTTTGAGACAAAGTTTCACTGTCTAATGCAGGCTGGCATCAAACTGGCTGTAGAGTTCAGGATGGCCTTTAACTTTTGATCATTCTGATTTAGTCTCCCAATCACTAAGATCATAGGCATTGCAACATGCATAGCTAATGATTTTCTTCAATAATTTTTCCCCTAACGAATTAATCTTTCTCTAGAATATGGAAACAAGAACTTTATCTTGTGTGATTGCTGTTCTTAATGTACTATGTTATTTCTCTTCTCTTTTCTGCCTTTTGTTAATCTCATATTGTTACTATATCTGACTTTGATACTTGGTATATTGTACATACATTTATTTGTTTATTTGAAATAGGAAAGGGAAGGGGAAAACAAGATGATTGGGAGGGGATAGGAGGAGGGAAATGGGGACAAAAACAGGAGAAGGGGTATCGATGTGTGAGAAGTAATGTACTTACTACCTGGCAAATATAACTCTAACCCTTCCATATATTACCCCGACAAAAAAAAAAAAGAAATTAAAAACCTGATTTCACATTTGCACAGAGCATATGTCATAGCTACTATCTCTAAACTAGATTTGTTAATGAAATCATTTCCATTTAAATATTAAACATTGTGTCTTGATCGAGGTAAGCTTTAAAGTTACAGAAATTAACAAGAGATTAGATACCATCATGACTCCTTTGGAGTTAGTCCCATATTCCAGTAGAATACTTGGACCTGTTAGATGAAAATATATCTCCATTTGATTACACAAAGCAGATGGGAAAGAGAGAGGCAGACAAACAGAGACAGAAAGAGAGAGAAAATAGGAGTGAGAAAGAAAGGCTAGAGAGAAGAATAGAGGGAGGGAGAGAGATGAAATATTAATGCCACCAAAATTATATGTATCGTTTATAGTATCCAGACACTTTTCTTTAAGATATGTGGCTTGCCTCTTATACATCTAAAGATATGTTAATGTACAATTATCTTGGATCTATAGTGTTCTACAATTGGACTTAGCCTTGAATGGTAAGAATTTTTAAGCTACATAGCATATGTGCCAGCTTTTCCCAAATACCAAATAATTATATGGAATTTCTCTTTCTGTTTTCAAAGTATTACAAATTAGGTTATATTATTATTATGCAGATAAAGTTTATTCACTTCTGCAAAAATGTTACTCAGTTCCATGCTAGTACATCAATGAAATACTAGGTAATAGAAATGAAATGCAAAAATAATTATCATGGAGGAATTTTTGCTTTCATGCTACAAGAATATAATTGTCTATAAATGCTATTCTGCTACTTCTGTTATCAAAACAAAGTTCAGTGAACAAAGAAGCTCATGAAGAAACTTTCTCATTTAAAGTATTAGGTGGTCGGGACTGGGAGTTTGGCCTAGTGGTTAAAGTGCTTGCCTAGCATGCATGAAGACCCGGGTTCGATTCCTCGGTACCACATACATAGAAAAAAGCTGAAGTGGTGCTGAGGCTCAAGTGGTAGAGCTCCAGCCTTGAGAAAGTCCAAGGACAGTGCTCAGGCCCTGAGCTCAAGCCCAGGACTGGCAAAAAAAAAAAAAAAAAAGTATTAGGTGGTATATTGCTGGTCATAAATAATAATATCAAAAAATTCAGTCATTGGTTTGTAACCAAATAGCAATTGAAATATTAATAATATCTCAATGAAATATAAGATATATATATAATTTGTTACAAAATAATCAAAAAAAAAGAATTAATCTTATCTAGGGGCTGGACGTGTGGCCTAGTGGTAGAGTGCTTGCCCAGCATGCACAAAGCCCTGGACTCAATTCCTTGGTACCGCATACACATAAAAAGCCAGAACTGGCGCTGAGGCTAAAGTGGCAGAGTGCTAGCCTTGAGCAAAATGTCCAAGCCTCTGAGTTCATGCCCCAGGACTGGCAAAAAAATTAATATTACCTAAGATACTATCCCAGTGTGTTTTATTGTACAAATTGATATTCTCAACTGTAGTGATTATAATAATAATTTTAAAGTCTGAAGTCAAATGTATATGAAGCATCATATTACATGAAAATGACATGCTAGAGTAAGCTAAATTAATGCTCACAGATGGGCAACAAGGTTAAATAAATAATATCTAAGGTAGGACAAAAAATCTATTTATAGGATGAACCAGTTGATAGAGCAATTGAAAACAATAGTGTCTGTCATAGAACTGTTGTCCACAAAAATTTGTTTTTGAAAAAAAATTACACAAAACATCTAAAAAAATGAAAACACCTGAGTTTCTCATCGTTAGTGCCATGGTTAGTAATTAGTCTATATCCATAGATCCTTTAGCCATCTCCATTAAAGTTTTGTGTTAAAACAGACAGTTGGTAGATACAGGATTTTCACTTGAATGAAAGTAATCGCTTCAAGCAGGTAGCCACTTTTAAGTTTGCGACACACATTAGTATCCATCTACCTGTGGTTTTCTCTCTTACAGCATCTTTGGGAGTTAAATAGAATTGAAAATAAGTACATGACAATGTAGTCAGAAGATGAAGGGAAGGAATTTCATGAGAAGGCCAAGCGGATCCATGAACTCGCAATCAGTATTGTATACCAGAGGGTTGCATTCCTAAACCAGAGCTTCGCCTTGATATGGAGCACAGCTATGGTTTGGACATGGTTTGCATGTCTCTCACAGAGCTCACTTGCGGTTTACATCTTGGCTTCCAGGTGGTAGTGGAGAAGATGTAGATCTTCAATGATCTTTTGGTCTCTCGGAGTGTTTTCTCAGGGATTGTGGATGCCTATTTCATTTTCTGTTCCTAGTTTGAGAAGTAATCTTACTTGTACTCAAATACTCTGGTCTGTGCCATGAAGTGATGCAGCCAAGAGGGAGCCCTTTAACATGGACCTTAAGCTATTCCATTGGGACTTGCAGCCTCTGAAACTAGAAACTAAATAAATATCTTCTCTTCTTAAGTTAGCTGCGTTGGGTATTTTGTTATAGTGACAGTGACTGCAAGAAAAATATGACAAAGATACTTAAATACCAGGTAGACTAAATAAATGTACTTTATGTGCTACTGTGCAAAGGATTTGCCTTTGGATTCTCTTTCTTTTCATTTTTTGTCACTTGCTTACTTCATAATTTTTTAATATTCTGTATTTGGAGGAATTTCAGCTTATGCTTTGGCTCTTGCTTCGTGGTCTTTTTTCCTGTTGCCTTTGCTTTCTACTTGGAGCTGTTTGGTTCTGTGACTATACACTGATGGTTTGACCCAGCTCAGTTTTAAGAGATTTTAACTGGTTTACTATAGACCTGCCTCTGTTGGTTTCTCTTCATTCCTTTCTATTTCTCTCACCCAGGGAGTCGATGCTTGAAAAAAAAAAAACATGGATCCTTTTTCCTACAGTAAAATACATACCCCAACTATTTAGTACATTTTGAATATGTAGTAAATTGCAAATTTAAATGAGTAAATGATTTTCTGCTTGTTGTTCATCTTCTTATTTCTCTTCTTCCATGTAGTACATGGAAAGTGGTATTAATACTTACAAGTAAGCGCTAGCATGAATGGCATTTAAATTCAAAGCATGTGTTATTTGAACATTTTCAGCATAACAACACGTTTCCACAAATTTCAGCGTTTTCACACACAATAAAGGTTTGTTTCTTCCTCCTGGGTAAATGAATGCTCACTGTGAAAGCCTGTGAGAGTGCTGATGAGGGGCTGCGCTCCAAGTAGTCACGCAGGGACCTGGTCCTGCCACTTGGTATAGCTTGAAAATTGGTTACTGGATGTTCTGCACCTGGCAGGCAGGTAAACTGACAGGGCTTGATGTATTTGATGCTTGGAGGATCGTGTGCAAAAGGTTAGGAATACAGGGACACATGCTACTTATTTTCATTTTTGTCAGTCCTGGGTCTTGAACTCAGGGCCTGGGCACTGTCCTTGGGCTTTCTCAAGACTAGAGTTCTGGCACTTGAGCCACAGCACCATTTCTGGCTTTTTTCTATGTACAAAGGAATTGAACTCATGTCTTGGCGGATGCTAGACAAGCACTCTACCACTACTAGGCTAAACTCCCAGCCCAGAAACACATGCTACTTCTATATTGTAGACCAGAACTCAATCACATACATAGCACTGCCCAAAGCACAGGAAAGACTAGAAGATGTAGTTTGGCATTGAGTCCAGCAGAAAAAAAAATGAGTTTTGAGGGGCTGGGAGTTTGGCCTAGTGATAGAGTGCTTTGCCTAGCATGCATGAAGACCTGGGTTTGATTCCTAGGTACCACATACATAGAAAAAAGCCAGAAGTGGTAGAGCTCTAGCCATGAGAAAATCCAAGGACAGTGCTTAGGCTCTGAGCTCAAGCCCAGGACTGGCAAAAAAAAAAGAAAGAAAGAAAGAAAGAAATGAGTTTTGGTGAATCCATATATTGTCTCTGCTAAATGGTAGTGCATAAACATTTTAAGTTTTATAAAACTATAGCTAATGTAAATATCATGTTTTTCCATTAGACAGGTCTTGTGAAAGGAAAAAATACTTGAGAACTTAATGGATGAAAGGTGTATGAAGACATGAAAAGTAAGTCATCCTAATTGGCAACAGTAAAAGGGATCACTGTTTAATTATTGTTCACCATTTTGCTGTATTTGTTGAGAAAGAGAAAAGGAGAAACATGAAATCTATGTCTTCTTTTTTGAATCAGTTAATTTTAACTTTGTTTTATCAGAACCAGAAATAATGAAATGTTTCATATTAAGAATGTTCACATTATCCTTTCCTAGTTGTATTCTAGTCTCATTTTCTAATTTCTTTCTGACTCATTCTTATTTATTTTCTTAGTCATTTAGCCACTTTTATGAGCTCTACTTGCCAGGCATTTTGATAGAGGTATGATGTGAAACAAGTTATTTCATCTGCTGTCCCTCACAACTCAGGCAGAAAGAAATGCAGGCCAAATGGGAGAAAGTCTCATGAAAAAAAAAGAAATAAATATTAAAGTTACATTTAAAATATTTCGATATTATAATTAATTATTTATGCCTTCTGACAAGTGAACTGAGTGCTGACCTTATACTTACTGGCAATATGTTAGTTTAAATAACAGTCACAGAAATTATGTGATTTCTTCTAAGGACGGTTACAATTGTTTATTTAGATATGGCATATTTCTGGGACCAAAATAGACAACACTTGTGAATATAGGAAAACAGGCAAAGTGACATAAATTCTGAGTGTCTTGGGAATACACCAAATGAAAATCCAGAGGGCATTGTTGGTGGTAGCCATTGGGATATCTTCTTGACATGGCCAGAAAGTTTTAACTAGCTAATTTGTGAGCTGGGTGCTCTCATTAGCAAAGTCCCTGAAGGGGATGCAGAACAGTTGGGCTTTATTCAATGTGGGTTTTAATCTTGAAGTTCGGGAGTTGGGGAGATTTAGTCATTTATTTTTGTGCTCATGGAAAGAAGGAGTTGATAGCAACAGCTTACCCCATGAGCAGGCGGGCTTTGCACACAGCTGTACTGGCCTACTTCAATTAGGATCCTTGTGGACTTACATCACCTCTGCTAGGTCAGTCCTAAACTGCTCATGAGCCAGTGCTGCCAATCAAGCCAAAATTCAACCTCATAGAATGGGTTTTATGGTGGAGACAGAAAAATGACATGAACCTGTGTCATTCTGGGAAAAACACAAGTTTGAAGGCAGCTCTCTGGAGAAAATGAGCAACAGTGGCAAGGTTGTAATACTGGATCTAGTTGCATTTCCCCGTGTTTGTCTCAACACTTAACCAGTTGGTTATTCGTGGTGGTTCAAGGAATGTTCTCACCCGGGAAAAGACTCCAGTGCTTATGCTATGAAGGGGGTCACTCTTGGGTCACTATACAGTACTCGTGAGGTCACAGAAACAGTAGAATATGCTTAGTGACGAAGGACAGATGAAATTCAAATAACTGAACTTGAGAAAGTGTCATTCCTGGAGCTTGAAAAGATACACAAAGTAAAAGCAGAATTGCCATTTCACCAAAAGAAACTGGATTAGAGACGTAAAGTCAGAAAACTTGGAAAATGGGAAGAATTAGAGCATGATATGGTAAACTCTGTCACTCCTTCCTTCTCTGCTTACCAGCAGTTCTGAGGCCCTATCTACAGGCCCTCTGCTAGTTACTGAAATCATTGCAGAACTTTACAAATTTTTTGAGTTAAAAATTGTATTTCTATTATATTACAACAAAAGTGAGGACCAAATCACCAGATTCATCCTAATGTTAAATCCTGTGCAACATGCATTAAAATAACCTGGGTCTTAAAAGACTGCTTTGCATACTTTACTGATAAAAATTCCACAAACACGGACTAATTTTGGTATTAGACTATAAGAATGAACCTATGTTACTCCAAAATTAGAGCCTACCTCACCTCATGGCATGCTAGAAGTTATTTCCCATTTTATCCAAATATATTGGTAAACAGTATGAATTAATAATTACATAAAGATAAAAAATATAACATTTACTTTCTATCTCTCCCCTCCCCTTCCACTTTCTTTCTTTGTGCAGGTCCTAGGACTTAAACTTGGGGCCAGGGTGCTGTCCCTGAGCTTCTTTTGCTCAAGGATAACATTCAACCACTTGATCCACAGCTGTACTTCTGTGTGTGTGTGTGTGTGTGTGTGTGTGTGTGTGTGTGTGTGTGTGTGTGTGTGTAGCTTATTGGAGATAAGAGTCTCATGGACTTTCCTTCTTGGGCTGGCTTTGAACTGGCTTTGAATTGTGATCTTCAGATCTCATCTTCCTGAGAAGCTAGGTTTAGAGACATGTGCCACCAGAACCTGGCTCCTTTTCCTCTTTCAAGTTTTCATTACCTATAGAATCTTTCACGGGAGATATTTCCTGACGTAAAAGGATTTCTTCTGTAGTTCACTAGTGGCCACTATTGGACAATTTTCCCTTAGTTTATAAAAAGTGATAGAACCAGTTCATATGAAGAAATATATAAGGCTCAGGATATGATCCTTAGCACACTAACACACAAAACTGAAGTCTGAAAAGGCTAAACATCTCACAAAATCATGAAGAGAAAAATGTAAAAATAAATGTCTTGCTATGCCTTTCAGATTCATGAGAAAAAGCCTTAACCTTCATTTAAAGACAGTATGAAAATAAGAAATAGAGTAGAAGTGCTATGTATATAAACGCATACGCCCCCTCCCCCACCACCTCCCTCCCACACACTGTTGGAACAGGCCACAAGCTGTAATAGGGGATTTAACATTCATTCCACAAGCTAATGGTGCTTCTCGCCATCCAAGATAGATTCACTTAGATAATAGTGGAAGGAGTGCCAGAGGAACTGAAGGAATGGCTATTGTGTTTGACTGGTTTCCATGTATAAATTAGTATAAAGAAGAAAAAGAAATTCAACAGAAAAACACATGTCCTTTATTATAATTTCTAGTGTTACTCTTGCAACTCTGACAATAGCAGGCAAAAGAGCTTAAAAGCACTCAAAAGAAACAAAAAGGAATTGTAAGCTTGATTGCCTTTCTGACAAGAAGTGATTTGACTTCAAGTGTAGATGGATGCATGTGTCAATGGGCGGTCATGGTTTTTGCCACATTGCTTTTAAACTAAACAACTGATGCAAAGAAAGGAGAATAGAAAAGCAATAAGGTGAGAAACTTGCTAAAGTTATGCGTCTTTATTTCACCTGAATATCAAGATACAATATCTTGATCAGTACTACTGTCGAGTTGTGTCTAGAGTAAGGAAGAACTTATGATATATTTATTAACACATAAAAATATGGGACTTATTCTTTCAGAAATAATAACTTCAGTAAAAAATGGTTTTTGCAAAACTGAGTACCACAGCAGATAATATTGGTATATACTCAAGAAACAAGTCCCAAGGCATGGGATTTAGCTGTAAATAAAAGGAAAGCTACTTGGAAAGTAATCCCTGGACTGCCACTAAACAGACACGATGTGTCAGTGAAGTTACAGAGATCTTTAGAAAATTCTTAAATAAATCTAATGGTAGATAGGCCCTTGTAATATATAAAGAGTAATAGGCAACATAAATCGTCCAATTAATGACGCTATCAAGTCTGAAGGTGGAACTGATGATGTCACATTTCTACTTTTAAGTCAACTGCAGGTCAGGCTAAAGCTTTCTTTCTCTTAAACCAAACATTCAACCCTAAGCCGAAATAGGAAGTTAATGAGAAAGCATAGCAAGGGTCCATAATTCAATACTAACGGAGCTACCAAAGGCAGATAATGAGCAAGCATAGCAAGGGTCCACCAGATTGCATGCCTCTTCAATGGCCTACATGTGCCAAAACCCTCCACATCTCTGAGGAAGAGTACAGACCAGCCCACATCCTTGCTCCTGTCATCTCACAACAGTTTACAGCCATAATACAAAGCAAACAAATTTACGTTCCCCCCCTCCCATTTATTTGCGCTTTGGATCACATGTGAGCACACTTCCTTGTCTGTAAAATGGGTTTAAACATGCCTTATTCATGCAGTTATCCTGAGGATTCATTAATAATCTTTTCAAATAACCCTGGTGTTTTCTTTTGCCACTTTCAGATGCACAATAATAACAGATTTCACTACTTGGGCATCACTCCACAATGGGGATGCTGCCCTCAGTGGCCAGGACTTTCTTCTCTGGCAGAATGCTCCAATTCTTAAATCATTTAAACATAGGCATAAAAATGAATACTTGATTTTAACTTTCTAACACAATCAGTGTATCTTAAACTTATGCACGTCTGTAATAAGGAAACATTCTTTTTTTCCCTTTCATGTAAACCTAATTACATGCTCAAATACCTGTATGAATATTCAAGCTATCATAGAAGAATATAATGCATTTACCAAATGTCTAGCAAGTCAGTTATTCTTGAATGGAAGAGTGTTACTAAAGTATAATGAGACTGTATTTCCTTATGAAAGTATCAAAAAATGCACACTGGAAATTCACTTTATGGTTCAAGTTAATGAGAAAACAACAAACACTTTTAAAAAAAACACAAAGAGGAAAGATGAGACAAACTAATGATGTATATAACTAGCATATCCCATATGGAAAAAATGAGACATCTTTCATAAATTACTTGCTCCATAAGTCATAAAGCACACCTAAACATGCTGCTCTTTATATTCATCAGAATAGTGAACTCTCACAGTCTATTTATGCTTGAAAGTTTAGTTGTGCTATTCATGTCCCTAGGAAATTAAAAATATACTTCTGGACTGCAAAACAGGAATATTGTTTTTTAGCTTCACTGATGAAACTGAC